>NC_142599.1:3899651-4216451 GCF_965207765.1 Zootoca vivipara
CCTGCCTGGCAGGCCTTTCCCACCTTTGACTGAAGGGGGGGGAAGGCCCATGGGAAAATCTCATTTTCATTCTTGTTCTCTTCCATCCAGATGACATTGTCATTGAAGATTTATAGGCAGTGCGGACACCAGAGAGAGGCTAACATCCAAATGAACTCAGCAGGTAAGACTTGCTCAAAAGCCCACCTGTAGTTAGAGATGCCCTGTTTCATCTGTGATAGAAGCAGGAACTCCTGGCATCCTGCTTACCTTTTTTCTCTTGCAGGTGACAGAATGATGGCAACAAGACCTCCTTATCCATATTTTCATGGGGGCAGAAGGGATGCAGTGGCTGTGGGACCAGATCAGGTAGGGGGAAGCTGCCTTGTGGGGACAGAGGCCAAGGAGTGGGGGGACAAGGATGAGCAGTCAAGGATGAGAAGAGGCCAGGGGAGGGTAACCAATGGCTCTCAAACCCTCGGTGAGTGAGGGACTTTGTCAGAGAATAGGCCCCGCAGATGGAGCAGATGAGATCCAGAGGAAGCCGTAGAGGGAAGTGAGGGCGTGATGGGGCTCATCCCCCCAGATGGGAGCCCATGGAGGAGAACTCTGATTCTAAACCTCTGCTGCCTCATGGGATGGCTTCAGGAGAAGAAAAGGCTCCAGAGTAAACCCTCCACAGATGCAGAGTGGAGTCCCTAAGATGGTTGGATGGCATTTTGTAGACCTCCTTCTGCAGCCAAACTGGGGCCTTATGCCTTGCTCTTGTTTCCTTTGGACCACCTCAGGGAGGCCGAGAGAGTCTGGGCACAGGGTGGCTACCTTTGTTTTGGCAAGACAGGGCAGGGCAAGGGACAGAGAGAGATCTGAAAACTGTTCACATTATTTTGCCTCAAAGGATCTCATGGAATTTTGGGTTTTCCCGTTCCTTAGGATATATGATCTACTCCCTGTGTAACTCCACGTGTCTTGGTCTCGAGCTGATTGAAGGCAGAGACGGGATTTCACCAATTGGTGAAAAGAAGAAAGAGAACTGGAATAGCATGGAATAAAAATAAATATTTTTAATGGATTTTGAATAAATGCACAATAAATTGTTACTGTTTTGAATTTCCTTGTATTATTGTCTTCCATTGATCCACACTTTTGTTGTTGCAGCCTAAAATAGCACTAGCATTTTTTGCTGCTGCATCACACACAGGTTGACATGTTAAGCTTATGGTCCACTAAGATCCCTAGATCCTTTTCCCTACCAGCAAACCAGGTGTCCCTCATCTCATATTGGTGCAGCTGGTTCTTCCTGCCAAAGTGCAGAACCTTAGTATGGCTAGAGGTCCTCTTTGCTCGCCACCAGGGAGTGACCACGTCGCAGTCGGTGCTGTGGTCGCTCCGTGTGGCATTAACACAGTTCAGTGCAATCGCCTGGTGACAATCCAGTCCCGCTGGTGCCAGTGACCTGACATCTAAGATGTCTCCAGGACACTGAGTGTTTTGCCTTGGTAGAGCATAACATGTTTGTGACGCAGAGGCTGTGGTATGAGCACAGTTCAGGTAGCCTGTCTCCGTTCTTGTTCAGGCTCCCGATTCCAAGGGGGCCTCTGCGGTTATCCCAGCTGTGATGAACTCTCCCAGCAGGAATAGGAATAGTAGTAATAATAATTTTATTATTTATACCCCACGCATCTGGTTGGGTTTCCCCAGCCTCGGAACCTCAATTCTCTTAGATAAGAGAAGCTACGCTTTTCAGAAGGAATGACACAAAATGTAAAAAGCAGATAGCCAGGGAGTGACTACTTACAGTTAATCCCTCAGGCCAGGTAGGCGTGGGAGGTAGATTCCCTGCCCCCTTCTTCCCACAAGGAGCTCCAAGTTGGATGCATAATCTCCCCCTTGTTAGCCTCATCACAGTCCAACAAAGTAGGTTAGGCTGCAACACCGCGCTGAGACCTCCAGGTATAGGGTGGTACAGTATATAGATTCAATAGATAAATATAAATAAATAAACAAACACAGCAACTGGGACAAGGTTACCCAGCAAGAATGTGCCACTGCACCAGGCTGGCTTTGTAGAATGCAACTTATAGCAAGACATGGGTGGGAGGAAAAATCTGGGAACCTTTGCAACATGATGCTTAAAATCTTAACAGCAAACACTTTGCCAAGCTCAATCCTTGGCACTTCCTGTTAAAAGAATCTCCTGTAGCAGGTCATCAATAGTCTGGGTTCAAGTTGTCCTGATTGAAAGAAGAAGAAAAAGAGTTTGGATTTGATATCCCGCTTTATCACTACCCGAAGGAGTCTCAAAGCGGCTAACAATCTCCTTTCCCTTCCTTCCCCACAACAGACACCCTGTGAGGTGAGGGGCTGAGAGACTTCAGAGAAGTGTGACTAGCCCAAGGTCACCCAGCAGCTGCATGTGGAGGAGCAGAGACGCGAACCTGGTTCCCCAGATTAGGAGTCTACCGCTCTTAACCCCAGATTAGGAGTCTACCGCTCTTAACCACTACACCACAAAGCTGTGCTGGCTGGGGTTCATGAGAGCTGAAGCCCAAATCATCTGCAGAGCTCCAGGCTGAACAAGGCTGCTGTATCATAAGGCCCCAACAGCAACAATATCAAGTGTGAAATGGCACTCGGTATGTGCACATAAAGTTTTATTTGTATCAAAAAGGAGAGTTCAGCTGGACATTTCACCCTTCAGTCTGAGCCTCCCACAGCTCCTGCCTGGGCCTCCTTCACGCCGTGCAGCAGCTTCTTCTCAAACTCCTCCTCACTGATTTTGCCCTTCTTGAGCCTTTTCAAGAGCCGGGTGTCCTGCAGGAGCTCCTCCATATCCTCGTCCTCCACATCAGAACCCTGCAAGCAAAAGGGGAGAAGACCAGATCTTTGCAGGGCACAGAAATACTTGGGCAGCAACTGCCGGCATCATAATGACATCATACAAAACCTATAGTGCAACTGCATTCGGAGGGCTGTGTACTGTCCTGGTCGCTTCACCTCAAAAAGGGTATTGTAGATTTGGGGGAAAGTTCAGAAAAGGGCCACCAAATGAACGAGGGGGTGGAGCGACTCCCCTATTAGGAAAGGCTGCAGCGTTTGGGACTTTTTAGTTTGGAGAAAAGGCGAGTAAGGGGCAACACGACAGAAGTTTATAAAACTATGCATGGCACTGAGAAAGCGGGTAGAGAGGGGTGGAATTCCCCTCGCTCATAACAGTAGAACTCATGGGCACCCAGTGAAGCTGAATGTTGGAAGATTTTGGATGGATAAAAAGAAAGTGCTTTGTGCACCACATAGTCAAATATGGAACCCTTAGGTGATTTTAAAATAGGATTAGACAAATTCATGGAGGAGGAGAGGGATCCTAGCCAGGGTGGCTTAGCTCTGCCTCCAGTTGAGAGGCAGCAATGCTTCTGGAATACCAAATTGCCACAAGCCGCAAGAGGGGAGAGGGCTCTTGTGCTCAGGTCCTGCTTGAAGGTTTCCCAAAAGAAGCATCTGCTTGGCCTCAGTGAGAAGAGGATGCTGGACTAGGTGGGCCACTGGGCTGATCCAGCAAGCTCTCCTTATGTTCTTGTGACAGACACATAGTTCCAGCTTCCCCCAAACAACTGCATTAACCCCTCTTCTGCTGCTGCTGCTCCTGCTCCTTGTATTTATTTATCTACCCCACCCCACTTTTCAGTCAAGACTGGCTCTCAAAAAAGCAGCTTGCAATTAAAACCCACAAGAAAAGATGCAACATGCTAGGAAGATGTGGAGGTGTTGAACTGTAGTTGAGTCAATTAAACTCTGCTCAAAGTAGACCCACTGAAATGCATGACTCTTTATTCTCAATTGCTCTACTAGCCCTAGATGCAATCAAAAATAAAATAAACATGGTAGAACACTCCCCTCACCTCCTCTCTTTTCCTTTTGGCTGTCATTTTCTTCTTCTTCTCCTTCTTTGATTTCTGCTTGGACCAGGATTTGTTGCGGGTGAATTTTCTCTGCCCACCGCGCTCCTGCCACTCCTTCCTTCGCTGCTCCAACAGCTTTTGCCTCTCTTTTTCTCTGTTCTTGTCCTTGAAGGCAATCGTGTCCGTGTCAATATCAACAGCCGTGAAGTCTGAAAAGCACTTGCCTTTCAGCTCCGGCATCCGTGGCATCTTCAGCAAACCAAAACCGCGGGCCAGGCTACTAAAGTCCAAGTCTGTTGAAGAGAGAGAGAAAAGTATATGGGTGGATCAAGCCACATACAGAAACTATGTGACAAAGCAGAGACAACACAGGCCAGCTGGGATGTCACAATAAAACAGGGACCACCAAGCTTTTGGGGGCCGGTGACCACATTTGGAATTTAGAGAAAGTACCATGGGCGCCAGTCACAAAATGGCTGTTGCATCTAAAAGGGGAGAAAGAGAGGCAGACTCGCAAAATGGTTCAAGCATGCCCCCCCCATGTCCCAATGGAGAAAGCACCTGCATCAGCCACCTCCATGCTTGCTCACAGAGTATCTTCTTGACCCACCCACTGTGGAGAATGGAAGAGAGAGTGCTCAATTTAGCAGAGGCTCAGACACTGCAAACAAGAAAATGATCAGGAAAAGAGTCTTGTGGATTGTGAATTTTTGAAGGTATAATCCATAGGAGGTGCCATAGGTCGGCTATTGGCACCCATGGGATAAACCAGGGTTCACTGTGGTTGGGAAGGCTATCAGCAAGCCCTGGGCTCATGTTATGCCCCCTTCCTCTCCTCCTCAGATATGGCTGTGAGGAGATCAGAAACTTCCATTTCTGATAAACTCCAGATTAGCGTTAACATCAGAACTATACCTTGCAGTTTCATCTTAACTTACTGTGGGGCCGCCAGTGTGCCCGAGCCACGTGTCTCTCCTGGGAGTGACACGGTGGCTCGGATGCCTACAGGCTCCATGCTGCCCCAAATGGCAGCGTGGGGCTTGCTTCTGCCTGCCGCCTCTCCCTCAGTCACCCAACAGCTCAACAGCTGATGGGGAGGTGGTGGTGAGGCTCCGCACAGTGCCCCCTGCCCCGGCGCGGCATCCCACCCCCCACCCCAGGCACCCAAGCGGCTGATAAACAAGCTGACTTCAGAACACATGATTTGAAGTTGGCTTGTTTCTACAAACCATAATTAAAACCATAATTAAAACCAACCAGTTTGCTACGGTAGGTTTGCATGAAATGAAATGCTGTGGTTAATCAAAGCCAAAAGTTTAGGCTTTAGACTTCTTCCTTGTGGCCGTGCCAGAGAAGGAAAGGAGAAGGCAAAGCATGTGAGAAGCTACTTCTCTAGCCAGAGACAGAGGTCAAGAAGGGGCAGCACAGCTTAGGGGTAGAGCATTTGCTTTTAATACAGAAGGTTCTGGCTTCAACCCAGGAGGAAGGGCAAGACAGAAATTTAATAAATAAATTATAAATTCTCCAGGTAAAGGCTGGGAATGTCCCCTGTCTGAAACTTTAAGAAAGCCACTTGCCAGGAAACACTGCCTACACTGAACTAAATGGACCAACGGTCTGACTCAGTAAAAAGCATATGCCAGCAGAGGCCATCCAGATGTTTTGGACTAGAACTCCCTGATGCTGATGCTTGGGCTGATGATGGGAAGTTGTAGCACAAAACATCTGGAAGGTACCAGGTTGCCATACAGCAATCAAAACTGCCAGTAGAAATACACACACACACACACACACACACACACACACACACACACACACACACACACACACACACACCCCTAGTGCAAATTACCTTTTATCCTGAAGATCAGGTTGCACTCGTGTTTGGCATAAGCCTGCACGTAAGATACAAAGGCCTTCATCCCCTTCTCATAGAAGGCTCTGTCAGCCAGACTGAGAGACTTCAGCTTCGGCAGGACATCTGCCACGTTGCTCTGCAATTTCATTTCCTGCATGGGACACTGTCAAGAGGAGCCCAGTTTCAAATGATTTGAAACAAGACACTGGAAGTGCACCCCTTAATTCGGCTACTTTTAAATAGGACATACCATGTGAAGAATTTCGCAAGTCAGAAGACCTTTTTTTTTGCACATCATTTTTGCAAAAAAAAAAAAAAATCTCACCAAAGATTTGTGTAGAAGGTGCAGATTCCCCCACTAGGAGTGCTGCATAAGCAGGAAAAGTCACAGCTGTCAATATTTACTTATTTACTAATTTCATTTATTAATTTTCTCCCATAGAACATCCCAAAGCAGTAAGCAAAAAATTTCAAATCCAATAGAGAGGCAGACTAGGATGCAAATATCCACATAAAAGACTCGTTGGAAAAGGAAGTCCTTCAATAGGCACCGAGGGGAAATAGAAGGCACCTGTCTCTGATACATTCTGAAGAGCAGGTGACTCTACACTAAAGGCTTTGTTCCTACATTGTACAGAACAGATCTAGTAAGACAGAACTGCAGGAGGCCCTCACCTGCGGAGCACAGTGCGTGGTTACATACACAAGGAGCGAGACCATCTTTTAGGTCTCCTGGTCCCTAAAAGATGCAGAGGACTTTGCAGAACAGTCAATATTCCTTCCCCATCACAGATTATTCAGGAACTGCATTCTCAATGGAAGCTGGAAGCGTTCTCCCTTTCCATTTTTGAAAACAGAGAAGCCCACGCACCTTTTGGTTAATGGCTAGAAAACTGATGTAGGCCTCTTCCATGGGAAGCAAGAAGACAAGTGCGCTGCCCAAGTGCCCGATGCGTGCAGTGCGGCCACAGCGATGAACGAAGGCACTGGAACAGAGGGGGAAAGTGGTTCAACACGAGGAAAAGGAACACCTCCTTGGAGTCCAGCACAGGTGCCCACATTTGTATGCTATCACTGTAGAGCTCAGCAGACCCTTTACATTCCACTTTTTGCAGCCATAAACCAGAGTGGCCATTAAAGATTGGTTGCATTCTTAAAGAGAAGGGAAGAAAGGGGAGAAACACCCGGTACCTTGCATTGCTTGGAGGGTCACACTGCAAAACCCAGTTCACCTCTGGAATGTCTATGCCTCGGGCCATCACATCGGTGCAAACCAGAATGCCACTAAGAAATCATGGGAAAATGCAAAGTTTTAGGAGGGGACAGAAATAAAACTGAAATAACCTAGTGATTCTCCCAACTGAATTGGCTCTTAAATGCAGAACACGTTGGTCCTGCAACAAAAAGGTGCAGCGTGGAGTAGCGCTGATCAGGAATCCAGCCACTCTATTTCCCCCTCCCACCTAAAAAAAAAATCTATCAACGTTCTGTAGCATGCTCAGTCCTCACTGGGGTGTTTTTGAGCCTGCCCTGCTGCCACTTTTAGGGTTTGTTTTCTAAAGATGCTTGGGACTTCTGCAAACCTTTGAGTTCTGCCAAGTCTGCTGATATCTCCCTGTTGTACATGGATGCTACTATTTTGGCTATGGAAGAATTGACAGTTGCAGCCTGAATATTAAAAATAGAGGAAATGACCCTGAAGAAAACAATCCTGAAGTCTTAGCAGTTTTTCCAACAGTCTTACACCTAAATCATATACAGGTGAAACTCGGAAAATTAGAATATTGTCGAAAAGTGCATTTATTTCAGTAATGCAACTTAAAAGTTGAAACCAATATATGAGATAGATGCATGACATGCAAAGCAAAATATGTCAAGCCTTTATTTGCTGTACAGTAATTGTAATTATTTGTCATTAGGCGGGTCAATTATAAAAGGAATGTAATTAATGAGATTTAATAGCGATGTTTATTTTTGTATTATTGTAACTATTTGTTTTATTACTGTGGAATTTCCAAAAGAAAGCATTTGTAAAAATTAAAAAAAAGTAGCATTACTGAAATAAATGCACTTTTCGACGATATTCTAATTTTTCGAGTTTCACCTGTATGTGTGTGTGTGAGAGAGAGAGTGAGTTGCACGCACGCACACACACACACACATTTCTAGCAGTTGGCTAAACCAGTCCTTGTGAAAATGCATCTCACCTTGGAAGTTTCCGGAACTCCGTGAAGATCCTATTCCGTTTGTGTTTCATTTTCCCATGGATGCACATTATTGTCACATTCTTAATCAAGGATTCCAAAGTCTTCCCAAAATACTCCACGCACGCGCAGGTACTGGAAGTATAAACAAAATGCCACAAAAGGGGTCAGCTTTGTGATTCTTCATTTTTGACGGCTTAAAGGCCAAGATCCAAAGAGTGGTGAAACTACTTGGACCAGAGCTCAGTGTATTGCAGATGAAGGAGCTGAAGCTGGAAAAGAGCAGCTTCCTTGAGGCCTTGCTCTACCAGAATACAGTTAAAAATCTAAATTAATGAGTCCCTCTACATCTGTCCTACCACGTCTACAAGCAGGGCCTTCCCCTCTGGCTTGCTCACTAGGCTCCAGGTAGAGTTTCCCAGCAGTGCCCCATGCCACTGAGGAAATATGGAACCTTGACTTGTTACAACAGGAATTGTGAACCTCCAAAGTTGCTGGACATCCCAACCCTCACCAGCACCAACCAAGATGGCCAATGGTTTGGAATAATGGGAGCTGGAGTCCAGAAGGTACCATATTGGCCTGAATATAAGCCTCACTTTTCCCCCAAATTCTGACTGTGAAAAGTGAAAGTGTGCTTACCTTACAAAAACTGGTTTTTATGATATCGCTGCTGAAACAGACATACAGTAAAGCAGAACGGGTGTGAGTGCCTGCGGAGTTTTAAGGGAGCAGCTTATATCCGGGTACATATTGTCTTTTTTTCTCCCCCCCCCAATGAATTTTAAAGGCGCCGCTTATATTCATGCCAATATGGTACTTATGAGGATATCCCTTTAACTACTGAGCCAACAAATTAGAGTGCTTAGGGTGGTAGATAGTTCTATTTTTTAAACAAAATAAAACCAAAAATATTTGTTTCAATCTACTTTACACTTCTCAATGCTGAATGAGACATTGATCCCATCACGGGCATTTCTTTCCCACATGCAGATATATCTGAACAGCTAAGGATGGGGAACTTGTCCTCCCCCCCCCCCCGACGTTGCTGGACCCCCAATTCCCATCAGCCCCAGCCATTATGGAATGATGGGGCTTAGGGGTCCAGCAACATCTGGAGGGCCACAGATTGCCCCAGCCCTGTGTTCAATGACCTCTCTGCCCTTAGTATCACCTGAAAAAGACGAGGTGTTTTTCTGCTTTGTGTTGGCGAAGGAAGTGGACCAGCTGGTTGAATTTTTCTTCTGCTTTGCAGATCTAAAAAGAGGAGAACAGAAACATAAAGAAGCAGGGATAAATAAAAGGCAGCGGGAAGCAACAAAACCTAACAAACACCAGAGCTGATCAACCCCCTGCTTAAAAACCCTTTTCAAGATCAATCTGAAAGCTTCCCTTTAGACTGCAACTGTTAACAAAAAAAAAAAACCACCCACCTCAATCACAGTTGTACCTTGGTTCTCAAACGAAATCCGTTCCGGAAGTCCATTCGACTTCCGAAAACGTTCGAAAACCAAGGCGTGGCTTCTGATTGGCTGCAGGAACTATAGGGTTGTAGCCAACAAAGCTGTCCTAGTAGGGCAAGGACAATGGACTTGCACAATGGACTTTCTCCTTCCTCTCCTCTTCTCACCTCCCAAAGAAACCTCTGCTTGAGAGAGTTGGGGGAGACTCCAAGAACCTGACATGGTTGAAGGTAGCTTCCTGGGTTACTATAGAGCCATCCTCACCATGTAGTAGTTTTGGAGGCGGGTGGGGGTCTTCTGAGTATTGCTCGCTGCCATTCCCTTCTCCTTCACCGAGATGCGGACAGGGTTCCGGAGACCAGCCCTCACCAGGTTCTCGACTTCTTGAGTTTGAGTTGCCGAAAAGAGCCCCGTTCGTCTCTGCTTGGGCAACAAGTCCAGAATGGTATTTAAACTGCAAGCGAACACAGTTAGAAAGGTCAGAAGAGCTCTTTGGGTCAAGGCCAAAGATACACAAGGGGAGAACTTTATTCAGTCCTCATTTTAAAGGAAACCTAGCTAATGCTAGATATATGATTAACATGTAATAATAATAATAATAATAATAATAATTTTTTATTTATACCCTGCCCTCCCTGGCCAGAACCGGGCTCAGGATGGCTAACACCAATAAAATTACAATAAAACGTAAAAGAAAAAGAAAAAACAGTTAATTAAAATACGGGTTAAAATACAATTTAAAATGCAGCCTCATCTTAGTAAGGTAAAGGTAAAGGGACCCCTGACCATTAGGTCCAGTCGTGACCGACTCTGGGGTTGCGGCGCTCATCTCGCGTTATTGGCCAAGGGAGCCGGTGTACAGCTTCCAGGTCATGTGGCCAGCATGACAAAGACGCTTCTGGCAAACCAGAGCAGCGCACGGAAACGCCATTTACCTTCCCGCTGTAGCGGTACCTATTTATCTACTTGCACTTTGACGTGCTTTCGAACTGCTAGGTTGGCAGGAGCTGGGACTGAGCAACGGGAGCTCACCCCGTCATGGGGATTCAAACCGCCGACCTTCTGATCGGCAAGCCCTAGGCTCTGTGGTTTAACCCACAGCGCCACCAGCGTCCCCTCATTTTAGTAAGGGTAAAGGGACCCCTGACCCTTAGGTCCAGTCGTGACCGACTCTGGGGTTGCGCGCTCATCTCGCATTATTGGCCGAGGGAGCCGGCGTATAGCTTCCAGGTCATGTGGCCAGCATGACAAAGCCGCTTCTGGCAAACCAGAGCAGCACACGGAAACGCCATTTACCTTCACGCTGTAGTGGTTCCTATTTATCTACTTGCATTTTGACGTGCTTTCGAACTGCTAGGTTGGCAGGAGCTGAGACCAAGCAACGGGAGCTCACCCCGTCACAGGGATTCGAACCGCCAACCTTCTGATCAGCAAGCCCTAGGCTCAGTGGTTTAACCACAGCGCCACCTGGGTCCCTCCTCATTTTAGTAGTACCCCATAAATCAAAATCATAAGGGGAGGGAAACATAAGGTCAGACTGAGTCCAAACCAAAGGCCAGGCGGAACAGCTCCGTCTTGCAGGCCCTGCGGAAAGATGTCAAATCCCGCAGGACCCTGGTCTCTTGTGACAGAGCATTCCACCAAGTCGGGGCCAGTACTGAAAAGCCCCTGACCCTAGTTGAGACCAATCTAACCACCTTGTGGCAATAAAGTGTTGTTATTTGTGGACCTCAAGGTCCTCCGCGGGGCATACCAGGAGAGACGGTCCCATAGGTACGAGGGTCCTAGGTCGCTTAGGGCTGCAAAGGTCAAAACCAGCACCTTAAACCTGATCCTGTACTCCACCAGGAGCCAGTGCAGCTGGTAAAACACTGGATGAATGTGGTCCCACGGCAAGGACCTTGTAAGGAGCCTCACCACGGCATTCTACACCTGCTGGAGTTTCTGGGTCAGCTTCAAGGGCAGCCCCCCATAGAGCAAATTACAATTAACAAGCCTGGAGGGGACCATCACATGGATCACTGTGGCCAGATCAGGGCAAGAAAGGTAAGGGACCAACTGCTTGATACGGCAGAGATGGAAAAATGCCACCTTTGCTGTGGCTGCAACATGCGCCTCCATGGAAGGGAGGCGTCAAAGGTTACACACAAGCTCTTGACAGAAGGCGCTGGCACTAATTGAGCCCCCGCAAGAGATGGGAGTTGGCCCCCCAACCCCATGTCGTCCGACCCAGCCAGAGGACCTCTGACTTTGAAGGATTTAAATTCAATCGGCTCTCACGCAGCCATCCAGCCACAGCTTCCAAGCACCTGGTCAGTGTGTCCGGGGCCGAGTCAGGGCAGCCGTCCATCAACAGATAAAGCTGGGTGTCATCAGCATATTGACTGTGACTTGTTCTTCATTTTATGGGATTGACTTGTGACTTTGCTTTTGTGACTGTGGCTTGTGACTTCGTTTTTGTGACTTGCTTTTGTGACTGTGAGGAACCCAGTTCAGCTACTGGTTGATTGTGTGACTGCAGAAATGGATAAAAGCCCCCCTTCCAAACAATGACTATCATCATTGATTAGTGCACGTCAGTGCACGTAAGAAAAAATCAATAAATTGTATCTACATTACAGTACTGTCTTATTTATTTTATAGGACAGTACAGTGCATTGATTATTGCCTTCCTTTTATGGATCAATGGTCTCGTTAGACAGTAAAATTCATGTTACATTGCTGTTTTAGGGGTTGCTTTTAAAAGTCTGGAAAGGATTAATCCATTTTCCATCACTTTCTATGGGAAAGCACGTCTTGGTTTAAGTCTGCTTAAACGGAACGGATTAGGGTTGTAAACCAAGGTACCACTGTATTATGAAATTTATAATCCAGCTCAAAAGCAGGTAACAATCAAAGGTGCTGGTTGAAGGTCCCCCTTACTTCCAAAGCAAATACCTTGCTTCAAAGCCCATATCCAGAAGCCGGTCTGCTTCATCTAAGACTAAAACATCCAGAGATTTCACAGAGCTGGCCAAATCCAGCCCATCCGATTTTCTCCTGAACATGTCCTCCAAACGGCCTGGAGTAGCTACCAGGATGTGTCCACTGTTGGGTATAGGGGAAAAAACTCATTTTTATGGTTGGTTTGGGGGAAAGTTCATAACTGTGATCAATACAATCAAGACAGATTTAGTGAAGGAAAAGGCGACGTTCTCTATCTGTGGACTAGCATATATCATAAACACAGCTGCCACCTCTTCTTCCCCCTCGCACCAAAACCTTTTACTCCACTGCCACCCGGCTCTTGCTGAATGCTTGAGAAGCCTAAAATGGAAATAATGAGAACCAAAGTGACTTTTTCAAATCTTATGACTTCTAAGCTCCTGTTGGGGCTACAGCATTAACAGGAGAGAATGAAATACGAAAGCATGTCAAAAACTGCTTTTGAGAAATTCCACTGAAATTAGGCTAGTCAACCATGTGCTTAGAATCTTAGAATTGTAGAGTTGAAGGGGAAAGCAGAAATCTTTTTGCCCAACATGGGGCTCAAACCCACAATCGTGATGTTAAGAGCCTCATGCTCTACTGGCTGAGCTATCAGAGATAGTGTGTGGAACTGGCAAAGGTCAAAGAGAGACAGTGCTGGCACTAGGACCCACAAGGATCAAATGGCACAGCACTGTCCACACCCAAAGGACAGATAGGGGCTGGGAAGTTGCTATAATAAATCTCAATAATATCTAAAAATAAAGATACCAAAAAATAGTATCATTAACCACCACCCCCCAAAAAAAACCAGAAGAGCCTGTTCAGCAGCCTCAGCTTTTGCAGCTGGAGTCAATCAGGGCCCCATCCTTCCTGGTCAGGTGGGAAAAGGCCAGCAAGGCAGGGACCAAGTCTCCCAAGACACACAGCCAAGATGGTCCAATGATAACATGGTATCATTGCTTTTCTTCTATATCTACACTGGGACAAACTGGTTGAATAATCACAAATGCAGATCCATGGAAATGCTACTGACCCAGGATTCTACCCAGAAAATGCAGGACACATAGTAATTTCAAACTCCAAGGAGTTCAGAAAATCTGATGCTCAAGTAGTAACATTTCAGCAGCACTGGCCAGTCAGCAACTCACCCTCGTTCCTTGAATCTTTCCACATCTTCCATGGGATTCTTTCCGCCGATTAGAAGACACTGGCTGAAACAAAGCACACACATGCTATTCAAAAAAAGCCACCAGAGTGAGCCAACGGGCCCAGCTTCTTAGCAATCAGAACCACTTAAGTAAGAATCATTTACATTATTACCTAAACTGTGGGAAATACTTTGTGAAATGGGATATCACTTCGTCTATTTGCATGGCAAGCTCTCGTGTGGGCGTGATGACAACAGCACCAACCTGAAACATCAGAAGGAAAATGGGAGGGAAATATACAGGCCAACTATTTTCTTCAATGCAATTCGCTCCTCCATCCTGAACAAATGCAACTGGTAGCACTTCCTACGGATTTCAACTGAATTTATGAGACGGTGACGGCAGAGTGGCTGAGGATCAAGAGAAATGCAGATGACAAGGGGCTCGACACACTTTGAGCTCCTTATGTATGGCTGTCAAATAGGGGTGAATGAAAAGCTGCTACACCACAGCTGTTTGGCTGGATGCTCCACTACTGCTGCCTCTCTGCTTTTGGGGAACAAAGCAGCCTGGGGCTACCTGCCAGAGACAGGAGAAGTTTGCAGCTGTGGAGCACCTTTTAGACAAGGAGGTGGTGTTAGAAAACAAGCTTGCTCCATCTTCCATGCAACAACCCATTAGATATCTGAAGGTGGCTATCATATCTCCTCCCAGTCTCCTTTTTACTTCCAACTCAGTATGGTCCACACCACAGGTAGCCAATCTCATGGGAGACCACAACTACCATCATATCTCTGACTACTGGCCATGCTGGCTGGGGCTAATGGGAATTAAAGTGTAACAACATCTAGAGGCCAGCAGATTGGCTATTCTTGATCTATACTGACTACACTGACTGGCAGTGGCTCTCCAGGGTTTGAGGATCTGAACCCGGATCCTTTTGCATACAAAGCAGGTGCCCTACCACTGAGCTATGACTCCTCCCTCGAGGAATTGCACAAGGTGACTTGCTTGCCTGCTCCTGCCAGAAATTAAAGCACTCCACAGCCTCCTTTCAGCTCAGACAAATGGCTTCAACACACCTTGATTCCCAAGAAGAAATGGCAGTGATGGAAGAGCCAGTCAAGTGGCTCTAACATTGCAGTTTTTGAACTGCTGCTATGCTACAGTCACATGTTCACTGAAGAGAAACCTCAGAGATCACAGCACTTTCAGTCTCGTTATTTCAGTCTTTCTCTGCCCTAAGAGTGCAAATTATGGTTTACAGAGGAATGCATGAGGTAAGAAAACCACTCTTAGGTCAGCTGTAGATAAACCACCTACATCTGTGAACCGCCTTGAGACCGGCGGGTATATAAATTAAATAAATAAATAAGCAAGCAAGCTCTTAGAACGCTGGAAATAAGCTATGTAAGTGACAAGTCTTTTTCACTAGCCATCTGCAGAAAACAGAAATGATATGTCAATGTTCTTAGGCACCAGCATAAAAGACCTTTGGCTCCTGGGAACCAATTGCTCAAAACTATTCTCCCAATCTTCCTATTTTTTAAAAGCAGGGCAGAAAAGAACAGTGCATTGTACCTGCATTTTCTTGAGCTTTTCTTCCCGTCGGAGAAGAATTTCTATGATTGGAATAACAAAAGCTAAAGTTTTGCCACTCCCAGTTACCTGCAGACATGAAAACAAGAGACATCAAAAATAGTTCTTTCAGCAAAAGGCCAAAAGTCACAGTGAAGCTGAGCAGCAGGCCACTTACCGCCTCAGCTGCCACATCCTTATTTGTCATAAACAAAGGAATCGTTGCAGACTAGAAGAGAGGCAGAAGTGTAAAAAAAGTATTATTATTTCATTTTAAAAACTTAGTCCCTGTGTAATTTTCAAAAGGAACTCAAGATGGCTAACTATTCCAAGCATTCCAACAGTATTAAAATATGTAACAATCCACATTCCAATGCCCATCAAGAAATCAAGGTATTCACATAAAAACCTATAATAAATTTCAGAAAACAGTCAACATAACTAAAATATAAAACAAAAACCAGAAAAAGAAATTATGGAGCAATGCTAAGTGACAGGATAGGGAACCTATGACCTGCCAATGTTGTTGGACACCAATTCCCATCAGCCTTAGCTAGACTTGACAATGTGGAGGGATGATGGAAGTTGCAGTCCTACAACTTATAGAGTCACAAACCCACAAACCCTGTTTTAAAGAGAACTGCAGGCAGAGGCAATATTGGAGAAATGATCTTTCTATTAAAACTGCTGCTGCTGCTGCTGAAACCTTAGTCTTTTATTTTATTTATTACATAAATTTATTACATTGGCACTTTCTCTGCTGCCTTTTTGGTGCCTAATGAAGAACTTCCTCTTTCCACAAGCCTTTTACGCTGCCCCAGTCTGCATCTGTACTGGAATAGTTTTTAAGATGTTTCTTTGTTTTATCACTTGTTTTTGCCGACCTGGAGTTCTTTGGGAGGAAGGGCAGGATGTTAATATAATTAATAATTAAAGAATAAATATGCCACTTTTCCTCCAAGGAGCTCAAAGTTCTCCCCCGCTCAATTTTATCCTCACAACAACTCTGACAGGTAGGTTAGGCTGAGAGACAGTGACTGGACCAAGACCACTCAGTGGGCTTCATGACTGAGTGGGAATTTGAACCCTGTCTCCAAGATTCTAGTTACAGGTAGGTAGCCGTGTTGGTCTGATGTAGTCGGGGGAAAAAAAAATCCTTCCCGTAGCACCTTAGAGACCAAGTAAGTTTGTCATTGGTATGAGCTTTCGTGTGCATGCACACTTCTTCAGATACCAAGATTCTAGTCCAACAGTCTAACCACTATGGTGGCTGCTCTGAAAGCTTTACCTTGTATGGGAGCCATAGTACTGGTAAAGCTGTGTGGGGTCGACCTGATCAGCACCCGAATGAATGGGAGACCACTGCAGTCCTGCCCATATGCAACCTGGCTAAGGTTGCACCAAAATCCTTGCTGTATGGCTCCACCATCAGAGGTGAGGCACATTATGACTGGGAAGAGGTCCTTCTCACTTGCGACATATATAAATACACATATGCATATATACAGCGCTCACAAGCATGCTGGCTATCATCTCTTTTAAGGAAAGAGCAAAGAAGAACGACGCTGGGGAAAGAATCACAGAAGTGTAGAGCTAGAAGGGAACTGGGGAGTCATCTAATCCAACCCCCTTCCAGGGGATGGAGATCAGAGCCAGCTCTCTTTCCCCGTCCCCGCTCCCTACCTGCACCGGCGTCATGTGTGTGAAGCCCAGCTCCCGCAAGGCCCGCCCGACGCCAGGGCTCAGCTTGACGGGCAGGGAGTCCCACGCTCCCTCGGTCACCGTCTCCATCCTCGCGTCCGAAGCTCGGCGGCGAATCTGCGTCCGCCCCTTCCTGCGGCCCCCCACGGGGCAGGCGTCCGCTGCCTTAAGCGGCCGTTCCGGGAAACAGGACTGCTGAGCTTTAGTTCCGCCTCAGCGCTGAGCGGCGCGGGTTACAGGGAGCAGGTGGCTCCCTTGCGAGAACAGCTCCCCGGGATCAGTCCGCGGGACCCGGGAGGGCCTTCTCGGGGGTGGCTGCTCCAGGGCAACTTTGGAACTCCCTCCTACGAGAAGCCAGACGGACTCCTGCCTGGTTGTCTTTCCGCTGACAGGTGAAGACCTTCTTCTTGTTGCAGCAGACTTTGGGGAACTGACTGCTTTAAATGAGGGCGCTGGTGCCGTGCGGCTTTTATTGTAATTAATGGGGTTTTAAAAAAATGTATTTGTCATTTATATAAGTGTAAGGACGGGTGTCGTGCTGCTTTTGTTGTGATTTATATTTATATATAGTTTTAATTCTTCCAATGTTTTGTTTTTTTATGATCCACCATCCATTGTTTTTAGCTGCTCCTTTATCTGTAAGCTGCTTTGAGTCCCTGTCAGGGAAAAGGGCGGGACATAAATAAATATATAATAAAATTAACAGCAACAGCATCCCGAGCCTCTCGCAACAATGAGTCTAGCCAGAACTGGGGAATGCTTAACCTCACAGGGTTCTTTGCTACAGGGGTGGGAGACCTGTGGTCCTCCAGAAATGGTTGGGCAGCAACTCCACCTGCCCACCCCCCACCCCCGGAGCCAGCCAGCATGGCTAATGGGCAGAGATGGTGGGAGTCATCAAATCTGAAGGTACAATTTTTCCAGACCTTGGCTAGATCTACACAGCTATTTAAAAAACGTTGGAAATGCTCTGCAAAAAAAGTTGCAAAGTTCACAAATGAAAATATCATTGAGATTTCAGCTCTACGGTGCCATGGTGTCACAGTGTTACAAAAACATTTATCACACTGTATTTTGACTAATGTAGCTGAGTCCCTGCTGTAGACCAAAGGCAGGTGACCTGTGACCCTCTAGCTCTTACTGAACTGCACTCCCAACATCCCTGATTATTGACGATGCTGGCTGAAGGGAGTTGGAGTCCTGCAACATCTGGAGAGCCACTGGCTCTCCCATCCCTGCTGTAGATCCTTTCTCTCAAGCTAAGCCATTTAACAGAGGATGACAGTGGAGCCTCTGTGCCCAGCCTTCCTTGGAGTCCCAGAGCCTTGACACTTATCTTGGTAACTTCCTGGGTGACCACCCACCCACACTCAGCCTACCTCAGGCTTATTGTGAGGATGCAAAGGTTAAGGAGAGAGAAATTATGCATTATGTCTCTCCTCTGCCCCCTTTAATTCTCCTTTGAGCTCCTGGAGCAGGCATCCCCAAACTTCAGCCCGCCAGATGTTTTGGACTACAGTTCCCATCATCCCTGACCACTGGTCCTGTTAGCTAGGGGTCATGGGAGTTGTAGGCCAAAACATCTGGAGGGCCACAGTTTGGGGGTGCCTGTCCTGGAGCAAAACAAAAAACCACACACAACACATATACCCTTGCAGTATATAGCTCAGTTAACGTAGACCACATTTTACTCAGCTATGTGAGCTTGTTTTTCAAGCAGTGGTGATGCTTCTGGGATCCTTCATCAGTTGTAGGGCACACCAGGAAGCCCCACTGCAGTTTTTTTTCTTTTGTACTTTTATTAGTTGGGGGCTGAGGGCGAGAAGACGTGTAGTGCATCAGCTTTGTATGCAGACGTTCCCAGGTTCAATCCCTGGCACCTCTAGGTTGGACCACTAAAGACTTGTAGATGAAAACCTGGAGAGCCAATACAAGTCAGTGTGGATGATTTTATGCTGGGTGGGCCAATGGTCTGGCTTGGTGTAAGGCATAGAGACCCAGAGCCTCTCTGATGCAAAGGACTTAAGATTCATCTTTTGTGGTGCCTTAATTGCTCAAAGCATAGTGGGGACTCACTGTTAATGATTTTCAAAGAGGACCCTCTTCATATTGTTGATCTTGGTTTCATCATTTGTTCCTTTGGTCTGAAACACCAATAACTCCTCACTGCACTTTACAGATCTGTTTCCAATCTCTGCTGCTTCCTGCCGAATCTCATTGGCTGCCTATCTATAGGCACTATCTTAACAACAACAACAACAACAACTATCTTAAGATAGTTCTAGACTACAAGTGGAGGGGAGTCAAAACATACATTGTTATGTGTTATCTGTCTCGTCTTTTGCACATCCAGCCTAACAGTGTTTTGGTTTGTTCACAAGTATGGGACATTTTCCTAATGGACAAGCATGGTTACTTAAGTTTTTGCACACCAAAACCTTATTTAATCAATTTCTCATATTGATTTTCTTGCTCATCTTCCTTTTATTCTTCAGCCTGCTTTCCCCATAATCCTTATTTTGCTTCCTTTTTCATTTTATTCCTTTTTTCTATATACCCTTCCCAATACCCTTAGCCTTTCCTCTGGAAAAGCCTTTCCATCCAACATCCAACTCTTACAGTTTTTGGATTCAGGTGGCTCCATGAAACACATCTACCCTGACTTATTGCCTTGCTTTCTTACTCCTCTCCCCCTGTACAAGGGTTGCCAGTGTGGCACTGACTGTCACAGCTGACACTCTCTCTAGCTCCAACAAAACTTGTGGTGGTTCCCCTGCACCCTCATTCACTGTTCCCTTGGTGATGGAGGTGCTTATCCTTTTCACCCCTGAAAGTGCATACAGCTGGAGGAGGAATATGGCAAGAGTCAAATTCTAAGTGCTTTTCAAGGCTCAGACTATTAAGATACTATTTTCACCCATAATTCTTCAAAAAAATAAGGTGTGCATGTAAACACACTGTGTTTCAGGTGAAAAATCCAAATCTGCTCCCAGGCCTAATGAAGATTGGTGGTCTTTTCTTCCTTACTGGATTATAAGCCTGCAATCAAGGATCTCTGCTGCTTTACTTTTATTTTGCCATGACATTTTACCTACTTAACAAAATAACTCTAAATGTCTGATAGGGATGACTTCACAGCTCGCCAATTCTCATGCAATCTACTTGGGCAACCAAGTTCATACACATCAGATTATGTTAAATTCTCTTGGAATGGAAATACTTTAAATGAGATGTTATTGGGTGAGCTTTTTATCATAATCCCACAAAGCTCTTAACATGCAGCTGCTAAAAAAACAGTAAAACAAAGAAATAAAGAGTAGAATTGCTCTTTAAAGACGCAAAGCAAGCATCAGGCTGTAAGTTTGTTTTTTTTAAAGAAGGTGTTTTATTTATTGAATCTGGCCATATATCAAGAACTTTTAAATGTACATCTTCTCATTAGAATTCAACTTGTCTCACACAAGGGTTGGCATACAACAGCTGCACTGAGGTGGGGACAGGTACCCCTTTGAAGGGCAGCTGCTAAGTGTCTAGCTGAGGCTGAAAAGATTTACTTGAACCATGAAAACTTGTAACAAATTTTAATTAAATTAAATTTGGTACAAAACTCTTATGCATTACTGATAGAATGCTTCCCCCGCTCTTGAAAAGAACCCAACCCCACCCACCCCCAAAATTACAACCAATATACATCAGTTCAATATACATCAGCCACAACATAATCTTGGATCAGCACCCCGCTCCCAGAGACAGACATGGTGATTTTTAAACCCATCATCCAGACAGCAAGAAGAAAAATAGCTGGTACAACAACTGAAGTTGATGTGTGTTTAAAAGAGGAAAATGAACAAAATTATTTCAATACAGCCTAATTGGGAGTGCCAACTCCTTTCCTGAGGGAGGCTCTTGTTCCTTTAACAGCAGTGCAAAAAAGGAAAACCTCAACAGGTACACTTTATCATGGAGCTGCAGTAACAGGAGCTGCACCTGCTGAATTTCTATGTGCTGCTATTAAATGTGCAAAAGCCTCT
This sequence comes from Zootoca vivipara, assembly GCF_965207765.1. NCBI lineage: Eukaryota > Metazoa > Chordata > Lepidosauria > Squamata > Lacertidae > Zootoca > Zootoca vivipara. The sequence continues at coordinate 3,920,483 of NC_142599.1, forward strand.
TGGGAAGATGCACTGACAGCAGGGAAACCGCACCCGTTTCATTCCTCCCCGCTACGTAAAAGGCACAGGAGTCTTTATTATAGGAAAGGTGGTTGCAATCCTAGTGGTGTTATGACCACACAGCAGCATAGCTGCTCCTTCTTTAATGTATCGGATGCTAACCTCCCTTCCACCACCTCCCAGCCCGCCCATCACCACTGTTAAAACCCTTTGGCATCAGGAACCAACATCCTGAATACTAGTTCTACAACAGTGCCAAACACAGGAGCAGCTTTGGATTGTAAGCAAAAAGGAAAAGATGTAGCTAAGTCCCCCCTAAATGGCTGCCTGTTCATAAATTTGCACACAAGAACACATGGTTAACTGGCAAGAACTGTGTTCTATTTTCATATCTTTAATTAAGAACCTCAGGACCAAGCCAGTGTAATTATAGCAGGAGTAAGGGAGACTTTACAGAAGCCACCTAAGCACCCCCTAGTAGAATCCACTGGTTTCAGTATGTTTGAACACCAACATGCCCATTTCTTTCTTGGCATGCTTTCTTGACAGTACTGTCAGGCTTGTCCACATGCCACAATTCCACTCCTGGGTAAAGCAGAGGGGAAATCCTCTGATCAAATTAAAAAGTGTCTCCCCCACAGGCATTTAAAAGGTGTTTTAGGACCTTGTGCCATTTCCCTTACACACAAAAAAGTATTCTATTACCAAAAAAAGGGAGACAGAAAACAATCAAGGAACATTTTCACTTGATCAATAGCGCTGGTTTAAAAACAAACTTTTGCAATTTCGTTGAACTCACTTTGGCTTGTGAGAAACAAAGTTTGCCAATTTCAATGTACAACTCTCAGCTCATGTTTCCCTAGAGAGGGTATCTATAGACACATATATAAAATTAAGCTAAGAAGAAAACTGAAAACACAAGTTTTATAGTTCAGAACATAGGGATAAAGAAAACTAAGTGAATTTGGTGACCAAGTTGTTTTGTAGAAGTGAATGGAGAATCTGGGATCACTGGAGAGAGAGGGCAAGGGGGGAAAGTTTGATTAAACAACTCTCCGGACTTCAAAAAACCTCTTCAGATAGTAGATTTGTCCCAGTGTCATGGCAACTAGTACAAGAGCTTCAAAGAATGACCAGAGGACCACTCTGCTATTTGTGTTGTCGTTAACTAGTGAAAAAAAGGAAGAAGAAAAAACACACTTGATTAATATACAGGAAATGAAAAGAAGCTAAACACACTGAAGCCTAGAGAAACGAAGCATCACCTCCTCCCATACAAACCCACCCTGCATGCACAGATCATCAGCTGAAACCCTGTTCTGTGTTTCCAACCTGCCAGCTGAGGTACAGCAGGCAGATACATAAGGTTAGGCCTTCTGGGCACCCAGGCCATGGAACATTCCAAGAGATATGAGTGGCCCAAACTTCATTGCCTTTATACAAGATGCTAATAAACACGTATTAAATCATGAAAATTATGGGTCTTCGCTTCTATTGATTAGTGTTGCAGAATCAGGTGCCAGCTCCTCCAATACGGCTGGCTACTTTATTTTGAGTGTATAGTTCTTGGTAAATACGTTGTCATTTTCTAAAGTGCTGCTTTGAGAATGATACTCACCCTTACATTGGAAAAACGGTGTTAAGTGAATCTCAAAAAAGGTTTCAAGTTTTCTCTTTTCTAAAAACATGCCAGCATTTAAGAAGCAGCATGAAGAAAGTTAGTGTCAAGCAGTGTCTAAGAGACTACTAAGGTACAATTAATAAATTTATATCTCTCTGCCATGAACTTCTAAATATGATTTTATTAGTTTGATTAGTTTTACAAAATAAATCTCAAATTTATCACATTAATATTCAGAAATTAAACAAGATTCTTCTAAATCTTAGAACTTTCCTCCTCCCCTCTGTGGGTCCTTAGTACAGTATATCTAAGTCAACTGCATGTGATAATTTCTCCACATTAAAGACCTCCAAAGCATCCAAAGTCTCTGTCACATTGCAGGAGTTGTTAAAAGTCTGCCAAAGAACTCAAGTCTTTCGTGTTCCTTTAAATAGAGTTTTGATTCTCCAGATTTCTGCGGTGGGGAGCAGGGAGACAAGTCACTTTCTTGGCCTTCCCAAATGTATTCAATATGGGGAAAGACAGAAAGTCAGGGCTTATTAAAAGATAATGAGCATGAAGCACTTTGATGCACCAAAAAAACCAGCTGTGTAGATAGGAAGCTAGTAACTCTTCTAGCCTGCAGCTCTATTGTGGATGTGGAGGGGAAGCAGCCTCCTTCAGGACATGCATAGAAGCACAGGCTGCTAAAGCCCTTTGGATAATTTTCTAGAAACCAGCTTTCTATCAAGTGCAGATTGACAAAAGAGAGGCAGCAATCTGCTACCCTTCCACTAGCCCACTAAATTCCCATGCCACAAGGAATGATGCAGGAAACCTGCACATGCCAACCAAAACCACTTACTTGCTCGGTGTATCCTTTCACGGACTTCCATGTATTCCTGTTCATGCTTGACAGCGGTCATGGCCACCGCTAATTCATTAATCATCTCTTCTAGCTTGTTCTGATGAGCTGCAGATGGATCACAAGACATCAGATTTGTGATGTAAGCAACAAAACGCAGCAATAGTGGCATATAAGGCTAAAGTCTTCACAGCCAACAACTGCACATCTTGGGGAAGGGTTGGGTTTTTTTTTACCAGGCACAAAAATTCCCTTTCCCTGGGTATTCATTCCAACTTCCAGTTACCTCGGGCAAGGTAGATGAACAAGTATTGCTTTCATAGCATTACAATTAAGATGCTTTAAATAACCAAGGCAAATAACTCTGTTATACATACAGAGTTCTGTTCTAGAGATCACATATGACTGCACTTAATTCTGTGGTTGGTTGGCATCTGTCTCTCTCTCTCAAGAGAAAATGGAGTGCACCTTCGGGGGTGAAGCCAAACTGCTGTGTTAGCAGCAATGAAGTGACTCCTCCAGGGCAGAAGCCTGCGTGGTATACATGGAGGACCTGGGCTGCCCAGATTACAAGACCCTCTCTCAGCCTTGCTGATGTGGTCCAAAGGAAAGCAGAACAAGATGTTTGGCGCCAGCTAGGCTGCAGATTTATGTAGGGTTTACTGCTTAGTCTTTTCTTCCTAGTCAAACTAATCTCTTATTCTCTGGGGCTTGTAGGGGGTAAAAGTCCCCTTCCACTATTCTATTGAACTGGCTGTCTTAGGCTGCAATCCTAGGTATAAGACCCATTAAATTCAATAGGACTTACTTCTGAATGCACATGGTTAGGATTGCCCTTTTAATTGCTGTTTTTAGGGTGATGATTTTTGTTTTACTAACGGGTTTTATTTAACAGTCATGTGTTTTACATTTGATGCAATGCTCCAAGCAGCATATAAATTCAAACATTTATTTGTAGTCTACTCTCTTCTACTCCAGAGCACTTATCGGAAAGCTGGTCTTCAATATTGCTGTGTGCTGATTCAAGACCTAGGGTGTGGGTCATAGCTGCCAAGTTATCCCTTTTTTACAGGGATTTTCCCTTATGCTGAATAGGCTTCCTCGTGAGAAAAGTGAAAACTTGGCAGCTATGGTGTGGGTGGGTGTAGGGAGTCTATTCCCAGTAACCCCCTGTACACACACACCCCAAAATGCAGAAAGGGGTCTTGCTCAGCAGCGTGTCCATTTGAAGAGTGGCTCTGCTGAAGCACCACTGCTCCAGCGGCACCTGTTATCTCTGATCCCTGCCCTGACAGCTGCTTGGGACCTGGCGTGGCCTCCACTCTCACCTAATCTCAGCCTTAAAACAATTCCCTTCATCTACGGCTGGGTCCCTTTATGGCCAAGGAGATGGGGCCATGTCATGTGACCACCACCCCCTCCTGGCAAACTGGAGAAGAGGCATCTCGATTCAAGGACCCAAGCATTTATTTGATCACTGAAAGAACCATTTACCAAGCAGACATTGCCTGATGAAGTGTGACAAGGGAATGAAAAGCAGTTTCTACTTGAAACCTACTACATTTATATCCTGCTCTTTTCCCAACAAGAGAAGTCAAGGCAACTCACATATGGGGTTCCCAAGCAACCTCCCATCCTGCCACTGACCGGACCCAGATCCCCTTAGCTTCAGCAAGGTGGGAGTCTCATGTGCCTGCAACTATGCCCGGAAAGCAAACTTTCAAAACTATTTCATAGAAACTCTTTCCTGGGATTGAGAACAGGACAGGTGCAGAGATTTCAAAGAGCAAGCCAACAACCTTGAACAGAAATACAGTACCTGGTGACTTTGTAGTTTTGTAGAATCCCATTCAAATAGAATCTCTGTTAGGGAGTGAAAAACTTTTACAGAGAGACCCTCCCTCCCTCCCTCCCTCCCTCCCACTCACACACACAGAAACACACTCTTCTCACACCCATCAGCTTAGTTGACCCAGTTTGAGAAATACTATTAAAAAATTTATTCGAGTAGCACCTTAAGAGACCAACTAAGTTTGTCATTGGTATGAGCTTTCGTACGCACACTTCTTCAGATACATATGTTTGTGAAATACTGGCATGAATTACTTTGCCTTCACGGTGTTTAGTTAGCACAAAAAGGCAGAATTCTTTCTAGAGGGATAACCTGGTATAAAGTGAGAGAAGAACAATGGGAAATACAAAGGAAGTCCTCAAACTTTACATCAAGACCTTCAGGTCCAAGACAAATCACACAAGTAATGCAATATGGGTCCCCTATTAGTAAGGCCACTTTTATGCACACTTTTAAACATGCCAACACCCACACATGCGTGTTAAGTGGTAGTCTTCAGACAAAGATCTCCCTCTCAAAATGATTTCGATCTGTCAAAGAGTTTTGTGTGTGGGTAAGAAGGCTACAGGTAGTAACTGCTGGGACAGCACAAAAGGACCAGAAAACTGGAAGGGATCTTTAGGTAATTTAGTCCAGCATCCTGCTTGATCTGGGTGATGGGTGATGATGCTTTAAGGACTTCAAAGTGGCAGGAGCTGTTCACACTCAGACCTCAGTGTAATACCACTGTGGTAATCATTGCATATTAGCAGGAAGTCACACAAAGAGTGGCCCCAATAAGCATTAGCAGATTATGCAGCAAATAATGAGAAGCGAGGCAGGAGATCTAGCAAGCTTCTTAAAAGCATTGCACATACCATCCCAGTTATCTCCACCACCTAAAGAAAAAGCATGAGAAATGAACAAATATACAGGAAGATGCTGAGCAAGCCTAGTAAGCAAAGGTAAATACATCAAAACACATAATGGGCGAAATGAGGTATGAGGGTAAGGCTGCAAATGTCACAGGGACAGAGGTATGAAGAAACCACAGTGAGAGGTGGGAGAAAAGCTAACAGCTACCTGACTCAAATGTTATGGCACCAACCAGTATTTAGAGCACTGCTCTACAGAATTCTGAATAATTATGTACAATTCTAAGACATCCCCTTTCAGGGACTTCAAGTCACAAGATTACCCGAATTTCTTTTTCAAACTGATGGGGGGGGGGGAAGAGACCATTTAATTAAATATCCCTTATATTTCCCTGATCCATGTCCATTACATAGCAAAAAGAGCTAATAAGTTATATTATGAAGCATTTAAATCCAGGAGAGAATGTGTTTGGAATTCTGAAGCCCATAGAACAATATCTGGAAAACAGAGATGCAGGGGAAGGACAATAACATATAGGAGGAGAATGTGGGTGAAAGGTGCCATTTTCTTTCCTGGATTTGCCCTCACCTTCTGTCTCCATATCTTGCCCCTTTGGAGCTTCACCAATGTCAATAGTGAACATCACTATCTTTGGAGTCATGGTGGACATTTTGTTGCTGAAGCAAAACTTGTATGTTCCATCCATGTGAGCAGCAAAGGTGTATTTCCCATTGGACTCTCTGTCTCCTTTGTAGATGCCTTTGTTATCAGGCCCCATTATCTGGAAACAATAAGGAAAACCTTTACTTTTCACCACCTTATGCATCATTCACATCAATAAATTACCTAAGCCTTGGGGAGTAATTGGCTGACACATCGTACAAATGAAGTGACAAATCACAAGGGCATTTGTTGCTGCCTCATCTGACATCTTCCAATTTTAACTTCCAACCAACCAACATTTAATTTTTATTTATTTGCTCTACATCTCATGTGCAGTTGTTGTGCAACCTGTAGCACTGAACACAAGGATCTTACCTGTGTTTGATGAAGCATCCTGCAGTAGGCACCAGAGAAGCATTTCTCTCCAGGCCTTTCTTACCCAGAGCATTGCATCATGTTCCCTCTATCCTCCGACTCTGAGCTTGCCTCACCACATGAGCAACAGAGCTTATCTACTCATGTAGCAGAAGAAAAAGGAGGTAGAACAAACTACGCCACTTCTGGCTATGGATGTGTGATGCCATTTTTAAATGTTCCTCCCTTTAAAACACACACGCTTCCCCCTCCATTGTTTTGCTTATCACAAACTGTACTCGGGGCAGCAGGGGGATGAGGGTTCATTTTTGTTTTATATATGAAAATAAATCTTTTTTTAAAAAAATCAAAAAATCTCCCAACAAATTAATAAACCTTTAGCCCAACCTACTCACTACTGTGCTAATCTCCTTTAAACTAAACTAAACGATAGGGAAGCTTGCAAACATGAAAACCCAACTGCAGCAACCTTGTCCATTCTACTGCTTTACACAGCTACATGAGTTTATCAGTACACCTATTTCTCCACCAATGTGGAATTTTTAAAAGAATGCAAAGTGGGAGGCAGCAAACTGTGTTTAGAATGATGGTAAGGGTTTTAAAAGAGGGACCCAGGTGGCGCTGTGGGTTAAACTACAGAGTCTAGGGCTTGCTGATCAGAAGGTCGGCGGTTCGAATCCCTGCAACGGGGTGAGCTCCCGTTGTTCAGTCCCAGCTCCTGCCCACCAAGCAGTTCGAAAGCACATCAAAGTGCAAGTAGATAAATAGGAACCGCTCCGATGGGAAGGTAAATGGCGTTTCTGTGCGCTGCTCTGGTTCGCCAGAAGCAGCTTTGTCATGCTGGCCACATGACCCGGAAGCTGTCTGCAGACAAACGCCGGCTCCCTCGGCCTATAGAGCGAAATGAGCGCCGCAACCCCAGATTCGGACACGACTGGACCTGATGGTCAGGGGCCCCTTTACCTTTTAAGGGTTTTAAAAGCAAGGCATCCAAGGGATAGTGTGCCTATCTGAGTTGCTGTCTGCAACTCTGCTGGCACAAACAGAAGTTTGGGGGGGGGGAATTGTGTAATTTGATCTGATGGAATACTTCAAGTGTAGCTTGGCACACTGTGGTTGCTCCAATGCCATCAACAGCAGTTAGTGTTTAGTTTCCACTTCCCCCCAGACACAAATCAACCAACTGTGGAAAGGAATTGCAACAAGCCCATGGAAAGTTTTTTTTTACATTTTCAGAAGGTATGACCACCTAATACAGGGTTACAAACATAGCCACAACCACACACTCAATGCCAACTGACACTTCTCCATGCCCTACCCCACGGGTGTCAAACACAAGGCCCGGGGGCCAAATCCGGCCCGCCAGACCTCGTCATGTGGCCCGCCGAGCGCCCCAGCCAGCGGGACCCAGCAGTGGGACCTTGCTGCTGAAGCGCCGTGCCAACAAAGCGCCAACAAACAGCTGGGGCCGGGGAAATGCTTTATGCCCCTGGGTCCCTTCGCGCTCTTTTCTGGCGCTGAATCAAGGCGGCGACCCCCCTTCCCTTTCTTTCTTCCTCTCTCTCGTTCTTATTCTTTCTTTCCCTCTCCTTCCTTCCTTCCTTATCTCTGTCTTCTCTCCCTCTTTCTTTTTCTTTCCTTCTTTATTCCTTCTTTCCTACTCTTCTTTCTCTCACCTCTTTCCTTCCTCTCTACCTCCTGCTCCCTCTTTTCTTTCTTTCTTTCTTTCTTTCTTTCTTTCTTTCTTTCTTCCTTACTTCCTTCCGTCCTTCCCAACTTTCTTCCTCTCCCTCATTCTTATTCTTTCTTTCCCTCTACTTCCTTCCTTCTTTCTCCCTTTCCGTCTTCTCTCCCTCTTTCTTTTTCTTTCCTTCTTTTTTCTCTTCCTTATTTCCAACTCTTCTTTCTCTCCCCTCTTTCCTTCCTTCCTTCCTCTCTCCCTCCCACTCCCTCTTTTCTTCCTTTCTTCCTTTCTTCCTTCCTTCCTTCCTTCCTTCCTTCCTCTCTCCCTCTCCCTCTCCCTCTCCTCAGAAACATAGGATGCTGCTTTATACTTCTGGCCCTTAAACCCTGGAACCAGGAGAGCAGCTTCAGTGAGTCAACCTCAGCCAGTCCCTTTGGTGAAGGGTGGTGGCTCACTGGCAGAACATCTGTCCTGCATGCAGAAGGACCCCAGCATCTCCAGGTACTAGTAGCTCTGCAAAGGTCCTGCATGAAACCCGTGCGAGCCTCCACCACCAAGTGCAGTTACCAAAAATCATTTTTCAATAAATTGTACAATAATTGTACATTTGAATATCTACTTGCCATTATTCTGACTATGTTTCCGCTTTCAGAGCTAGTTATTACTTACATTATTACAAAAAACAGTAATAATTGAATGCAGTGACAATAATTTATGATAATAAAGAGTGGACACATAGTCCTACAGATACAACCGGCCCTTTGAGGGTGACCAAACTGCTGATGCGGCCCCCAATGAATTTGAGTTTGACACCCCTGCCCTACCCTAAATATGCTCCTACTGGCTAACCATCACATTCTGTCCTTCAACGGTTCCACTTCACACACAGGCAATATAACCTTTTCTCTCCCCCCCCCCAAATGTAGTAACCTAGTACTGTACAGTGTGCATGAGCAAACATTTGTGTCCTGGTGACATGCACACCGTAGTAAGTTAGGAGTTGGCAGAAGGTCTCCTTGCTCACCCTCACTTCACAACCATTTTCTCATCCAACCCCACTCCATCCCACCTCTGATTAGCTAAGGCTCCCCCACACTGTGAATTATGAAAGAGAAGTTCAATGCAGGAATGACTGCAGTGGTCACAGGGGAGACAGACTCAACTTTTGGGAGACTCATTTTGTCACCCGGGCCAATCTCTGCAAAATATTATTTAAATAAATCCTGTGTTATATGTTGTCTTTTGTACTGAAGTAAGTTGACACTAATTTCATAGCCAAGTGTTTCCACACAAACCAGCCAAGTTAGAACAAAATAAAAGAATTCCTTCCAGTAGCACCTTAGAGACCAACTAAGTTTGTCATTGGTATGAGCTTTCGTGTGCATGCACACTTCTTCAGATAGAGTTAGTAAACTTTAAGTACCATCTTCTAACTGCTCTGCTGCAGGGCCGGCGCGTCCATATAAGCAAGCTAGGCAACCGCCTAGAGCGCTGTCGTGGAGGGGGCTCTGCCAGCCTGCCCACCGCCCTCCGCTTTCCCCCCTGCTGCTTGCTGCTGGCTGCAGAGGCGCTTCCCTGCAATGCCCTGCAGGAGGCGCAGGGGCGCACCGCACGACGGGGAGGCGGGAAAAACTGAGCGCGAGCGCGCCCAGCGACAGCCGGCCGAGCGCCATCAGCCAGCCAGCCAGCCTCAGAGCCTGCATGCCTCAAGGCTGAGCGGCGGCGGGAGGCCTGCAGGCCCTTCCGCACCGCCGGGGCGGCAGACGGCGACGGGAGCGCTGCTGCTCCCTTCTGCGCGACTGGAGCGTCGTGGGCTGCATGGCCCAAGGCTGAGCAGCGGTGGGAGGCCAGCGGGCCCTTCTGCGCCACCGGGGCGATGGACAACGGCGGGAGCACTGCTGGCCCCTTTTGCGCCGTGAGCGAGTTGGCGGCTGATTGACAGGCGGCCTCGGAGAGCTGCCTGAAACCACTGAGTTTGGCGCCCCTTCCGCGCCCCTGATGGCCAGGTAAAGAGACTGCTTTTTACCCCTTCCCCTCACCAACAACCAAGGAACTCTTTTTAATTATTTTTATTTTTTATTTTTTCTATTTTCTATTTTATTTTTTCTATTTTTATTTATTTATTATTCCACTCTTATTTTTTCTTTAAAAAGTCAACAACCCTGGGAAATGGGGGGGGGCCAGAAGGTGATCTCGCCTAGGGCGCAAAAAACCCTAGCACCGGCCCTGCTCTGCTGTACTTTAGAATCAAAGGGAACACATCCAGAGAGTGAAGCACTTCTCTCAAAACTCTAGTCCTCCTTTGCCCACAACTTTTTGTTTAACTTCATTCACACAGTACAGTATTCTAAAATCCTCCATTGTTCTTCCTCAGTCTCTCCCTCAGCAGTGTCCTCTAGCTGAAAACCCCTCTCATTCCAAATACAGCAAGGCATTTTGCTGATTTCCAGAGGGATTCAACTCTGGATTTTCAGCCTTTTAAATTTTCTGTGTCCAATTCTAAGTTGGAAAAGCACTTCAAGAGTATGTATAATAAACAAAACAATAACATTAAGAGAAAGATACCCAGGCCCTCCCTTTCCAAGCTGTCTACTACCCCCTCCCTCCATTCATCAGAGCCAATCTCCACATTTGATGGTTAAACCCTGGAGTGAGAGAGAGAAAAAGTACACAGAAACAGGCACACTTAAGGTTCAAGGCTATCTCAGACTTATATCCTCTGATCTAAAACAGTCCTTCCCTAGCTGTGCACACCCCTTGGAGGTTGAACAAAAGACCCCTGATAAATCCCCAAACTGCGGCCCTCCAGCTGTTTTGGCCCAGAACTCCCATGATCCCTAGCAAAAGGACCAATGGTCGGGGAAGATGGGAATTGTAGTCCAAAACATCTGGAGGGCCGAAGTTTGGGGATGCCTGAACTAGATGGTCCTAAGGGTCCCTTCCAACTCTACAATTCTATGATTCTCTGGGTGCTCTTTCTGCTGGGATTTTCAAAAATACCCTATTGATTTGGGGGGGGCGAGATGAGGCAGTGGTGGTGGGTTAGTGCCCCCTTTGGCCCTAACCTGCAGGCCTTCTCTTTTAGCATATGCTGCACTTTACATATTCAAGGACTGACAATCCTCTGCTCCAAAGCCATCAACACTCTTCTAGTGAGAAGAATTCACTCTGCAGTCTACACGTGATTAAAGGATACATAAATATACTCTCTATATCAACTTTCCACAACCTGTTGACCTCTAGACGTTTCGGAATAAAACTCGTGTCAGCCTCAGCCAGCACAGCAAATGTTTGGGAGGACAGGGAGCTAAAATACAGATCATGTGGAGAGCATCATTTAAGGGGAAGGCGCTCCCTATGCATGCCAGCAAGAGTAAACCCTTACACAAGCCAAGGCCAGACCCTTCCAACCCCAACGAAGGGGGCTTTCATAAGCCCTCTTCTTCACCTTCTCACCCAAGGTAAAGGTAAAGGGACCCCTGACCATTAGGTCCAGTCGTGACCGACTCTGGGGTTGCGCGCTCATCTCGCATTATTGGCCGAGGGAGCCGGCATATAGCTTCCAGGTCATGTAGCCAACTGCAACTTACCTCCACGTACAGGTCCTCTTCTAACAGCAGGCAAGAGGAACCTGTACCCCACTGCAATACCTTCACACTACGATTTTCATAATCCCTAAATGTTGCCTAAACAGAAATGATCTTAGCAGGCGCCCAAAAGAGTACAGTGAAGTTGCCTGCTTGATCTCAATAGGCAGGGAGTTCCAAAGTGCTGGTGCTGCCGCACTGAACGAACAGGTAATTACGAATGCGGAACGAGTATTATGTGGCAACTGTAGTAGTGCCTACTCTAGCGTAAACCCCTAGTGTTAATGCGTGCGGGACGGGAGAGAATGGCAGAGAGGCTAAGCCCAGGCCACCGGGGGGGGGCGCCACAGGCTCTTCTTCGTCGCGCCCTGCACGGCCGAGACCCTCCCGCCCCTCTCCGACGCCCCCCTCCAGGGCTCGGGTCCCTCCCGGCCCCCAGCTGCCCCGCCAAGACTCGCCTCCACGTCGATGTCAAGGAAGCCTCCCTCGGCCACTTCGAAGATGAGGCCCATCTTGGTGCCGGACGAGACCCGCTCGAGGAAACACTCCTCGGCGTGCGCGTCGATGCTGACGAAGTAACCGGCCACCGGGGCCGAGAGCGCAGCCAGGAGCGCCAGCACCGCCCGTACCGGCGACATGGCGGCGTCGAGGGGAGGCTGGAAGAGAGCGAAGCCAGGCCAGGCGAGGCGGGCCGCGCCGAGGGGAGGGGGAAGAGGGCGAACGGGCTCGCGCGCTGCGCTTCGGCACCTGCCAAGCCCGCAGAGCAAATGGGCTTCGGCTGAGGAGCAGTTTCCGGCCCACGCTCCGCCCCCTTCCGGCGCACGGGGCCCTCGCTCATAGGTCAGAGACGCGGCCCGATGCCACGTACGGACTGCGGGGTGCGTGTGGGGGCTATGGCGGCCGTCGAGGTGGGCGGGGAGATGGAGGGAGCGATGGGGCGGCGTCTGGCTGCGAGGCGCGCGTTGATTGGGCGGGGAGGAAAGGAAAGGAAAGCGGACGGCGGCCCCGCGAGGCCAATCCATGTGGTTAGCGCGGCTTATGAGCGAGGCGACGGGGGCCGAGGGAGAACATCCCTCGCTGTTCTTATATTGTCTGGCCAAGGGAGGGCGCCAGGTATGACTTCAGCAAGGGCCTGCCACCCTCTTGTTGTTTATACTGTACAGTATTACATAATCTTGGAAGGGACCACGAGGGTCATCTAGCCCAACCCCCTGCAATACAAGATATTATATATTCATTTATTATTCAAATTACAGTATCAACATTGAAATAGCAAACTATACAACAACAAACATCTTTTCCTGGTATATGTACAGACTTGTAATTGCACATTATGATAGTTACATTCACCCTCCAATTGCTGCTTTAATCTAAATCAGATTAAAGTGCAGGGTGAACAAATGACTAACAGAAGGACATAACACCCTGCAAGCGAATTAGGGTTATTGTAGGTTTAATGTTCATATCCTCTACACAGACAAATCAGAAGTCATGCTGAATAAAGACCTAATCTGTTAAATTGTGGATATACATCGCAGATGACACAGTGGTTTCTTCAATAAGCTCTTTATTTGATAGCTGAAACAGAACTGAACTGCTGAGCCAGCCTGCTTTTATAGAGGCTGGCTCAAACAATGTATCAAACATAATTTAAAGTTCCCTCCTAAAGTTCCCTCCTAAAACAACTGCCAAGGACCTGAGGGAAAACTACAATACATAACCCCCCTCCCCACTGAGATAAGGCGTTAGTCACAATCATAATGGTTCCCTTATAAACAGCTTTACTCGTAATGGTGCCGTTAAGCACATAAGCATATCGGTTTCATTTTACATACATTCTAACAGTCGTGCAGTGTTACAAGTCCGACGACATAGTCTTTAAGATGAGTTGGTCGCTTGGAGACCCTGCCGGACCGCCGAAGGCCAGTGCCATAGTCTGGGGGGCCGCCCAAGTCTGGTTGAGGCTGCTGTGCTACCAGAAGTGGCATTGCAACCGAGTTCCCTGGATCCACTGTTGTGGGTGGAACCGTTGCAAGCGGATTTCGCGGGAAGTCCGGCACGATGGTGGTCTGAGTGTGTGGAGAGTCCGGCGGATCCTCCAAAACGGCTTATGAGGAGTTGAAATGTAAATTAGATGATTGGTTTCAATATCATCAGATAAATGAAGTTTTTAAAATGGATAAATTAATTGGTTTTCAATTAGAGAAGTCAAAGTTGGAAACAGAATTGTTAGAACCTAAGTCGAAAATGCTTTCCAGAATGTATAAATTGCTGCTTGAGTGGCATACGAAAGATGAACAAACAAAGAATGTTATGATTTTGTGGGCAAAGGATGTGGGTCATAATATTATGATGGAGGAATGGGAGAAAATGTGGAAGGTGAATATAAAATTTACTGCGTGTAGTTTATTACAATAAAATTTAATGAAGATGATGTATAGATGGTATCTTACACCAGTAAAATTGGCAAAGATATACCACGGTTATGACAATAAACGTTGGAGATGTAAGAAAGATGTAGGATCCTTTTACCACATGTGGTGGACGTGTCCACTAGTAAGTGACTTCTGGAATAAGATTTATAATGAACTAAAGAAAGTGTTGAAAAACACATTTGTGAAAAAACCAGAAGCATTTCTAGTGGGCATAGTAGGGAAAGAGATTCCAAAGAAAAATGTATCTTTTTTTATGTATGCTACAATGGCTGCGAGACTCTTGATTGCGAAGAACTGGAAACAACAAACATTACCAACGATTGACGACTGGCAGATGAAGATGATGGAGTTTATGGAATTGGCTGAGATGACTGGAAGAATCCGCAACCAGGGAGAAGAAGCGATGGATGAAGAATGGAAAGATTTTAAATTATATCTTAAAAAATATGCTAAAGTAATATATTAGAATAGAAATTAAGTTGTTAGTGAACTGTGGAAATTTATAATATGCGAGATGATAATTAAAAAATAAGATGTATGAAGTGACTAAAATGCTATAGAATTTGCTAATTATAAATTTACTAAAGGACCAAAGGGAGGGAAACCCGAGGGGGTCCCTATAGACAATGTGAAGGATTAAGGAACAATCAATTTGATTTTATGTTCTTCTTTTTTGTAGTGCTATTTTTGTTATGTTTTTTCTGTTTTTTTTGTTTTGTTATAGTGTTATTTTTCTTTGTTATATTTTGAAAAACCTTAATAAAAATATTATATATAAAAAAAATGGCTTGGTTCGGCTCCACGCCACCAGTTTGTGAGAGAGATGGAGCCTCACCTTCCGTACGTGTCTGTTCCCGAGCTAGAGGCGCAGTTGGGGGCACAGCAGTAGTGTCCAAATCCCCAATCCTGTGTCTAAGCTGGTCTATGTGCCGGCACCACAGCCATCCGTCTTCAAGTGCCACCTGGTAGGAGCGAGGTCCACTGACCCCCACTGCAGTGGCCAGCACCCAAGGAATGTCCCCCACAAAGTTCCAGGCGAAAACCAGATTTCCTGCAATAAAGGACTGTGGCGTGTTGACACAGTTCAGGGGATCAGTCACAGCAAAGTCCGGGTGTAGTCGGTCGAGCGGGGATCTGAGGTGGCGGCCCATAAGTAGTTCGGCAGGGCTCCGCCCAGTGGCCACACAAGGGGTGATGTGTTGAACCAGCAAGTATTCAGCGACCCGCTCGTGCCAGTCTCCCTGGTCCAGGAGTGCCAGTGCCTCTTTAGCCAAGCACACCATTCTCAGAAGGTAAAATAGGGGAAGTGAACAACTGGCTTCGCAAATGGTGCAAACAGTAACGGCTTGGATTCTTAGATCACGGTCTGCAGTTTCTTGAAGACGGACTTCTGGCAAGTGATGGGCTGCACCTCACAAGGGTTGGAAGGAATGTTTTTGCCATGAAACTCAAAAACCTCATCAGGAGGGCTTTATACTGACTTATGTGGGGGAGGGAGACAGTGGTCCTGGAGGTAGGAGTCTATCAAATGCTGAAGATGATCATCCAAATGTCAAGGACCAAATGGAGCAAACAGCATGCAGACCTAGTGGCAGGAGGAAAATATCCTTAAATAAGAGACATGGGGGAATGATCAATGGTCTTCAATGTCTGTACTGTATACTAATGCACAGAGCATGGGAAACAAACAAGATGAACTTGAGCTCTTGGTACAGCAAACTAAATACGACATAATAGGCATCACTGAAACCTGGTGGGATGAGTCTCATTACTGGAATGTAGTAATAGAGGGATACAATCTATTTCAGGTAAATAGACCAAACAGGAAAGGAGGAGGAGTAGCGTTATATGTCAGGGATGTGTATACCTGTGAAGAGATCCAGGATTTAAAACTTCAAAGCCAAGTTGAGTGTCTCTGGGTCGAAATCAGGGGAGAGAAAACCAACAGTGATCTCATTGTGGGAGTTTACTATAGATCCCCAAGCCAAACTGAGGACACAGATGATGCCTCCCTGGAACTGATGGCCAAGCATTCAAAAGGAAGTGAGATAGTAGTAATGGGGGATTTCAACTATCCTGATATTTGTTGGATGTCAAACTCAGCCAAGAGCATAAGGTCGAACAGATTCCTCACTGGCCTTGCAGACAATTTCATTGTCCAGAAAGTGGGAGAAGCAACAAGAGGATCAGCCATTTTAGATCTGGTCCTAACATACCTGCCAAGTTGCTGTCGGAGAAATAAGGGACCGGGCGGAAGTAGCAGACCGGAAGTAGCGCTGCCGCCATTTTGGAACTGGGCGGAGCATGCTCAGAAGTGACTTTGGATGCTGCTTTGACCAGTCCCAAAATGGCCGCCGCACCAGAAGTCGCACTGCAGCCATTTTGGAACTGGGCAGAGCAGCATCCAAAGTCGCTTCTGAGCATGCTCCACCCAGTTCCAAAATGGCCACCGCGCCAGAATAAACCAGGAAAAAAACAAAAAAATCCGTTTTTTCAGCTAGGAACAGCTGGAAAAACGGGGATTTCCCGGGGAATACGGGAGACTTGGCAGCTATGGGTCCTAACCAATAGTGATGACCTGGTTAGTGGGGTAGAAGTGGCAGGATCATTAGGTGGGAGTGACCATGCTCTTCTGGAGTTTATTATACAGCGGAAAGGAACAACCAAGCATACTAAGACTCAAATCCTAGACTTTAAGAAAGCCGACTTCAGAAAACTTAGAGAAACGCTGGGTAAAATCCCATGGATAGTAATGCTAAAAGGGAAGGGAGTTCATGATGGTTGGGAGTTTGTTAAAAGGGAGATATTAAAAGCACAACTTCAGGCAATACCATTGAGACGGAAACATGGAAGGTGCCTAAAGAAGCCAGGGTGGTTATCTAAAGAACTTTTAACTGAGTTAAGATTTAAAAGGGATATGTACCAAAAATGGAAAAAGGGGGAAATCACCAGAGAGGAATTCAAATAAATAGCCAGCACACAGGGGCGTAGCCAGGATCAAAACTAGGGGTGGGTGGGCAAGCCATGGTTGTTCAGGGGCGGGGCCACAAAGTGGGAACGTGGGCGGGGCTACAGGGCCAGCGGGCCCGACGACATCGTGGTGGCGGTGGCGGCGGCCACCTTGTGCTTCTGGGGCTGGCAGCGGCGGCGGCTACCCTGCTTGGCTGGAGAGGACGGGAGGGTCGGGCAGGTGAGAGGAGGTGGCAGAGCGGGCGAGGGCGAGGCAAGGCATGGGCTTTCTATGTGGGGCTTATCTGCCCCCCCCCCCCGTATTTTATTAAGGATAGAAGATGGAGGGAAGGAAGAAATAGAGAGAGGGATAACTCATATTTGTGGGTGCCTCTGGGTGATGCTGTGATGCTGGAACTCTGCAGCAAGAGGACGGGAGGGTTGGGCACGCAAGAGGGGGTGGCAGGGCGGGTGAGGGCGAGGCAAGGCACGGCTGCAGTCACGATGGCTCTGAGGCGTTGCTGCATATCAGCATAATATTTCAACCATGTCGTGGGTTCAAGCCCCACCTTAGGAAAAAAAATCCTGCATTGCAGGGGGTTGGACTAGATGACCCTTGTGGCCCCTTCCGACTACAATTCTATGATTCTATTGATATATTACCATAGCATATGCATCATTCTGCTTTCTTGAATTGTCCTAAGCATAGCAGCCAACTCCTAGAGGCCTAGGTGTCCCCCCCCCCAAATTACTGGTAAATACTGTATTTGAAATAGTCATCCCCCCCATGTTGATGGGCTTTCTATGTGGGGCTTATCTGCCCCCCTCAAGTATTTTATTAAGGTTGAAAGAGGGAGGGAATGAATGAATGAATGAATAAATAAATAAATAAATAAATAAATAGAGAGAGGGATAACTCACATTTGTGGGTGCCTCTGGGTGAGGCTGTGATGCTGGAACTCTGCAGCAAGAGGAAGGAGCCTTGTAAGCAGCTTTCTCTCTGCTTGATTTATAGCAGGCACGTCCAACAGGTAGATTGTGATCTACCAGTAGATCACTGGATGTCTGTGGTAGATCACTGCTAGATCACTGGCACCCCTAAAAAAAGTTCACCCAAAGTTTTCTTCCTCCCTAAAAAAAGCTGAACTATGACCTGAAGCCCTAAACAAAAATGGGCCTCCCTCCCTCCTAATAGAAGCTCAACAAGTTTGACCCAACCCCCCCAAAACAGGGCTCCCCTTCCTTAAAAAAAACTCAACAGCTTTGACCTGAACCCCCCAGAAGGGGGTAGATCACTCCCAGATTTTAACTCTGTGAGTAGATCAGAGTCTCTTGTGAGGTGGCCACCCCTGATTTACAGTATACAGATGCAGGAGGAGGGGCAGACTGGAACACCACTGCTTTTTATAAACATCACTGTGTCTATCAAAGCTACAGCCCCCCCTTTTTAACAAGGAGAAATGTAAAGTACTACACTTGGGCAAAAAAATTGAAAGGCACAAATACAGGATGGGAGACACCTGGCTTGAGAGCAGTACATGTGAAAAGGATCTAGGAGTCCTGGTAGACCACAAACTTGACATGAGTCAACAGTGTGATGTAGCAGCTAAAAAAGCCAATGCAATTCTGGGCTGCATCAATAGGAGTATAGCGTCTAGATCAAGGGAAGTAATAGTACCACTGTATTCTGCTCTGGTCAGACCTCACCTGGAGTACTGTGTCCAGTTCTGGGCACCACAGTTTAAGAAGGATACTGACAAGCTGGAACGTGTCCAGAGGAGGGCAACCAAAATGGTCAAAAGCCTGGAAACAATGCCTTATGAGGAACGGCTTAGGGAGCTGGGTATGTTTAGCCTGGAGAAGATAAGGTTAAGGGGTGACATGATAGCCATGTTCAAATATATAAAAGGATGTCATATAGAGGAGGATGAAAGGTTGTTTTCTGCTGCTCCAGAGAGTAACCAGTAAGGTTGTTGTTGTTTAGTCGTGTCCAACTCTTCGTGACCCCATGGACCAGAGCACGCCAGGCACTCCTGTCTTCCACTGCCTCCCGCAGTTTGGTCAGACTCATGTTGGTAGCTTTGAGAACTGTCCAACCATCTCATCCTCTGTTGTCCACTTCTCCTGGTACCCTCAATCTTTCCCAACATCAGGGTCTTTTCCAGGGAGTCTTCTCTTCTCATGAGGTGGCCAAAGTATTGGAGCCTCAGCTTCATGAACCCTGTAAGTTAACAACTGCTTAAAAAACACAAGTGACAAAATGATGAAAAGCAGTAGGCTACACACACACACACACACACAATTCCAGTGCAGTACTAAACATGTGTGGTTTTTTTTTACTTTTATGTACTTTCAAGAATAATATCTAGATTCATAATAATAACAATGCCTTCAGCAGTACATATATTTGTAATTTTTAGTCAGTAACAGTTATTGCAAAGGAGGATTGCAATGCATCAAGTAGCAGTTGAGCAAATAACTATTTCTACCCCATATTACAACCACACAAAAACAATAAAAAATTTTTTGTTAGCAATCTATACACAGTGGCTCCTACATAATAACACTTCAGCAAAACTTCAGGAAAACTGTTTACATTACAAAATATAAAAGGATAAGATCATATTAAGCAAGCACAATGAACATAATTGGAATGTGGTACTAAAACAAATACTGTACAGATGTTAAGCATTCCAAATTCTTACATAGTATGAGAGTATGCTGTGAATGGCTCCTCCACCACTACCAAGGCTGTCATCCCGGTGCTGCGGGGCCTATTTGCTATACGTGGGTATCCTGATGTCCTTGTCTCTGACAACGGACCACAGTTCACGTCCGGCACTTTTGAGCGGTACCTTTTGGGACTGGGCATCCGCCATGCCCTAACGGCACCATTTAACCCATCCAGCAACGGGCAAGCGGAGAATCATAGAATCATAGAGTTGGAAGAGACCACAAGGGCCATCCAGTCCAACCCCCTGCCGAGCAGGAAACACCATCAAAGCATTCCTGACAGATGGCTGTCAAGCCTCTGCTTAAAGACCTCCAAGGAAGGAGACTCCACCACACTCCTTGGTAGCAAATTCCACTGCCGAACAGCTCTTACTGTCAGGAAGTTCTTCCTAATGTTTAGGTGGAATCTTCTTTCTTGAAGTTTGAATCCATTGCTCCGTGTCCGCTTCTCTGGAGCAGCAGAAAACTGGTTACAGTTTTCAGAAGGTTAGTGGGTTGTGTTACTCACACTGCAGCAAAATCAACAGGGTCCCTTGGGGTACCTTAACAAATTTATGAGGGCCAAAGCTTTTCTGGATTAGAGCCCACTTCATCAGTGTGACCTTCAGCATCCTTAATGAATCTGGAAGTTGATTCTAGCTCATGAACTTATTCTGCTATAAAAGTGCCTTTCTTGAAAGTTGATGCTAAAAAAACCCGACCTTGTTAACGATGAAGTCTAATGAAGTCCAATGAAGTGGGCTTCACACCATAAAAAATTTGTCAGACTTTAAGGTGCCCAAATGTTTAATGCCTGGTTTTGCTTCATTTTATAACTAAGTGTCTTGTGGTGGCACCTTAAAGACAAAGGTCACTCACACCATACACTGAAAGCACTCTTGTATGACTTTTAACAGGCATGGCTTCCCCCAAAGAATCCTGGAAACTGTAGTTCCTCAGGGCGTCCTAACAACTCTCAGCATCCTTAAGAAACTACAGTTTCCAGGATTGGTGGTGGTGGGGAGCCATGACTGTTAAAATGGTGTCAGGGTGTTCGTGTGATAACAGTCTGACCCAACCAACACTTTATTGGATTGCCTTCTGCTTCATCAGGAGCATTACCTGTTGTTATTAGCTTCCTTAACTTTTTAAATCAGGCTGCAGATGTTAAATCGAGGACAGCCAACACAGTGTCCTCCAAATGTTGGAAGCCAGACTGCTGGTCCATCTAACTCAGTTCTGTCTACACCAGAGGAAGAAGGACCCTGTGTCCCTCCAGATCAGCCTTCCCCAGCCTGGTGCCTTCCATATATTTTGAAAAACAACTCTCATCAGCAAGTATAGCCAGCAATCAGAAATAGGGATAGAAGCCATTTGGTTCTTTCAGACTGACTCTATTTTCAGGCAGGATGCAGATCACAACCTGTCAGGTCAGGCAATCATCGTTGGAAGCTCTTGCCCAACAAGAGCTTCTTCGTGATAAAGAAAGTGAAGGGAAAATGCACTGGGAAGTGTGGGGTGATGCTTGCTTTGGCACAATTGTTATCTAACTTTCCCCACAAATTACAGGTAGGTAGCCATGTTGGTCTGACGTAGTCAAAACAATTTTTTTTAAAAAAAATTCCTTCCAGTAGCACCTTAGAGCACCTGCAGGTTTACCACTCCTATCAGCCAACCGCCCATTCCCACCACCCTTCTGAGTAATACCCCTCCCCACCCTCTGTCTATACGTAAGGGTCTGGTGACTTCTGTTTCAGTGTATCTGAAGAAGTGTCCATGCACACGAAAGCTCATACCTATGAAAAACTTAGTTGGTCTATAAGATGCTACTGGAATGATTTGTTTGTTTGTTTGTTTCCTCACAAATGAATCAGAGCAGGTGCTCAGTAAAAACCTGGGATTATCTGATCTCCATGCAAACAAATCAGGATGAAACAGAAACAAAATTTATTGAGGGTGCCAGGTCGGTGAAGCCCATTCCAGATGTTGTGGGGCCCCAGCTCTTCCCCCCACCCACCCAGCCAAGGACAGTAGGAATTAAGAACACAACAGCTGGCTGGATCAGCCCAACGGCCCACCAAGCCCAGCATCCTTTTCCCTCAGCAGCCTGTGGGAAGCCGGGAAGCTGGACCTGAGCGCAACAGCCCTTTGCCTCCCCTCCCTGAGATTCAGAGGCAAAGTCTCCGAACTGGAGGCAGAGCCCCGTCATCGCGGCTGGCAGCCACTGATAGCCTTGTCCTAGTCCGTGAATCCGTCCGATTCTCTTGGAAAGCTGTCCAGGATGGTGCCCGCTGCCGGCTCCTGGGTGAAGAGCCGCTTTCTTTCACCTGCCCGGGATCTTCCCGCGTTCAGCTTCCTTGGAACATCCGGGAGGATTCCCCAGCAACATCTGGTGGGCTGCTCAACACCACTGCTTCAGACAAACCAAGGAGCCGGGAAAACCCATCCTCGGGTCGGGAGCTGGGCTTGCAACATCCTTCGACGCTACCATTCCCGATCCCATCGCAGAACTGCTCCAGAATCCATCCCAGCTGTTCTTCCTAACTTGGATGGGGCGGGGGGCGGGCATGCGTCCTGGGCAGCCCTCGTTCCCTCCTCCTCGCTCGCTCGCTCCCTCCCTCTCTGCCTGATCACAAGCTCAAGTTTATATTGGAAGTGAGCGGAGGGAGGAGGAGGAGGAGGGGTCTGGGGTTCGGAGGGGAGAAGGCGACCGAGATTTGCTTCTCGCCCTCTCCGTCTTCTTCCCAGGATGCCCACCGGACCGCCGGAAGGGCCGGCGTCGAGGTCGGGCCGGGGGTGGCCAGCGCGGAGCTGCTGCACTAGCTAAGTTTTGCGGCGGAGCGAAGCAAGAGCCAAGCCGCGGCGCGCCAGAGAAGTTTGCAAGTTGCGCAGCCCGCGGGCTCGGCTCCCTGGTCCCCCCGCTGCCCCGGTACCGCTTGGGAAGGCCGCTTTCGTGCCCCGAGAGACTGGCTGGCTGCCGCGGCCTCGGAGGGAGCCTTGGCCGGGCTCCTCGGAGGGATCGGGAAAGCGGGCAGCAGCCGGCGCAGCCATGGACGGCGTCTCCGGCCTGGGCTCGCCGGCCCTGGAGAAGAACGTGGCCGAGCTGACCGTGATGGACGTGTACGACATCGCGTCGGCGGTGGGCCAGGAGTTCGAGCGGCTCATCGACCAGCACGGCTGCGAGGCCATCGGGCGCCTCATGCCCAAAGTGGTGCGCGTGCTGGAGATCCTGGAGCTGCTGGTCAGCCGCAACAACATCAACCCGGAGACGGAGGAGCTGCGCCTGGAGCTCGACCGCCTCCGCCTGGAGAGGGTGGATCGCATCGAGAAGGAGAGGAAGCACCAGAAGGTCGGCCACGGGCGGGGATTGGGCCCGCCGGGGGTGGGGCGCGGGCTGGGCAGCCTGGCGCGCGCGATTTCTCTCGGGTGGGCAGGAGGGGGTTCTTTCTCGTCCCAGAGGCGCCCGGGCGCAAGGCGAAGCGGGCTCGGTTTCAGGGCAAGGCAGCCCTACATTGCGCCCTGTCTCGCCCCCTCCGATGGCCCTTCTTTCCCGTGGACGTGCGAGGCTGTGTACGGTCCTCCAGGCAGGGACCCGGCTGGTTACGAAGCTCTGGTCGGCTGCGCGGAGGCTGCGAGGCGCGCTGGTGCCAGAGGACTTCGCGGCATCCGCATGCGTGTGCCCCGTGCTTGCTTTTGTTTTCTGCTCTTTACTCAAGAATTTAAGTCCTGCTGGGATCGGTGGGGTTTACTCGCTGGAAAAGGGTGTCGTAGGATTGAGGATCCTCTCCACGGAAGTGGGTGGAATCCCAAAGCAAAAGGGGGAAAGTCGCCAAGCCCCGAGGAAGCCTTTGAGCCCCTCCCTTCCCTGTAACTCTTTCCAAAGATGGGGTTTACTCCTAAAGAGGGGTGGGTGGATGGGTGGGTGAAGTGTCTCCCCTGGGGCTTTCTGTCAGGCCCCCAGAACACTCTCTACTCTCACCCCAGGACCCTATTTTGCCCTCAAAATATTTTTTGCCAAACTGGAAAGTGTCCTTTAACACTGACAATGGCTTTTGCTTACCGGGATGGTGGATAGAGAGGAGTGTGTGTAGAAACTAGCCTTCAGTACT
This sequence comes from Zootoca vivipara, assembly GCF_965207765.1. Lineage (NCBI taxonomy): Eukaryota > Metazoa > Chordata > Lepidosauria > Squamata > Lacertidae > Zootoca > Zootoca vivipara. The sequence continues at coordinate 3,944,169 of NC_142599.1, forward strand.
ATACAAAGGCAACATATGTGGCCCTCAAAAAGGTTGTCCAGAAGCAAATATGGACCTCAGGCTGAAAAAAGGTCTCCCTCTCCTGCTGTGGAATAATATGTCTGACATGAGGCGAGTCTCTGAACATGGGCAGAATGCCGTTCAATCACCATTGACAAGCCACCCTGTTCATACAGTTGGGCATCATTCAACTGAAAGGTGGGATATAAATCTTTAAAACAACCAACCAAACATATCTAGATATCATTCAGATTAAAAGCTTCCAGATAAACATCTGCCTCAGAACCACTTAGCACATCATTGATTAGGTATTCATCAATAAATATTGCCTGGGTGGATTACAAACAAAAATATGAAACACAAGTATTATTTAAAACCAGCAATGAACAATAAAAATATATTGGAAATCCCTATTTGCATAGAGGCAGCATAAAACAATTTGCAGCCCAGATTTTAAATAAAAAGGGATTCACTTTGCCCAAATTTACTAGACTGAGCCTTTGCTTGTTTACTCTAAAGTACCCAATGAGATTGCAGGGACCCAGGTGGCGCTGTGGTTAAACCACTGAGCCTAGGGCTTGCTGATCAGAAGGTCGGCGGTTCGAATCCCTGTGACGGGGTGAGCTCCTGTTGCTTGGTCCCAGCTCCTGCCAACCTAGCAGTTCGAAAGCACATCAAAATGCAAGTACATTAGATAAATAAGAACCGCTACAGCGGGAAGGTAAACGGCGTTTCCATGTGCTGCTCTGGTTTGCCAGAAGCGGCTTTGTCATGCTGGCCACATGACCTGGAAGCTATACGCCGGCTCCCTCGGCCAATAATGCGAGATGAGCGCGCAACCCCAGAGTCGGTCACGACTGGACCTAATGGTCAGGGGTCCCTTTACCTTTACCTTACCCAATGAGATTAACTCTTGCAATTAAGTGGGGATATAGTTGCTGTCTTATAAATTAAGGTGCTCCTGGCACTCATTGAGGCAGAATTCCTATCCCACTTGATTCTAACCAGAAAACGGTGTATTTGGTGATGAAACAGATTCTTACAATTTTTATTAATTACATTTATATACCACCTTTCTCTCGAGGAACTCTAGGCACATATATGTTTCTCCTCATTTTATCCTCACAATGACCTTGTTAGGAAGGACAGACTGGAAAATGGTGATGGGCCAAAGGTGAGCCTCATGGCTGAGTGGAGATTTAAACTTGGGTCTCCCCAGGCTTAGTTTAGCATTCTAAGCATCCATCAACCTAGCTCTGTACACTGCACTTGCCTAGAGGCACTCAAGTTGTTTTTCTTACGAGTCCTACTTTTTTACATGCTCTAGAGTTGATCCCTGGCTTCAAATAACAAGTTCTGGGGCTTTGAGGTTCTGCAAGCTGAGCTTGGGCTACGTTAAAGCCCTAGGAAGAAGGAAAAAGAGATGGAAGTGATAAGAAAGGATATGGGATGGGAATTAGGGAGTATTAATTTATCCACTGTACTCATTCAGTTCTCCCAGAATTATGCTCTGAGCTGACATCAACCTCTGATTTGGTCGTGCATTAAAGTGGTAAACGAGAGGCTAAAACAGTCACCAGCCACTAAAAAGATCACAGGCCTTTGACTCACTTCTCCCTCTCTCTGCCCAGAATAACTTGTGCAACAGCTCTGGTGGATGGAGGTAACTGTTGCAGAGAGGCACTGTGTAATTGTAATTCTCTGGAATTCATTGATTCCAAATATTGGGGTGTATAGCTTTGGATAACAACTGCAGCCCCAAGATAATATCAGAGCTGCCACCCTTCCAGTAAAATTTCTCATCCAGATCACTTTCCATTCAATGAAAGAGCAAAGAATGAGAGGATGGGAACCCTAATTATTTCAAGCCAGCCATGAAGAATTTATGGCCCTCCAGATGTTTGGGGACTACAGCACCAAAGACTGCTGATTATTCGCTGTGCTGGGAGGTAGAGACCAACAGCATCTGGAAAGGGGTACAGGTTCCCCACATCTGTTTTAAGCAAAGCTTTACCTGTAGTTAACATCCCATGTCTATGGCCATATTGCATTGGGGCAATTACACCAGATTGTCCTTTATCCTCACAACAGAGGTGTAAGGTAGGTTAGGCTGAGAGTTGGTGCCTGGCCCAAGGCAGGGAGTGAGTGAAAATATCAATGAGTTAAGTGAGTTTTAAATGTAAAACTACACATGCTCAGTTATTTTTGTTTATCAAGGCTGGCAAAATGTGTTTGTGTTTTGCTGAGAGTTTTGAAACTGCACATGATCAGAGTATTTTTTCATAGCCCAGCAAAGCTTATGCCATGATCCATCTGCAAGTCTTTAAGAACCCACATGACTTAATTTCATGGTACCTTATTTAATGCATTTGGTGGGGTGTGTGTCCTATTTTGGGAACTGCACCAGGCACCCCTCCCTCCTTAATCCAGCCTCTCAGTTCCTCCCTCCTGTGTTGCTTTCAATCTCAGAATGGAGAAGCGGATGGGGAGGAGAGAAAGATGGCTCTCCCCAATCCACTGCTTGCTGGTGCGTTTCCTCATGGGCTTTGTTTGTTACTGACACTGCAAAAAGTGCTTTAAAATTCCTTCCTGCTCAGCAGGTTTTAAAGCAATAATGGAAGAGAGAGGGGTGGGAAGGGAAGGGAGCATGGCTAGAGGAGCAATAACTATCTTGATTTCAGCAAGGCCTTTGACAAGGTGCCCCATGATATTATTGTAAAGAAGCTAGTAAAATGCAGGCTAGCAATGCTCCCATTCAATGGATTTGTAACTGGCTGACTGACCGAAGCCAAAGGATGCTCATCAATGGCTCCTCCTCATCCTGGAGAGAAGTTACTAGTGGGGTGCCACAGGCGTTCTGTCTTGGGCCCAGTCTTATTCAACATCTTTATCAATGACTTGGATGATGGGCTTGAGGGCATCCTGAGCAAGTTTGCAGATGACACCAAATTGGGAGGGGTGGCTAATACCCCAGAGGACAGGATCACACTTCAAAATGACCTTAACAGATTAGAGAACTGGACCAAAGCAAACAAGATGAATTTTAACAGGGAGAAATGTAAAGTACTAAACTTGGGCAAAGAAATTGAAAGGCACAAGTACAGGATGGGTGACACCTGGCTTTTGAGAGCAGTACATGTGAAAAGGATCTAGGAGTCTTGGTAGACCACAAACTTGACATGAGTCAACAGTGTGATGCAGCAGCTAAAAAAGCCAATGCAATTCTTGGCTTCATCAAAAGGAGTATAGTATCTAGATCAAGGGAAGTAATAGTACCACTGTATTCTGCTCCAGTCAGACCTCACCTGGAGTATTGTGTTCAGTTCTGGGCACCACAGTTCAAGAAGGATACTGACAAGCTGGAACGTGTCCAGAGGAGGGCAACCAAAATGGTCAAAGGCCTGGAAATGATGCCTTATGAGGAACGGCTTAGGGAGCTGGGTATGTTTAGCCTGGAGAAGAGAAGGTTAAGGGGTGATATGATAGCCTTGTTCAAATATATTAAAGGATGTCATATAGAGGAGGGAGAAACTTTGTTTTCTGCTGCTCCAGAGAAGTGGACATGGAGCAATGGATTCAAACTACAGGAAAGAAGATTCCACCTAAACATTAGGAAGAACTTCCTGGCAGTAAGAGCTGTTCGACAGTGGAATTTGCTGCCAAGGAGTGTGGTAGAGTCTCTTTCTTTGGAGGTCTTTAAGCAGAGGCTTGACAGCCATCTGTCAGGAATGCTTTGATGGTGTTTCCTGCTTGGCAGGGGGTTGGACTGGATGGCCCTTGTGGTCTCTTTCAATTCTATGATTCTAACTAAGACCTCTTCCTGCGATAAAAGCTGGGATGGGGGGGGTTATTGGTTTGTTCTTGTTTTTAGTATGCATTTTGTGTTTTTGTCTTGTATTTTTATGCTGTGAACTGCCTTCATCTACGGATGAAGGGTGGTATACAAATTTAATAAATAATAATAATAATATAAGACAAAATGGGTTAAGGAAGGTGACAGTAATACAAACGTAAGCCTGTAACAAACCAACATTCTCTGATCATATTGCATTGTGGGCAAGCAGCTATATTAGGCTTGCCAAGTGTGGTTGCCAGCTGACCAGACGATGGCATGTCTCTGTGCCTTAAAGAGCAGTGGAGATCTACAAACAAAGCTTTATCATAGCATAGAGGTAAACATCAACATCCACTGATGTCTGTGTATCAAGCTGCTGGTGAAGCTTGCGGCCCTCAATACGTTGCTGGCCTGCTACTCGCATAATTCCTGAGCATTGGCCATGCTGGCTGGGGTTGATGGGAGTTGGAGCCGGGCAACATCTGGAGAGCCAGAGGTTCTCCATGCTGCATTCAGTAACAGGAACAAGAGCTGATAAGAAAGCTGGCAAACATGTGTTCCTCCCAAACCTTTCCTGAGGCCCCACCAAGTATCTTTCTCTGGTTTTCTCCTTAGCAAAGCACTCCATGCCTCCCTCTGGAGCTGGGATCTCAGCCTTGTTTGCCAGTTTACTCTGCAGGTGCAGACCAGGGTCTTCAGGAAATTGAAATAGCTCCATAGCTCAGCAGCAGAGAAGCTGTCTTGCAGGGAGAAGTTGCAAGTCCAGTTCCTGACATCTCCATGTGGAAGTGCAAAAGACTCCTGTCTAAAACTGCAAAAGTCTGATACTAGTCAGTGCCATAGCTGCCAAGTTTTCCCTTTTCTCGCGAGGAAGCCTATTCAGCATAAGGGAATTTCCCTTTAAAAAAGGGATAACTTGGCAGCTATGGTCAGTGCTGGTAGGGTATGGATAGCCTGTTGTTGGTCTGCAGTTGGTCTATCACCTCTGGCCATTGGTCATGCTGGCTTGGGCTGATGGAGTCCAACAAGATCTGGAGCAGGTTACCCCAACCTGCTACCCTCCAGACACTTTGGACTACAACTTCCATCATTCCTGACTGCTAGTCTGGGGCTGATGGGAGCTGTAGTCCAAAACATCTGGAGGGCACTAGGTCGTGGGAGGCTGATCTGGAAGGACACAGCTTCCACCAGTTTAGTGAGCTAGATGGACCAGCAATCTGATTTGGCATAAGACACCTGTGTTCCTTAAACTTTCATATTTATTTATTGCATTTGTGCCCTATCTTTATTCTGTCATGGAACTAAAGGCAATGTACATCAGAGCTTGGAGGTGGTGTCTTCAGCCATTGACCAAGGCTAGATCTGCTGAGCCTCAGGAAAACTTGCTGTTTCACGTCCCTCCAGGATCCTCCATACAAAAATAGGAATGTAGGAAGTGGCCTTATACCATTGGTCCATCAAGCTTAGTGTTGTCTACACCAAGGTGGAGAACCTGTGCCCCTCCAGAGGATCTTGGTCTATAGCTTCCAACATTCCTCACTTTCAGCCCTGAAAACTGAGGCTGATGGGAGTTGTAATCCAATAATATGGGTGGTCTGGCTACACTGTCTGGAAGCATTTCTCCAGGGTTTTAGACAGGGAGTCTTTGCCAGTCCTACCTGAACATGCAGGGCTCTGAACCTGGAACCGTTTGCATGGAAAGATGCTACCGTATAACCAGCAGGATCTGGCCCTTCCATTGAACGGGAGACATTTGACCATCCAGGACCTGAAAGTGATGGTATGCAATCTCACCCTCTAGGAGCTAGAGCTGGTGGAAGACGTCTGGAGGGGGGAAGCTCAAGATCTCCTCACCCAAATCGCCCAGCTTCAGGAAGAGAATAAACAGCTGATGACCAACCTCTCCCACAAGGATGTCAACTTCTCGGAAGAAGAGTTCCAGAAGCATGAAGGCAAGTGGGGTAGGCAGAGATTCTCGATGACAGCATTGGGTTCATTTGACCTGAAACTCAGTAAGAACCTGTTTGGGAAAGTATAGGAGATGGCAGCAGTCAGGCAAAAAGTACTGTATGGAGCACGTGACACTGGTTGTATGACAACTTCACTGGCTTCCTTTTGGTTTCAAAGATCTGGTTTTGACTTTCACCACCTTTAAACCAGAATGAGGGACCTGTGTCACTCCACATGGTACTGGACTGCAACTCCCATCAGCCCTGACCATTGGCTATTCTGGCTGGGGCATATGGGCACCACAACTGAAAAGCCCTTTTTTTTTCTTGCTCACCTGCTGAACCTCAGCTGGCAGAGGATACTGAGCAGAACCTCAGGTGCACAGGAGCGAAGTACATGGGAAAATAATGGCTTTTGTTGCAGTTACTTGTATATCACCTGCAATAACTAAATGCACTCAGGCCAGATAGTCAATTAAATGGGGAAACAAAGGGATTTGAGCTCTTGGCATGTGGGGCTAGTATTGGTCATGCAGACCCACTTAATTATACCAGGGTGGCTTGTAGCCCTCCAGATATTGTTGGATTCTGACACTTATTCATCCTACCCAGCATGGTCAATAGTCAGGGATTATGGGAGTTTTAATCCAGCAACATCTGGAGAGCTGCAGGTTCCCAGCCTCTGGTTTATAACAATTGCCTTTGTTGACTAGAAATTTGGGTGCTGCTGAGGAGGGAGAATTTTAAAAGAGCCTGCTGGATCAGACCAAAGGTCCATCGAGGTTTAACATCCTGCTCCCCACAGTGGCCAATCAAATTATTAATTCAGAAAAGCCCACAAGCAGGACATGGAAGCAACAGGCCTCCTTTTCCTGGTAGGTCTCAGCAAGCACTATTCACTATTCACCAACCACAGAGGTTCCATTGCGCTGCTAAGAATTGATAGGCAGATTTGAGGAGGAGCGGCCAACTCCTTTTTTATTAGTTTGCTTACATTTCTACGCCACCTTTCCACCAACTGGTGCTCTTGAAGCCATGAAGGCAAGTGGCGCCACCAGCCTTTGTGGCAGCAAATTCCGTAAATCGGGGCTGAGGAACAACATCCAAAGGGCCACAACTCCCACCTGCCCCTTAGTCTGCGGGGCTGATAGTTGGAAGTTGTAGTCCAGCTACATTACAGGGCTGCACAGTTCCCCGTCCAGCCATAAATTAACTCTGTGTTGTGTAAAGTATGGCTTGTTTTTGCTGCGTGCTGGTTCTACTGCCAGCCAAATTCACTGGGTGAATTTTTTAAAAAAATCATTAATAGCTTTGAAAAATGAAAGTTTCCAGGATGATTCCAATATTAAATACTAGCAGCCTGATAGACAGTGTTGCTCAGGAATTTTAAGAAACAACACCCCCCCCCAGCAGTTTTGAAATAAGTTGTTAAAATCTGTGAAGTTTTGGAAGGTTCAGTCTGCCCTCTTGATTCAAAGCAACGTCCAATCATATCCAAATATAAATGAATAATTGCTTCTTGATTTCAGGAACCATGCAAAATTTGGTTACGATAAATTAAGGGTGTCTAAACACACAGCAAGAGACAAAACAAATTCCCAAAATATATAGTAAATATGAAATGAGGGAGGTGGCTCCTGTCTTACCTCCATGACATCCCCTTGGTAAACAAATCCCAGACAAACCTGCAGAATCCTGTGCAGCTTGGCCTGGTGGAATTAGTTGTGCATCATCAGATCTTTTGCACGGCACCCGCAGAACTGAGCTGCCAGCGTCGTGTTTCACATAAAACTATTTTTATATGGAAGACTCTTCTTGGGAAGCAGTGGGTGCAGCACCTGCTTTGTCAGGATCTAGGTCAGCAGAGGAGCAGAACAGAACTTCCACAGTGGCCACAGGTTGTCGCCTGACTTGCACCCCTTGTTATTGCAGCTCTCCTAGAGAACAGCCACTTTGCCCGGGGGGTGGGGGGGTGGAACCTGTACTCCCCTCCCCCGGTGCTGCATTTGGTGTACTGTGTACTGTTGGGGCCCCACGCCTCACAAAGGGTATTGTTGGGAAAGGGTCAGAAAACAACCACCCAAATGATCAAGGGGATGGAGAGACTCCCTCAGAGGAAAAATTGCAGCATTTGGGATTTAGAGAAAAGGTGAGCGAGAGGCAATGGGATAGAAGAGTTTTAAATGATGTATGGCATGGAGAAAGTAGGCATAGAAAGAGGAAGTTTTCTCCCTCTCTCAAAACGCAAGGACACATGGACATTTGGTGAAGCTGAATGTTGGAAGATTCAGGACAGAGAAAGGGAAGTCACACAGTGCATAGCCAAACTATGGAACTCCCTCCCACAGGAGGCAGTGATGGCCACCAGTGTGGACAGCTCTCAAAGAAATTAGGCAGATTTATGGATGGCAAGGCTATCAATGGCTGCTAGCCTTGATGACAGTGCTCTGCCGCCAAGGTCGGAGGAAGTACGGTAATATTGCTGGGAAACACAGGAGAGGGCTGTTGCACTCAGAAGCTTGGGGCTTCCCATAGGCATCTGGTTGGGCTACGTGAGAACAGGAAGCTGGACTAGTGGGGCCATTGGCCTGATGAAGCAAGCTCTCATAAGAGCACAATGTCCCACCAATTCTGATCCACTAGGCATGCTAGCTGGGGTTGATGGAGACATGAACCTCTGTAAGCCACAGCTTCTCAATCTTTGAAGCAAGCTGCAAGCCTATCCCCACTTACCTGAGAGTAAGACCCATTGAATTCAATAGGGCATATTTGTAAGTAGCCGTGCTGAGAATTGTGTCATCAGTCTATGAAATGTCTCAGAACATTTAAGCTGTAATCCTATACATTGTTGTTTATTAAACTATGCCTTGGCTCTACATCATGTGTAAACCCAGCCCACCAGTTTATGTTGTGTTTGCTGCCAGCAAACCACAATCCAGCGCTATGGTTTGTTGGTGGCATACAAACCTTGGTTTGCTTTTAAATAGGCTAACCCAATAGCCATGGTTTGTTTGGTGAATGCCTGGGGTGGGGTGGCCAAGCCGCAAAGGTACAAAGCAAGGGCATCTGGAAAACAAAACAAACTTTGAAGGAACAAGCCATGGTTTATTTGATTCTCTGTGGGACAACTCATAGATAAGGATTATGTGTGAACTGACAGCAGCTCTCCAGAAAATCAGGCCAGGGGTCTTTCTCAGCCTTGCCTAGAAATGCTAGGGAATGAAGCTGGGACCGTCTGCCTGCAAATGTTGTACTCCACCACTGAAATACAGCTTTTCTCCATCTTAGCCTATTTTAAAAGAACTTGCAACTGATGACTGAGTTTGCATATTTCCTCTTTCCTCCCCACCCATTTCCTTTTATGTCACGTCTTGTTAGATTAGGAAGCCTGAGGGCAGGGAATGTCTTGTTTCTTATTGATCTGTAAGCTGCTCTGGACATATTTTTTTGTATGAAGAGGTGAAAATTCAATCCATCGGTTACCAACCATGATTAGGAAAGGTAGTGAAATGAAAGGCTGAAGAGTTAACCTTACTCAACGCAATTGGACTGGCTTCTGAATAAAAATGCATAGAAGCAGGCCACTGAGCTATAAGCAGTCCTACAGCACACCCTTCCTTGGAAATAAATCGTAAGCCTATGGCATTTACTGCTAAACAAATGAGTATAGGATCAGGTGCAGAGCAGCATTGATCACAATGCCATTCTGTACATCTGTGCTGAATCGACATTTAGAATTAATTAGGGTTATATACTAGGTAGTACTGTATTTATTAGTTGCTTTAAATAAGTGTTTTGAAATGGCTTACAAATACAGTAATTTTGTGTGTTTGTGTAAGCAAAGCACAATTTGAAGCAACCAGACCATAAAAGCAATCTCTCCATACCCTAACTACCACATATAGCTCCCAAAGGGATGTGTATACACAAAACATACCTACATACACACAATAATAACTATGGCAAATAAAAAAAATTATGCTCAGATGCGTGGGAGAAAAACATTTTAATCTAGTGCCAAGAATAAATGAGTAAATCTGGTCAAAGCAAACAGGTTTCTGATCTTTTCCTAGGCAGCAAAATATGCAACCTTAGCAGAATTTAGCAGGAGCCACCCCAGAAGCTTAGCAAGTAATGCAGCTTCCAGAATTGGAGAGGCTGCTTGGCCTTGAGGGCTCTGCATTACCACAGGTGCTTTCTGAGCATCCTTTTGATGTGGGGGGTGGAGTCACCTGCTTAGAGAGGCCTTAAGGTCCACCACAGACTTCACACAGTAGGGCTGCAGAGAGGAAGAAACAATCTCAGTGGTGAGGCTTATTTTTTGTAGAGGCATCCCCCGCTTGGGTTCAGGATATGATTTACATGTTGCTTGGAAATTTTAGAAAGGTATTGGGAGTCTGTTTATGCATATCCCCCCCCCCCAAAAAAAAACAGAAACCAAAATGGGAATGCAGGAACAAAATTAAGATAATCTTGCAATGCAGAGAACTTAAAATAGAGATTGATTCTTAATAGTTGGAAGCATTAGGGGGCACATTTAAATTATGCCCTTAGGGTTATTTTTCTAAGCTTTAACACGTTTTAAAAACTAGGTAGTCAGTTTGGAAGGCATCTACAAATCCCTATTGTAGTTAATATTGGCTGAGAAGCAAAAAAGCTTCGTAATGGAAGAGGGGTACTGCTCCACATGGGCCCTGCAAGCAGATGTTGCAGTGTGGAGTGCTTCTGTTCAGGGTACCAGCAGCTCTGATAGTTCCTACTCCATGCCATTCCCCCTTAAGAACATGAGAAAAGGCTGCTGGACCACATCAGAGCAATGGCCCATCTGGCCTTATATCCTGTTCTCACAATGGCCAACCAGATGCTTATGAGAAACTAGCAAGCAGGATTTAGGCACAAGAGCCCTTTCCCCTCCTGTGGTTCCCAGCAACTAGTATTCAGAAGCAGAGTAGCCAAGATTTTTAAAGTCAAATTTAAAACTACTTAATGGTGGCTGCTGAGTCTTTTATACTTTTTATGTGTTTAATAGATTAGGATTACCAATGTTTGATGGTTTTTCCCCTCTCATGATTTTATTGTCTAAATTATGGAAATAAAGGCTGAATGAATAGTAGGTCTGATGGGACTACGACTCCCACCATCCCTGACCTCCATGTTGCATGAGGCTGATGGGAGTTGTAGTCAATATCATCCAGAGGGCCCCACATTGGCTATCCTCCAGATGCTGCTTGGCTACATCTCACATCATCTCTCACCATTGACCAAACTAGCAGAGGCTGATGAGAGTTAGTGTTCGTCAACATCTGGAGGGCCAAAGGTTTCCCATCCCTGCCCTATTGACTGTCACGTAGTTGATAAAAAGTGCAGGAGCCCTGCCAGAAAAAAAGATGTTTACCGTAGTTATGTATTTTCAACAACCAATTGTGTTTACTTAACACTATCATTCTTTCTCTTTTCTCCCCCAGGAATGTCTGAAAGGGAAAGGCAAGTGATGAAAAAACTGAAGGAAGTAGTAGATAAACAAAGGGATGAAATCAGAGCAAAGGACCGTGAACTTGGTCTTAAAAATGAGGATGTAGAAGCCGTAAGTCTGTTTCATTCCTTTAGGGAGAAATGCCAAAGTACTGCCAAGTAACTTTTTTAAAGGCTCCAATATCTAAATCCATTTATTTTGATATGTAGCAAATTCACAAAGGTCAGCTTATCCCTGGCTATTGGTAGATAATGGTGCTCTTGTGTTCAAAAGGGATGGAGAACTATACTTGAAGACGAGACTAAACAATGGGTACATCTGGAAAGGGACTCAATTGAAAATATCTGCACCACAGCATATCCATTTCTCCCAAACAAATTAAGGAAGATTCCCACAACACTCAACAGATACACACAAACCATGTTCAAAGCATGGAAAGCAGAAACTAGTAAATTATCTCCAACCCCATCCCCATTAACTCCCCTGGCTTACCATCCATTGTTCCATCATGCAGCACAAAACCTCCAGATGAAGACCTGGCAAACCAAAGGTTTACATCGCTTAATAGACTTTTATAAAGACAACAAACCTTTGACACCACAAGAAATACAGGACAAACTAGAAGACATCCCAATGCCCTGGTTAGCACAACATCAACTACATGCCTTTCTGAACAACCCAACTGTAAAACCAGCAGCAACTAGACCCCTGACAGCTTTCGAAAGCCTCCTCCAATTGCCAAAAGGACACGGAAAAGGGATGGTATCTGCAATTTACAAGATACTAATTCAGACTCCCATAGATCCTCTGGACAAGATAAAACGACAATGGGAGGATGACATAGGGTATGAAATCAACCCTACCCAATGGACTAAAATGTGGTCGAAACCCCCTTTCAAATCTATATCAATGAAAAGAAAAGAACTCTCGTTGAAACTAATTCACAGATGGTACCTGACTCCACGAAAATTATCACTAATACGATCAGGAATCTCATCAAAATGTTGGAGAGGATGCACTTCCACAGGCACGTACCTCCACATGTGGTGGGAGTGCCCTAAAATTCAATCATTCTGGAAGACATCCATGCAAGAAATTTGTAACATAACTAAGCAAGTGCTAGAAATTACCCCAGAATTGGTTTTACTAAATATCTTTCAGGATAACAACGCTCACGCAAATCATAAAGAACTTATAATCCATCTGTTGTCAGCAACCAGAAATATCGTAGCCAGGCACTGGAGGGACTTATCGGGAGTGGGCTTGGACCAATGGTACCAAGTTGTATGGGAAACAGCCTTGCTAGAAAAACTAACCAGTAAGCTGAAACTGACACGGGGACAAACAGAAGAAGACACCTTCACCCCAGTATGGTTCCCCTTCATCACTTATACAACCCAACAGGACAATGACAAAAAATTACCGTCAGCATACAAATCAATATGGCTAACTTGATCAAAACACCCTCCCTCCCCACTCACGCAAGAAATTAAGGATCATCACAGCCAACTATAAATGAACAACCACATTCTAAGACAAATCCTGACCTCTCTCACCAACAAAGAAGCACGAACTAACAACAGAGAACCTGCACAAATGACGCTGACGCTGAACCCCTACACATATCAAGAAAAACAGAAACATCGGCAATCCACCACACCCAACTCCCCATCCCACCTACCTCTTTCCCCCCTTTCCCCCCCTTCCTCATAATGTCTCAACAAGTAAAAAATTGATGTGTAAAAATGATGCATGAAAAGAAAGAGACATTGCACTACCTTTGTAACCTAAGAAATTCTTTAATAAAAAATAATTTACAAAAAAAAAAAAAGGGATGGAGAACCTCAGCCCCAGGGGCAGAATGCGGCCCTCCAGGCCCTTGAAGCCCATACATCTTCTCCCCCGACCCGACCCCTTTACCAGCTCTGCATTGCACGCTCCTTGGCTAGAATGCGTCTGCTAATGTTTCTTGCTTTCCTGAACAGAGGACAGGGAGGGATGTGGGAGTACCATAAATTAAAGTAAAGCTAAACTTCTCAGTTTCCTGGCAAGAGGGATTGCTACACCACTCTGGAAATTGTAGCTCCGTGAAAGGAATAGGGGTCTCCTAACAACTCTCAGCACTCTTAGCAAATGACACTTCCCAAGGATTATTCAGGGACGCAGGTGGTGCTGTGGTCTAAACCACAGAGCATAGGGCTTGCTGATCAGAAGGTTGACGGTTCTAATCCCCGTGACGGGGTGAGCTCCTGTTGCTCAGTCCCTGCTCCTGCCCACCTAGCATTTCGAAAGCACATCAAAGTGCAAGTAGATAAATAGTTACCGCTCCGGCGGGAAGGTAAACAGCATTTCCGTGTGCTGGTCTGGTTTGCCAGAAGTGGCTTAGTCATGCTGGCCACATGACCCGGAAGCTGTACGCCGCCTCCCTCGGCCAATAACGCAAGATGAGCGCCGCAACCCCAGAGTCGTCCACGACTGGACCTAAGGGTCAGGGTTCCCTTTACCTTTAAGGATTATTTGGGCAAAGCAACAACTGCTTAAAAGAAAAGATACTGCTTTATATTGTATAGTGTAGGTGGGGCCATAATTGCAGCGGCTTATCAGCTTCCTCCCTCCCTCCTTTTCTCTGACAGCTTCAGCAACAGCAAAACAGGTTAATGAAAATCAATCACGACCTTCGCCACAGAATCACGGTTGTGGAGGCTCAGGGAAAAGCTCTGATTGAGCAGAAAGTAGAGTTGGAGGCCTACCTCCAGACCAAGGAGCAAGAGATGGGAGCACTGAGGGCTGAACTTGGAAAGCTCCGAGAAAAACTGCAGGGAGAGCCGAGTCAAAATGGAGAAGAAGTCCAGGTAAGCCCTGCTTTTGTCTCCATGAAATATATATAATATGATTCAGTGTATATATAAACGTAAGTATGTGTGTGTGTGTGTGTGTGTGTGTGTGTGTGTTTCATACCACTTCAATCGTCATGGTTTCCCTAATTGTTGGCATATCTCTGTCTTGGGAAACAGTGGAGGAGGGCGCATTTGGGGGGTTAAACTGTTGGATGGTGGCAGCGCCTGCTGTGGCTGTAGAAACCAATACAGAAGACACCTGTTTTGTTGCAGATGAAGGCGTCTGGTTGTGCTTCTACAGATGTACCACATTGTTTCTTCTCTCCTTTGTATAATGCGTAATTAAGCATGTAATTACCCGGAGTAAATCCCTTTGAACTCGGTTGGGGGGGGGCTCAGTTCTGAGTAGGCAAGCAGGTGTGGCAAACTGACGGTGGATAGATGTATCACAGCTAAATGGACCCCCCAAAATCATACAGTGCACGTTTCCTAATGTCTGTTGTTGGGGCTGGGTGGGTGACAGTGGAAAGGGCTATGGTCTGTATGCCCTCCTTCCTGGTGGGCTTCCTGGAGGCATCTTTTTGCCACAGTGAGAGGCTGGCAGCTGGGTGGTAGACCTTTTTATCTGATCCTGGAGGGCAGGAATGGAGAACCTGTGGCTCTCCAAATGTTGTTGGATTGCAACTCCTATCAGCCCTGAGAGGTATGATGGGATTTGTAGTCCAGCAACATCTGGAAAACTGCAGGTTCCCCAGGCCTTCAGTAGGGCTGCATTGGAAATAGTTTGAATTCTTAATATTTCACTTGTACGGCTAATTGATTTTTATTTTGGAGGTGATGTATAAGAATGAGTGCAAGGGAAGTTGCCAGCATAATAGTGAGGACTAGGAGCTAGGTATTTTAAAAGAAACAGCCCACATACATCTTTTTAAAATCAAAACACAAGACTTTTTAAGGTACCATATGTAACACCAAGCACTGGATTATGTGATACCTGAAGGATGCCTTGCTTAGACACAGCCTGTGTCCCCCTACTCCCCCTAATAACTCAGGAGGTTCATTATTTTATACCTAAGGGGAGCTTAGAATGTGAAACTTTTTTTTCAAAATAAAGTGGCTTTACAGAAAAAATGACTTTGGAAGGAAAGTGATTGCTTACATAATTCTTTGACTAAAACCATACAGTGTACAGCAAAACTTTCCAAACTTTTCATGTTGGTGACACCCTTTTTAGACATGCTTCATTTTGAGAAACAGTAATTCAGTTTTACTAGCTAACCTAACCTGTCGGATATGGCTGCGGCTACTCTTGAGTAAAGACGCTCCACTCCGTCTTGTCTTTCAGAGTTTTATTGTGCATACTATTTACAGCGCAAGAACATCAGCAAACATGACTGCTCAGTCCGTGTCAGAACCCCGCAATGGCTTCTTCCGGGTTCTTGACTAGCATAAAAGCCTGGGCATCCCAAAGTGCCGCCCCCTGGCCCTACAGATGGGCGTGCGCCTCAATTCTGGCGTTGGAGAAAACGGTCTCCTTTCTGGCGGCCCTGTGTCCGACATCTCCCCAGACTCTCCTCCCCTGGCCCTCTCTCCTCGCAGCGCTGAGGCTCCGGTACCTTATAGAGCCCTCTCTCCTCCCCGCTCACTTCCTCATTCCTTTCTCCTGACTTGCTGACGCTGGGTGAGGAGCTTGTCAGGATGACAGGGGCGGCTCTCTGTTTGGCACCCCCCTGACATAACCCCTTATAAGAGCATTCACATGACACACCTACACTCTGTGGCCGACACACTAACATGTCATTGAAACACACATCAAAAAGCTCTGGTGGGCAGTATTTAAAATCTGTACTAGGCATGAACTGCAACATCCTTTCTCTTTTTGTTATATTTTAAAGAAAAGTTTCAAAGTTCAAAATGTAACCAATTCCCACTAAAATCTCAAGTGAGGGAGCTATAGGGCAAGCAGGGTACTACAGTAGTTAGATATAAATATAAGATTTATATATTGTGTTTACCATATATCCCACCTGTTATCCAAGCAGTTTAAGATGGTGCACATGGTTCTTTCCCCTTCCTCGTTTAATCCCCACAACAACCCTGTGAGGGAGGTTAGGCTGAGAGGCAGTGAGTGGTGCAGGGTCATCCAATGAGCTTCATGGTTGAGGAGGGATTTGAACCTGGTTCTTCTGTGTTCTGTTCTGACACTCGAACCACTCTACCTTCCAGTGAATGGTGGCCCATGAGGGTGAATTGCCTTCTTACTTACAACCCGTTCAGATTGTGGGCACGATTGTCCACTTCCTCCTCCTCCTCCTCCTCCTCCTCCGCAATCTCAGTTCTGGCTTGGCCTCTGCATCTGCTTTAAAACTACTTGCTCTTTTTTATATATTCCCAAGTACTCCTAGTCATGTGACAATACAAAGAGCTTTGTTTTTTAATTATCCCTGACTACTGTTTCATTGGACGCCGGTTGCACTGTGGGTTAAACCACACAGCCTAGGGCAGGGGTCCCCAAACTATGGCCCACGGGCCAGATGCCTCCCAATTGGCCTCTCAATCTGGCCCACGACGACCCCCGCCGCCCGCTGCCACCGCCCGCTCTTACGGCGTGCAGTGCGGTGGCGCGCTTCCGGATCGGGAAAAAGCGCCGAAAATCGTTTGTGCGCATGCGTATGGGCCTCTCCCGACCCAGAAGAGGTCGTTTCCGGTGCACTTCCGGGTCAGGGGGAGGCCTATACGCATGCGCACAAACGATTTTCGGCAATTTTCCGACCTGGAAGCTCGCCACCGCGCCAGTAAGTGTGTGTGCGCATGCGCATGGGCGCGCACTCCCCTGCCCTCCGGTCTGCCGCGCGATCTGCGTGGCGGGCACCGGCCCAAAGCCGGGTAAGTCTGGGGACCCCTGGCCTAGGGCTTGCCAATCGGAAGGTCGGCAGTTGGATTCCCCGCGACGGGGTGAGCTCCCGTTGCTCGGTCCCAGCTCCTGCCAACCTAGCAGTTCGAAAGCACATCAAAGCGCAAGTAGATAAATGGGTATCACTCTGACGGGAAGGTAAATGGCGTTTCCGTGTCCTGCTCGTGTTCGCCAGAAGTGGCTTTGTCATGCTGGCCACATGACTTGGAAGCTGCATGCCGACTCCCTCGGCCAATAGAGCGAGATGAGCGCCGCAACCCCAGAGTCGGTCACGACTGGACCTAATGGTTAGGGGTCCCTTTTCCTTTACCCTTTACTGTTTCATTCATTGTACGTTCTAGAAAATGTTCACATTCCAGTCATTCAATTAATTTGCTGTTTGGCCAGCAGGAAACCATCAACCATTTTGTCCCTTCGTGAGTGTGCAGTCAGTATTAAATCTAGAATGATGCCATGAAAATGGAGTGTTCTCAAACTGGCATTTTTGTGCTGTGGGTTTATGAAAATAAAATAAAATGAAGGATGGCAGTTTTAAACCTCTCATGGAAGTGGTGAGGAAGATTATCCCTGCCCCAAGTGCTACTTCTATTTATTTTTTTACATTACTTTTTTTGCCACAAGTGCTCTCATTCATGCCATTCATTAAA
Source organism: Zootoca vivipara (assembly GCF_965207765.1). Classification (NCBI taxonomy): domain Eukaryota; kingdom Metazoa; phylum Chordata; class Lepidosauria; order Squamata; family Lacertidae; genus Zootoca; species Zootoca vivipara. The sequence continues at coordinate 3,961,824 of NC_142599.1, forward strand.
TTTGTGTTGGTGCTGTAAATTTTAGAGCAAAGAAATCTGTTTTAGAGGGAGCTAGATCACGGCGGTCCAAATTTTAATACCAAGTGGATTGCAAGAGTCCTTCGACACTGAACCCCAGGGCCTTGTGCTGAATTAAATTTCCATATCATAAATTAGTGTTTGCAGTATATTTAATATTATTTAATATACACTATTAATATACTTAATACGGTAATATATATATAGTTAAATATGCAACTAATAGATTTAATATTTTTAATGATTAAATGTAATACACAGTCAGATGAATGTGCTTTTCTTAACGATGCATGACACAAAAAATAAAATTTTAAGACTTTAAGATGGTTCATGAATGTTGCTAAGGGTCTCCAAGAAAGGTCTCACAGGCCAGACCACCCTGATCTAGGTCAATGTTGTTTAGATCGCCAGCAGTTCTTCAGCATTTCAGGCAGGGCTCTCTCCAAGTCATACCTGGATATATTGGGGGTTGAAGCTAGAAGCTTCTGCATGCAAATCAGATGCTTGAACTGCTGAGCTGTGCCTCTTTCCTGCAAATTAAGCAAAAAAACTAGCATTAACATAATAAAAAAATTCCTTCAGTAGCACCTTAAAGACCAACTAAGTTTTTATTTTGGTATGAGCTTTCGTGTGCATGCACACTTCTTCAGATACACTAGTACCTACCTGTAACTAGCATTAACATAAACTCTCTGAAGCTTGAGGGTTGCCAGCTTTACAAGTGAGCATGAACTGTTTGTACTGTTTGTATTTATTTCAGCAGTTGAGAGAAGAGTAGCTAAATAAATAACCTCTCTCAGACACTACTGTACCGTCTCCAGAGCCTGATGTCTCAAGCAGTTGGTATCTGGGTTGTCTGCTTCTAAATTTGGCTCTGTATACCTTTTAAAATAAAATACTTTACACTGTGCCCCAAGGAAGAGGATATGGAAAGAAATGTGAGATTTGTTTCCCAAAACAGAATGTGAACATACAAGTGATGTAAAAATGGGGGTTTGGCTTTTGCTGCGCAACTCCCCGTGGGATTCTGAGTCCCCTAAGTCCATGATCAGTCAGAGAAGAATGGATGGTGGCAGAATCCAGTGGAAAGCAAGGCAGACATTTATTTTTCTGTTGCAACAGAGTTCCCTCCCCTCCTTCCAAGGAGGGAGAGACCCTGAACAAAAGTGTGCAGGAACCTTTAAAGACTTTTGACACTGGCCCACCCCATTAGCCAAAGGCATAAAGGTAAAGGGGCCCCTGCCCATCAGGTCCAGTCGTGTCCGACTCTGGGGTTGCAGCTCTCATCTTGCTCTATAGGCCGAGGGAGCCGGCGTTTGTCCACAGTCAGCTTCCGGGTCATGTGGCCAGCATGACAAAGCTGCTTCTGGCGAACCAGAGCAGCACACGGAAACACCGTTTACCTTCCTGCCGGAGCGGTTCCTATTTATCTACTTGCACTTTGATGTGCTTTCGAACTGCTAGGTGGGCAGGAGCTGGGACCGAGCAACGGGAGCTCACCCCGTTGCAGGGATTCAAACTGCCGACCTTCTGATCAGCAAGCCCTAGACTCTGTGGTTTAACTCACAGTGCTGCCTGGGTCCCCCCTTGGCCAAAGACCACCTCAAAATCATCATACATATGACATAGGAGGCGGTCTACAGCAGAAATCCTGTCTGCCAGGATACCCGATTGCATTGCCTGGGCAGCCTGGGCATTCTTTTGTGATGGTTAATACTTTAGTTCCTGAATCCAAGTCGCAGGCTCACCCTAAAGGTAAAGGTAAAGGGACCCCTGACCATTAGGTCCAGTCATGACCGACTCTGAGGTTGCACGCTCATCTTGCATTATTGGCCGAGGGAGCTGGTGTACAGCTTCCAGGTCATGTGGCCAGCATGACAAAGCCGCTTCTGGCGAACCAGAGCAGCACATGGAAACACCGTTTACCTTCCTGCTGTAGCGGTTCCTATTTATCTACTTGCATTTTGACATGCTTTCGAACTGCTAGCTTGGCAGGAGCTGGGACCAAGCAATGGGAGCTCACCCTGTCACAGGGATTCGAACCGCCGACCTTCTGATCAGCAAGCCCTAGGATCAGTGGTTTAACCCACAGCGCCACCTGGGTCCCTATGAGTCGCAGGCTCACCCTATTCATACACAAGACAGGCTTTGAAGAATTTGTAAGCAAAAGGACAAAGGGAAAAGCTTTCCTCATTTGCCTCCCTTACTGCAGAGGAATATTTGAGGTCATTGGGAGACTCAAAGTGGCTTCAGGATTGCTCTCCTATACTATTTCAGACACATGGTTTATATATTTAGATATGTGCGCATTTATAACTATTTATTCTATATTTGAGACCTTAGAATTCTTATAACACAAGTACTTCAGGAGATAATTTGAATCCCTCCCAAGCTGGGGAGTAGGGGGGGGGGCATCCTATTCTGTTTTCCTTGACAGATTGCAGGTTTTGGTTGCTGGTTTGGTGTTATAGATTCTTTTTTGTGTGCTAGGGATTGTTTAGGTGTATGTGGCTTTTAGTATTTTAGGATTGTTGTGAAATGGATATTTTAAATGTCTTGTGACTGCTGTTCCGGGCTGGGATAGTTCAGTCGATGGAGTATGTTAATCTCAGAGTTGTGGGTTCGAGCCCCACGTTGGGCAAAATGATTCCTGCATTGCAGGGGTTTGAACTATATAACTCTCGTGGTCCCTTCCAACACTACAATTATATGATTCTATGAAAAGTGGATTGTATAGTTATGCTTTCTGTGTACAGTATTTGCTTATCCAGTATATAGTTTGTACTGCTTTATTTTAAACGCTTGGAGGTTTTTGTTGATTAAGCAATATATAAATATGGTTAAATATGACATTTATTATAATAAATATTAACAAATGCATCAATAAGTCATAATTAGTAATTAAGAATTTAAATTATCATTATCATCTGACTGGTTTTTTGTTCATTCAGATGGTGGGGAAGATTTGGCTTCTGTTCCCAGTTTTCCACAGGGAACCAGGCCTCAGTTTGTCCACAGACCCCCTAGAAGGAATGGTTGCTTTCTTCTGCTGTTATATATTGGTTTATTGTGATGGCACTTCTTTTCTCTCCTTAGAGCTGTTCCCAGCTTTCTCTGGGTATAATAGAGCCTGGCAGAGAGATGACATTGCCACACACTCTCTACAGCCCGTACTGACTGTCATCATTGGCTGCCTCCTTTTTCAGCCTTGGCTGTTTGTTTTAAGATTAAACGCTTGCCCTAGGTTACTTATAAAAAAGATATGATGCAGTCAAAGCGACTTGTAAGTAAGACCCAAGCCATGTATTAATGCAGGATTTTTTGTTTGTTCCTCCCAGGCCGAAGAACCAAACAACGATGAATACATCTCTGAATCTGAGAAGATAGCCATGGATTTGAAGGATCCCAACCGTCCGAGGTTTACATTGCAAGAGCTGCGGGATGTTTTGCATGAGAGAAATGAACTGAAATCTAAAGTTTTTCTGCTGCAAGAGGAGCTTCTCTATTATAAGAGGTGTGCTGTTGCTTTCAACTCCTTTCTAGTCTGATTCTATGTGGAGGCAGTTGGACTGAAGCTGGTTTGCTTTTCAATGGAATCAGTCCTGTTGAGGCTGCAGTTGTCTGCTCAATTCCCCTGTGTTTTTTGGTGTGTGTTAGCACTGAACTTCAGTTGCAAGCCCACACTAGTTGGATTGGAGCCAGAATGCGGAGCTCTCTTGGGTGAGGCCACTTGTGCGTAACCTACAGCGCTCCACATGTTGCAGGACTGCAACTCCCCTTGTCCCTGACCATTAGCCATGCTGTCTGGAGCTGATAGGAGTTGGGGTCCAACCACATCTAGAGGACCACAAGTTTCACATTCTTTAGAGGCCACTAAGTACACTTTTAAATGCACCACTAGTCACAAGGGCCAAGAAGATTTCAGGCTATTTCCTCCAATTTTTAGTTCTTGGATTCTCCTCCTCCTCCTCCTCCTCCTCCTCCTCCTCCTCCTCCTCCTCCTCCTCCTCCTCCTCCTCCTCCTCTCTGCCCCTTTTTCTTATGAAGATAAGGAAGAATGTTCAGGCAGTAATCAGTGCAAACCTATTATACCAGGTCAGGCTGTTTGTTTCTTTAGCCCAGATGAGTCTACTCAAGAGCTTTCCAAACATTTCGTGTTGGTGACACACATCTTAGACATGCATCATTTTGAGACACAGTAATTCAGTTTTTACTAGCAAACCAGAGGTTAAACTAACCCCTTATAGGAGGATTCACATGACACACTTATACACTGCAGCTGACACACTAACATGTCACAAAACAGGTTAGAAAGTTCTGATCTACTCTGACTGGGGGTGGCTCTCTGGTGCAGCCTCTGAAAATGTGGTACCCTCCACGTGTTTTGGAATAAATCTTACATCGGCCCCATCCAGCATTCCCACAATTTGGGAACCCCTTCTCTACACTGCATGGGCCCCCTTTTCCTCACACTTTTTCTCCACCTTTGACGGAGGTATCTAAGCAGAGATTGGGAATCTGTCTATCATGGAAATGGTTGTGGCACCTGGCCATGAGTAGGCAGTTGGACAAGAAGACTAAGGCCCCTGTATTAATATACACAATTGTATACACCGACAGAGGTTTGCTTTCTCTCTCTGTTCTGTGTGTAGAGTGAGTGACTAATTTTTCCTAGGTGTAATGAGAGTATTTGGTATCTAACATAAACATTTCATATATTTTCCTGTTATTTTTTTTTAAAGTGATGAGGCTGATGAAGAAATGAGGTCTCCCCAACCCACAACCATTATTCATTCAAAACCATCCACTCAGCAGGAATCTGGAATCAAACGACTGTAAGTACCCTCCTCTTCCCAAGGCTGCATTAGGGGCATGAGGGGAAGCAACTTCCTTTCCTATGCTTCTTGGGGTCCCTGGGCTTTTTAAAATGCTCTAAGAAAGAATGGAGAGGGACACGGGTGGCGCTGTGGTCTGAACCACTGAGCCTAGAGCTTGCCGATCAGAAGGTTCGAATCCCCTGCGACGGGGTGAGCTCCCGTTGTTTGGTCCCTGCTCCTGCCAACCAAGCAGTTTGAAAGCACGTCAAAGTGCAAGTAGATAAATAGGTACTGCTCCGGCGGGAAGGTAAACGGCGTTTCCGTGCGCTGCTCTGGTTTCGCCAGAAGCGGCTTAGACGTGCTGGCCACATGACCTGGAAAAGCTGTCTGCGGACAAACGCGGGTTCCTTGGCCAGTAAAGCGAGATGAGCGCCACAACCTCAGAGTCGTTCACAACGGGACTTAACTGTCAGGGGTCCTTTCATTTAAGAAAGAATGGTGCTGTGTCCTTTGAATAATCTCCATAATGCCACAAAGCACCTCTTTTTGTTTATCTGTTTGATTCATTTTGACACAGTTTAAATACTGTTGCATGTCTCCCCAGTCTCTTGAGTGCTGCGAGATTCCAGGTGCTTACCCAGGGTTCGCTTTTCCTTTAGGAATGAGACACAACCGAGACTACTGTGGTGTCCTGTCTGATGTATGCTTTATTTACACATATATAAGGGTCTTGCTTCCTCCTTAAGCACAGCATTCGATTCAAGAATAAATAAAAAATGCTCTCAATCTTTGCTCTGACTCTCCAACTTGCTCCTTTACTTCTAGGTCACAGCACTGCCCCTTTCAGCTCTAAACTAAAGCTTTGTCCTTCAAAATATATTTGAATTGAGGGAGTAGCCCCACCCACTTGTCTTCTCACACTGAGCCCCCTTTCCTTTGTTCTCTTAATGGCCCATCACCCAAGGGATCAACACAGGAAGCCAGTCTGGCTTATATTTTAACTGCTTGATGAGCCCAGGGGTGAGAAGGATCTCACATTCAGCCTGCCATTCTTCCTCCCCCATACCAAACTCATAGGAATACATTTACCCCCTGGGGTCAGTAGTAACAAATTGCTTACCTTGGCTATTCCTAGCATGAAGCTTTCTCTGAATATTTCCCCATGAGACCCAACTGCAGCTTTTTCTCACTGATGATCTACTTTTTAATATGCAGGAATTTGTTTTTTAATGTGTGGTGGGTGGAGCAAGGAAGCATGTGATTTGCCCACCTGCCCAATCACCACACAGCTGTGTGAGCCTCATTTAGGTGGCCCTAAACACTTGTTAGGGATTTAATCTTGTTTTAAATTTATTCATTGTTTGTGGTTTTAACCGTTTTGAATTATTCTATGTGTAAATTGCCTTGAGACTGTGGTTTAGAAGGCAAATAATAAGTTATAGGTGGTAATAATGATGATGATGATGATGATAATGATAATGGCCCTTCTGCAGCAAAGTCAGTAACCAAGCCTAAACGGGTACTTGAAACAACTGCATATTACCACCTGCTTACCTCTTGACTCCCCTTCTACCTGTTTCTTCTTTTTGTTTCCCCTGCATTGAATTTTAGACTATAAGCTCCTTAAGGCAAGAGACCTCTTCTCTTGGACTCTGAAAAGCACTATGTGCACCAATAGTGCTATGTAAATAATGAGCAGCATGCGTTTTCTTAATGTGTGCGTCATCCCCTACGACGAGGGTCGCCGGCCTTTTTGGACCAGGGTGGGGGCACATTTTGAATTTTGAGAGTGTGCTGGGTGCCACAGTCACAAAATGGCCGCCTTGGGATGGCAGGGCAATAACACAAAATGAGAGAGAGAACAATCACGGTGAAGCTTTCCCTGTAATTGTATTTTCATACAAGAAAAGGTACGACTTGTTGGATTTCTGCCTAGAAGATTATAAAGGTAAAGGGACCCCTGACCATTAGGTCCAGTCGTGACCGACTCTGGGGTTGCGCGCTCATCTCGCATTATTTGCCAAGGGAGCCAGCGTATAGCTTCCAGGTCATGTGGCCAGCATGACAAAGCCGCTTCTGGCAAACCAGAGCAGCACATGGAAACGCCATTTACCTTCCCGCTGTAGCGGTTCCTATTTATCTACTTGCATTTTGACGTGCTTTCGAACTGCTAGGTTGGCAACGGGAGCTCACCCCATCACAGGGATTCGAACTGCCAACCTTCTGATCAGCAAGCGCTAGGCTCAGTGGTTTAACCACAGCGCTACTTGAGAAGATTATAGAGAAACAATAAAAGTGCATTAAAGGGGGGGGCAGCAGTTCTTTAGGACCCCAGGGATTCTTATTGCCTCATGTCCAAACAGTGCACTTACCGTATTAGTCACAGTTCCAACTTCACTCATTGGCTAAAAACACTGACAGCCTTGTTCATTTCACAGAACTTACTCAGAAGGGTGACTTCTTCATACCTTTCTTTCCAGGAGGTCTAGAGATGTACTTTAAAAAAAAAAGGAAGCCCAGAGTCCAGGGCCCTTGCCTTGGTGTGCCAGTGAAGCTCATGGCAGGCACCAGGTTGGCAACCCCTGCCCTACTGCAAGGGTGGGAAAGCCCTCTGGAACAGGGTTTGATTCCAACTTTTCCCTGCCAGCCTGGCTAAACAGTCAGGGGTAATGGCAGTCCAACACCAGCTGGAGGGCCACAGCTTCCTCATTCCTGCCCTGCTGCTCCATGTGCCAGTAGAAGACAATGCCAGGATGCACTGGCACCAAATCTGTTGGTACTGTAGAGCAAAAAGAGTGAGTGTCGGGCAGTGATACAGTTAGATGCCTACCAAGCTCTCTTGGAAATCTCCAGACCAGGGTGTGGGCTTGTTGGAAAACACTGGTGCTGCTACCTCAGAAAATGGCAAGCACCAAAGTGCAGTAAGCATGCAACACTTCACTATGCCCTTAGCATAAATTCCCTTGAAGTTCTGTTTTCTTTTCTTTTTTTCCTCCTCTTGAGACTATGGAGAGGGGATTAAGCAGCAACGTGGGTGGGGTGGGGTGGGGTCCAAAGTGGCAAACTGCATTTTGAATCTACAGTATATATGAGAGAGAGCTTTGTCCCAAATGTTTAGATGTGCCAAAAAAGAACCCCTTTCCCCCCACATTAGCACTTGCATCCTAAACCGTATTTCCTCCAAAGTAAGTCCAATTGATTCTCATAGCATTAAACTTTCAAAAAAAAGGTGTGCTTAATTTCCAGTTTGTGATTCATTACTCATTTGTATGTTAAAAGTACATTTTCTTCAATTAGCATCAGCGGTTCAGCAGTGGAGAGCACTGGCAAAGAGGTGTTTTGGGGAGGGACATCCCTCTCCGCTCCCCAAGCTATGTGAGATGCTAACACAGAATGGTGACTCTGTCGCTGTCATGGACAAAAAATATATATTAATGGAGGCAAGAACCAATTAGGAAATTTTAAAATGTAAATCTTTGAGCAGGGATTTTTGTTTACATGGTTGTTGTTTTTTGTAAGAAGCCAGATCTGCCTCATTTTGTACACTGAGCAAAAAGGGCCCTTTGTTTCAAAGGTTGTGTCACTTGTTTGTTGCTGACATGATGATAAGTGTTGGCTTTAAAAAGAAGGCAGACAAAAGCCTCTCTCTCTCTCTCTCGTGTGTGTGTGTGTGTGTGTGTGTGTGTGTGAGAGAGAGAGAGAGAGAGAGAGAGAGAGAGAGAGAGAGAGAGAGAGAGAGAGAGAGAGAGAGATGATGTGGGGAGGCTTGATGCAACCCAGCCAGCCAAACTGTGTAACTGTAGAAAACCTGTTCAGAATAATAACAACTCTGTGTGTTGTTTTTGATTCTAATAATAGCATCTCCCAGAAGCAGCTCTGTTGGGAATGTCTCGGAGCTATGTTTAGGCCAGAAGCAAAAAAGTGCTCTGGTGATCTCAGCTGTGTCCTTAATCAACAGCAACAAGTGGCATCTGCAGCAAACGGTTGCAGTGGGATATTGCTCCCCTTCCAGGTCCCAACATGATGTCCCATTCCACTCCAGCAATCAGCCAGCATTCGTGCATATAGAACATGCTCAGTCCTCATTGGGCTTTTTCTGTGCCAAGGGGTTTTTTATTCTCCCACAGATGTTTGTTTGTTCTTAGGGTTGCCAGACTCAATAGAGGACAGGACTTCTGTGCCTTTAATTGCCCTGCTCTCTTTTGAGTCTGGAAACCTTAAAGAGGAACCAGCAGACCCTTTGTTTAATTTCCAAGCAAAGGGTCTGCTAGTTTCTCTTTAGGGTTTCCAGACTCAAAAGAGAGCAGGGCAATTAAAGGCACAGAAGTCCTGTCCTCTATTGAGTCTGGCAACCCTATTTGTACTTCTACAAATCTTTGGGTTCCTCCAGACCTGTTGGCATTTCCTGTCTTGTGCATGGATGGTGCCATTTTGCCTACATAAAGAGACGCGCTCAGCAAATGAATTTGCTATTAATATATGGGTTGTGTACAATGCAGCACTAAGTTAAAGCCAATGATATACTTCATTATTCATTGCACTTACATGCCACCTTTTTTCTCCAAGGAGCTCAAGGTGACATATACGGTTCTCCCCCTCCTTATTTATGGTAATCCCCGAAACAATCCTGTGAGAGGCAGTGACTGTCCCACGGTCACCCAGGGAGCTTCATGGCCAAGTGGGGATTTGAACACTCTCTCTCCGACACTCCAGTGGCCACACTACACTGGTGAAATGTTTCATGCCTGTGAGACACCGTTGCCTAAGAATAGATAAGCAACTTTTTTAGAAAGACCCCAAAATTGTTGAGCTGCAATTTTTCGATTGACTTGCCTAAGATCCAGGGCAAAACTCCACATTTTGGATATCCCCACCCCCACCCCCTGGAAAATCTGCATGGCAGCCCCAGGCACAATAGACAGTGCAATGAGTTTCCGCTAGTGCAGCTGTTGCAGTGGATTCCTCTTTTTCACAAAACTTACCCACCCGCTAGTGCAAGAGCTCTCAAATGCCTTTGGGAACCCACAAGCAGGACATGATGGAGTTAGTCTTTCCCTGTTTGTGTCTTAAGCTCTAAGGTCACATCCACAGTAAACATGTCAAGCCCTCTTGCACTACTTTAACATTCAAGGGCAGGGGTGCCAACTCTAATAAAATAATGGAGGTGCTGGTAAGCCCTGCCCCACATAATCACCTTGCACGGTGCATCCACACCATTTGAATGGCAATGCCCATCAACTTGGAGGGAGGGGCTGGACCCTTCCAGTATATTACTGGGTGGGCTGAAGTGACCTCAGCCCCTAGGAGTTGGTTCCTATGTTCATACTCTCTAACATTCCTCAGATGAAAATAAGGACATTTCTCACTCCCCCCACAACTGACTCTCAATTGGTTTGATTCAAAAGGACTCTCATTGAGATCAGAGGCTCTCTGGGGCAATACAGACCCTTCCCCACCTTGTAAAAATATTGTCCTTTGTGTAAGTCGGCACCCATGTCTGTCTTTTCCTCTGGCTTCCTTGATTTGCTTTCCCCCTCTCCTGTGCTTGTGTGTACTTGAATACCTTTTTAATTTCTTACTTAAGCCTCTTTTCTCTTTTCTGTCTGTGCTTTCCCAACCAGGATGTTTACAGCTATAATGCCTATGGTGGCTGCCGGATTGATCCCTGATGATCCCACATTGCAGCCAATAAGAAGACTTATGTCCCTTGTAGGAACTCTCTTTTTAATTGGTTACTGTGGAGTTTTTGTTCTCCTATTTGTGCATGATGTGTGGCTGTTCCTCACCTTAACCTTGGCTGTATTCTCCTTGGCTGACTGTGGGATCATAAAACTTTTTTCTTTTTTTGAAGATGGCCAATCAGAATGCTCCTCTGCTGCATGATGTAACCGCTTATTTACCTACGGTAGCAGTCTGTTCCCCTTTGCACTTTCTTCTAATGCAAGAAGGGGGACCTGTGGCCTCACCAATGTTGCTGGACTCTTAACTCCCACCAGCCCTAGCCAGAATGCCCAGCGGCCAGGAATGATGGGAGTTGTAGTCCAGCAATATTTGGTGAGGCAATGGTTACCCATCCCTGGTTTAATAGACAAGGAATTTTAATTGAGAGTTTTTCAAGCAAATATCTAGATAGTTGGTTAAAAATTATATATGACATTCAGGTCCTTCCTACCATCTTGCTGGCCCTTTGGCCCCCAGTCCTCTACCTGAAATTCCCTTGCTTGTCAGGCTACAACTTAAAAGCCTAATTTGTTCAGCTGGCATTGTGCTGCCTTTGTAGAATTGTCACTTTGTCAACATTCTGATAGTGAGCCATTCCCATTCAGCAGCTAGAATGTGTTTAGGCATCCATGACATGTACTTTGGCAGTGATGGAGTGGGTGTGTACATTCATCTCAGACAAACAAGAACCTATTGTTGACCTATTAGAAAGGAGCATATTAATCACTAATGTTGTTTGATCTTGCTTTTGAAACCTGCCTACTGACAGATCACAGCAATTTTTGTTTTTATTTTTAAATTTAATCGCAACAGGTGAAAATACAATATGCAATATTGATTTAACTGACTAAGCCCCAAATGTTAGCATAGCATAGCCTGTCATCTTACCTGTCAGCTGGTAATGAGACTCAAATTGGTATCAAACCTTAAAACAGTAGTGAACAAGCATTGTCAAGTTGGCAACCTAGGTTTACGACCTGGTTGTAATGCCTACAGACCATCCCAAATTGGAGTAAAGGGTATATTTGCTAATATGGATGCCCAAACACAGGTGCTCACCTTTGTATGCCATGGCTGGAGACCTATCTCAAGTTTGGAGGTGCCAGCATCAACTTTGTAGGTGTTTGGGCTACCAGGACACCTGGGGTGTCCCCCTCTATTCTGCTTCTAAACTCAATGTATATTTTAATTGTGGCCATCTCAGAGAAGATGGCTGGCTTCTTCTGCTTCTGTTGGACTGTGCTTGTGCTGTGCCAATAGAGGTTAATAGTGTAATTCAGGTTATAATCTTAAATTAATGCACCTGAGACCCAAGCCCCATTGAACTGAAGGGTCTTGGTTCTGAGTAGATGTCATAGGATTGTGCTGAAATGCTACTAACTGAAGTGTGTACACTGCCCAAATTCTGACTGACTGCTGAATTTGTGCTCTTAAAGTCTGGGTTTTGGACTTGCACCTGTCAAATAGCTACCCCAACTTCTTCCCAGTCTGTATAACTTTTGGAAATGAGTGGATTTGGGCTAGATTTGCACATAGGCACACAAATATTTTAACTGTGTATATTGGGAGACCCCTTTGCTTAATCTCTGCATTATCCCCACAATCCATGTTACTAATTAGAAACTGAGACAGAGAGAGAAATAGCTTGCCCAAGACTGAATCAAATAAAATTTTAACATAAGTCTCGTTGATGGAAGGATAATTGCCAACAGCTTTCAGTTGGCTGGAATTAGATCTGTGCTTGTCACAAAAAACTGTTCAAAATCTGGCCTGTTGGAAACTTTCTAAGTGGGCAGAATTTGGCTGGAGTGGATAGAAGGGGGCAAGTTACACTTTCATTGAGTTTTCATCATAGATAATTCAGAAAGTGCACAGAAATCCCTTTCCCTTCACACAGACTAAGGCAGGCATCCCCAAACTTCGGCCCTCCAGATGTTTTGGACTACAATTCCCATCTTCCCCGACCACTGGTCCTGTTAGCTAGGGATCATGGGAGTTGTAGGCCAAAACATCTGGAGGGCCGCAGTTTGGGGATGCCTGGACTAAGGTAATAATAATAAGAACAATATTGAAATATTGTTCTCCCTAGTTCACTTTTTTACTTCATTCTCTCAGCGTAAAAACAGAAAGCAATGTCACTTGAGGTAATTGGTACAAAATCATAAGCCCCCTCCAGATGGTCTGCTCCATGTGCCCATAATCACATGGCATGCAGGGGGTGGGAGTGTGCATGTTGGTCCTGCCCCCTCTCAGCTCTCTTTGTGTTTGTGGGGAGAGCATTTGAAGAAGAGGCCTGGCCCATGAGGCAGAGGGAGGCGGCCACCTCAGATACAGAATGTGTGGGGTGAGGAGTGGACAGCACTGGGTGTGTCATACGGCCTGCCCTGTGGGCCCCCCACCCAGCTATCCTGCCCTTGGGTGCAGTGGAAGACTGTTCCACTGCCGTTGTCAAAGGAAGATTCAGCTGCCAATCTGGTCAGCTTTTATACTTGGGAGACAGGTGCCATATTGACCTTTGCCTCAGGTGGCAAAATACCTTGGACCCGGGGGCACCTGCTCTGTGCACATACACTGCCCCCTGTGACTTGGAATCCAGCATATTATGATGGCATGGAGAAATACCTAAAGAAGGCTTACACTTTTCCACTAATGGTACTTATGTGGTTCTTGTCCCAGTTGAGAGGCTGTTTCTAAACCTGTCTCCCCCAAAACAGGATATTTCTCTCCCCTGGTAGAATTTGGCCTGGTTTCTTGCATTGCTTGGCCATGTTTGTTGCATCACTTAGCACTGAAAGATGTTTTCAGATCCTCCCTCTAAGTTTCAACGCCTTAACCTGTGTGGTGTTCCCACCCTTTTTCTCTCTCCTCTCCTCCACACCCCACTTCTTTTGGAAGGTTTAGTTTCTTTTCCCGGGATAAGAAACGGATGCCAGCGATGCAGAGAAATGCCTCCTTCCAGAGTTCCTTTGGCGAGTGGGCCAACTCTAACAAAGACGATGCATACACCGAACAAGGCCTGGAGGCCCTACAGCACCTGTGACTGGAGCCCAGGGATTTCGGTTGCTATGGTAACAGCACAAGAAAATATGAAGGAACTTGTCTAGTGGATTGTGGCCCCTGGATATGGCTCTCCTTCCCGTTCCCAACCCCTTCCCCAGTTGGAATGAGGGGTTTCTTTTTCCACACAGAATCCCTTGATGTTTACTTGGCGACTGTACTCCGAAAGCAAGATCCTAGGGCCTCTGTGGAAGCAATGGCTTTGCATACTCTACTGTAGCCACCCTGCAGGGTTGTTGCTGTGTGAATTTAACAAGACTGTGGGTTGTTTTTGAAAGCTTGCATTCACTTCACTTAACGAAAACTCACTTTAAACCAAAAAAAGAGATCTATGTTGTTGCTGAAGAGTTGCATTCAAGGTCCCGCTAACGCCTGAAGACTCCCCTTGCCCAGTTTATTGGGGATGGGAACTTCGTCGTGGTCATTCAGCCGTCATCTTCCTCTAATGATTGTTCTAGAGAAGAGGCGTCTAGTCGTAGCTGTCATGCTCAAATGCAGGTCCTCTTTGCAGCAGAAGCAGCAACTTCCTTTTGCAGGAATGAATCCATGGTGGGAAATGACTAATGCAACATACTGGAATTGGATCGCCTTCCAAATGGATCAGGACTATGTATTATTATTTTTGGTTTGTTATTTATAGTGCCTAAAGCATGGTGTACAAGGTGATGGTGCCTTGCATTTTTGCTATGAACTTTCTGGTGTATTAATGGAAACTAAACATCTGAAATTTATGCTAACCCTTTTAAAAATTCCTCCTTGTATCCTAACCTCTTCCCCCTCTGTCATTGTGAGGGCAGTCTCTTCTACAGAAAACACAGGTGTTGGCTCTTCAATAGCTTTGGGAACAAAAATCAGTTTTGAAACAAATTTTGCCTATATGGAGCCCGCTGCACACTAAATGTTTAAAGTAGTGTCCCCCTCAAGAATCCTGGGAACTAATTGGCTACAGGTGCTGAGAGTTGCTAGGAGACCCCTGACCCCTCCACAGAGCTATAATTTTCAGACTTCCTGGGAAGAAGGATTTATTGCTAAACCATTCTGGGAATTGTAGCTCCATGAGAGGAATAGACATCTCATAACGACTCTCTTGTAACAACTCGCAGCACCCTAGAGTTCTTATGGAGAAGCCATGACTGTTTAAAGGGGTATGATATGGCTTTAAATGTGCCCCTTGAGTGATCAGCGCTGGGGATCCTGCTCACAGTAGGGCTATGCCTGAGGTGGCTTTGCTACACGGTTCATGATCTATCGATGTGACGACACGGCCATCAAACTGCCACACTGCTTGTGTCTGAGTTTTTTCACCTATGTGGGTAATGAACATGCTTGCCTTCCTCCAAGGCTTTTTGTGCCATTTGGCAAGGTCAGGAAATATATTTTCAAAGTTGATGTAAGGAGTCTCCATGCTTAAAAAAACTGTGTGATGGAGTCTGCTCATAACCTCTGGGGTTCCATGGTTGATGTGGCCAATGGCTGTGCCCCCAACCCTGTCGACCACCCATTTGGCATTACAGTGAGAACAAATGAAACTGGCAACAAAATGTTGCAGTATCCCCCCCCCCAGCAGGCGTGTTCCTCCAAGAAGGTCCCTCCTCATCCTACCATTTTCCTTATTATTTTTCCAACTGGCATTCAACATTCCAAGGCTAGTAAGCATGCTCCATCTTCACTGGGCTTTATTTAATAGGCAGGCAGGAGTTACCCCCTTAAGCTTTTCAAAAAAAGAGAGGGAGGGTGTTTTCTCGTACTTTTGCAAACCTCTGGGTTTCCCAGAGTGTATTGTTACTTCCCTCTTGTTTCTCAGCAATCTCATTTTGGCTCTGTTCATGCTGTCGCTCATCACCTGTGTTTGTTATGAAATGGAATGATGTTGTGTGTGTAGGGCTCCCCCCCCCACCCCAAACTCAGTGGGAACTTGATTGGTCATTGTTCAGTGTCGGTCAATTGTTCCATTTTGGTGTAGTAGCTAACTGCCAGCTTTCTGCTTCCCCCTCACATATCCATTGGAGATAATGCAGGGGTTTGTGCAAACCACACAGTATATTAGCTAAGACTTTGAGCTGGATGGTCCCCTGTTCAGACCTCGCCTTTACAATGAACCTACTTAGTGGCCTTATGCAAGCTGCTAGTCCCTCAGCCTCACATCTACAATACAGGGATAAAAAATTCTGGACAACAAATCCATTGTGGACTGTTGTAAAGGTTATCAAAATTTATCAAGCATTTTTGTGAGTTAAACATAAATGCTATACTGTATAGATAACAATTACATTTATGGTTCTCAGCAGTGGGCTATTAGCATATGTAGAATACTAATAGCATAGTGAATCTTCTCTAAATAGCAGGGCCAGTGTATAAAATGCTTTTTAAAAAAAACAAACTTGCCATTCTAGAACATGGAAACAAACTAGCATAGGGTTGTACCTGGGGTTGATCATATGCAGAGTAGACCACTGAAAATAATGAAGTGACTAACTTAGGTCCATGAATGTCAATGGGCCTTCCCTCAGCAGAACTTAGCCGGATGCAACCCTGAAGTTCCACTGACCTTTGAGCTAAAAACCACTTTAACTCTGATAATTCCTGTCTTAATTTGGTTGCAGAAAGAGCAAGCCAAGATTTCTTTCTGGTGGCCTCTGATGATCATAGTACTCTATTTATATATAAAGGGATGCTGGTAGTATTGGTAAGACTCCTTTGCCACTGTTTTTAAGTGGTGTGGGCACTCCCAAGTATCTCTTGAGCTGCCACTGTCAATAACAGCCCTGCAATTAAGCCGTAAGGGTTTTTACTTACAATGTTTTTCCAACTGGAAGAGTTCTTATCTCATGTGAAAGACCCTCTTCTTGGAACAGGGCCTGGTGTTGCCTGGACCCACCTGATCCTTAAAGAAGCCATGACTTGTCAATATGTGGACAAAACAAATCTTTTCCTGTTGGAATAAACCTGTTTAAAGCAAGTGATCGTAAACTTGAGGGACACTTGTTCCAGTAATTTCAGCACACAGGACAGCCTGTGCTGACCTAGTGCCCTGCAGATTCTGTTGGACTACAGATTCCATCAGCCTCCAGCCTGCAGGTGGGAGTTGCAGTTGAACAACATCTGCACCAGGTCAGTGAAGGCTGAATTAAGGCAATAACTTCATTAAACCAACCAAAATGGGTGGTATTCAACTGAATTAAACTCAAGAGTGGGGCCATTTAAATTAGTTGTGTGCTTTATTTTCAGTGGGTCCATTCTCAGCTGTGTCAAAAAACATCATGCAAAGCTTTTGAAGCCTCCAGTTGCATCTAGGGAACTCAGAAGCTTCTGAGCACAGTGTTTTGTCCACATTTTGGTTGGTATAATATATGTATTGCTTTGTTCTAATGTATATTATGGAATTACAGTGGTACCGTGGTTTACAACCATAATCCGTTCCGGAGGTCTGTTTGTAAACCAAAACAGGTTCTCATCAGTCCCTTCTCTAGCATGGCCAGTGACCAGGGATAATGGAAGTTGTAGACGGACAGTCTCAGGAGAGCCACAGGATCCCCAGGCCTGTTTTATCAGAACCAGTGAAAATGTCATGTTATGAGCCTGCTTTTGAGTTCCAGAGTTTAGCTATATGCTAAACAAAGCAGGGCAGAGGGAGATAAAATACTACACAGTGCTAAAGCCTGAAAGCAACCCTGTATTATTTACCAACTTGCTTTGTAGCCATATGACACAAGACATTGTGAGCAAGTTAGTGGGCTGGAGGAGGACAAGGGATGGGCCATGGTCCCTCCACCACTAGCCCATTGGGTTTCTATGGGAGCCATAACAGAGTAAAAGCTGCTTTCATGGGAAGCCAGAAACGAAAGTGGAGATGGATCATTCGACCCCCCACCCCTGTGTATTTCAAAAGAGCTTGCTAAGATGCTAGCCTGTGTTTCCAAGCTTGATACAGGACTGGTCAACAGAACATATTAACCCTTTAGGAAACCTAAAAAATTATGTGCTGGTTAGTACGTTTTGTGAGTTTATTTATTTACAGGGCTGCCCTACAAGCCTGCAGTTTTCAACAGTTGTGTGTACAATTCCTCCCAGGTGCCACAAGCTGTGGATTTCAGGACTTTAACATCATGCCAGTCAGTAGAGCATTGACTCTTAATCTCAGGGTTGTGGGTCCAAGACCCATGTTGGGCAAAAGATTCCTGCATTGCACGGGATTGGACTATAATTATATGACCTTTGTGGTCCCTTCAAACTCTTACAATTCTTTGATATTTCTTCCCTCCCCATTTCTTCTTAAATTAGAAGTATTTTGGAAAACTGGAAAGCATTTTTTGTTGCTCCTAATACAGATTAGGTTTTGGATTGTATTTAAAAGCTCTTGGCATGTAGCTCTTTTTTAAAACTCTATTTGCTATTTCTTGTTCTCTGACTGCTTGTGAAGAAGTGGAGAGAGCTGCCCCAAATATGCAGCTCGTCCATTTTCCATGGCTCTGTGAACAGAGGCACTCCCGTGTATCCCAAGAACTCGACCTGTACAGCAACATCAGCAGCTGCCTTCTGTCTGTGAGGTCATCCTTGGAACGGCTTGTCTATTAGGGCAAATGGGGATTGCCCCACCAGTCTCAGTCTGCCCTCAGCCGTTGCCAGCTGCCTGCCTTCTTAAAACCAGTCCAGGGAGATGGCGCTTAGCAGGGAGAATGGGGACAAAACTATGGTTAGTTCCACTCTTTCATTGGCTCCGGCTCCACCTCCTGTTGGCCTCCTGCTTCACAGCCTACCTGTCCTAATGGACACCAGCCACTTGGGACTATAGTATGAATGCAATAGTGGAAATCCTTGTTAATATTTTACATGCTTTTAAGTGTTGCTGAAATTGAGTTTTCCCGTAGTTCTATAATTTTAAAAGGGGGGTTGTTTTGCAACAACCTGAATAAGCACTGCAAAGATGCTTGTTTTGCATAATTTATTACACTACAGGAGGGCTTAGGAAACACTTTCAACCCAAAGGCTGGATTCAAACCCAACCATGCTTCCAAGGGCCCATTTCAAAGGTGTGGAGGGCAAATAAAAAAACCCAGAAGAACCACCACCAAAACAAATCACAAGTCTCCATGCCATATAAATCCCATATCACAGGGGTTGCCAATGTGTTTTCAGTTCCCAGCAAGGCGCTAACATCTCCCCAACTGTCAGACTTGAGCATTCCCTTAATGCAATTGTCTGGTAAGGCTTAGCACACAAATGTGCGATATGCAAAAGGAGTGAATGTGTATCTTTAATAAAGATTCAGAGTACTGTAAGGTAAAAAAAGGCAATAAACAGCATGTTTGGAGGGAATGGGTGGGTATAGGGCTATGTTAACACTAGATCTTTTTAATATTCTAAATAAACTATTTCTGGATTAACAAGAGGTTGTCTGTTTTTGCATCTTCTATAAGCCACGGACCTCAGCCCAAGGTTTGGCTCCTTAATCCAAATTGATACAAGAAATCCAGTCCTATGTCCTAGGCCCATGTTGGCGGAACCTGGTGCCTCTCCTGGCACCATCGGACTCCAACTCCCATCAGCCCCAGCTAGCATGGTCAGTGGTCATAAATGACGGGAGCTGAAGTCCAGCAACATCTGGAGGGTCCCAGGTTCCGTCCCAGTCCACAGTCTTGCTCAGGCATCCCCAAACTGCAGCCCTCCAGATGTTTTGGCCTACAACTCCCATGATCCCTAGCTAAGAGGACCAGTGGTCAGGGATGATGGGAATTGTAGTCCAAAACATCTGGAGGGCCGAAGTTTGGGGGTGCCTGGTCTTGCTGGTCTATTTCATTCCCACCTCAAAGGCCTACAGGAGAGCCCTCCCAGCCTCCCCTTGTTTCTTCTTAGTGTCTCCTTTTCTCATCCCACTGAACGACATGCTCCTCAACCCACTGCCTATCTCAGGAGTGGGGAACCAGCGGTTCACCAGGTGTTGCTGCACTACAACTTCCATCAGCCCTAACTGTTGGCCAAGCTGTATGGAGATGATGGGAACTGCAGCCCAGCAGCATCTCAAAGGACACGAGTTAAGCACCTCTGGCCTGCTCTGTATCTCCTTTTGCTTAGCAACCTACTATCTGGCCCCTTTTCTTGCTTCTCTAAAATTCCTCTCCTCATCCACCCTCCCTGCAGACCCTCCTTTCCCCCTGCCCTGTGAATTATTGCATTCCCCCTAGTCAAATCGAGCTTTCCTTTCTCTGCTCTATTTGTTAGCATTCCAAGAATGTTGTGCATCACTGTTCATATGCACCCAAAAGCTTGGACAGGGTGGTGTAGAAGAATGAGCAAGACGACTAAACAATTTCATCAAAACCTGCAACACCATACAGGATAACCCATTAAGTGTGCAGTGGAGTGTGATGATGAAAACACCCCACTATTTTGAAGCTTATGAGCCAGTTATCCAAGCTTTGTCTCAGTTTGCTTTTGAAGATGGCCCCACAATTTCCCATAATCCACTGGTGTTCTGTGGTTGTGTAGCACTGGAAGGGAGCGACCCATCAGTGCCTGTCTTCATCTCTTTGCTTCTTTGAGCTGCGGTCCCGACTTCGATCTCTCCTCTCTCTGCCTCTGCTCCGTTCCTCTCTGGAGTGCCGTGCTCCATCTCTCTCTCCCCATCCTCGCGACCACTCCCGTTCAGAGCGCCTCTGGTCTCTGTTCCTTGTTTTCCAGTCCCTGGACCAAGCTCGCTCTCTTTTTTCCGCCTGTCCTTCCCCGTAAAACTCACTTTTCATGGCGGGCAAATTTATGGGCTTCCGGAAGGGCCTGTCCCTGCCACCAAATCGCAACTGCCCCGACTCCTTCTTGCCACCAAAGCCACCCCCAAGCCTCCGAGGGATCCACCCTTTGAGGGTCCTCTCCAGCTCAAAGTCCACAAATACCTCTCGCTGGTCAATAACCAGCTTGTTGGCATCTCGGTAAGCTTTCACAAGGGCACGCTCCTCTTTGAACTCAATGAACGCGTAGCCCTTGGAGAAGCCAGTGACTAGGTCTCGAACCAAGCGGATCTTCCGGATGTCTCCGTACCGAGAAAAGACTTCCCTTAACTTCTCTTCTGTGGTTTGCAAGTTGAGCCTGGCCACAAACAGCGTGAGGTGAGGGTCCCCTGAAACGCCTAGGTTGGGGACATACCGTGCCGTCATGGCCCTCCACACAGCCCGGTCGTGGGGCTCTTCATCTGTACCATCAATGCTCCCAGCTTTGAGGGGATCATACTCTTTTGCAATGGGTGTCCACTCGTTCATTGTCTGCAGGGGGGGGGAGCCTTTAGTGCATTCCAGACTTCAGGGTTCCTGTTTCCGTTTGTGCCTCTTTTTTTAAAAAAAATAATTTTCAAAATCTATTTACTGTATTATATTTTGCACACCTCTTACCTGTAATGTAAAACAAGTCAGTGTTGGTTTGCTACAGGACTATATTTGCATTACTGTCACATTCCTCATTCCATTTTAAAAAAATTATTTGGGGAGGTGAGAGATCTGACTTATTGCCCTCCTCCACAACCATCCTTCTCTTCCCATTCTTAATTCCATGTATGTATTCGTTTGTTGCATTTTTTAAATCTCACCTTTTTCTCCAAAAGGCTGAAAGGTCACCCAGCGAGGAGCAATGATGATGATGATAATACCCCACCCATCTGAGTGTATTTACCCAGCTTTGAACCCTTGTCTCTCTTGGGTCCTAATATGACCCTCTGACCACTACACCACGCTGGGCTCTCATCCATCCCACCTCCTCTCCCTTCCTTGCAGATGATTCAACACTGCTCAACTGAAAGGAATCGAAGGACCTTGTGATGCTACAGCAGCAAACAAACCCCTGTGAAAACTCCCATAGTCAAGGAGGATGGGAGTTGGAACTGGGCAGCAGGAGATGGGGCGGACCTCTGCCTCAGAGCCTGGAGAACGGATGCGGGTCAGAGCCGAGATGTAGAGACCAATGGACTTGGGTGGTATGCGCACTACACAGCAAAAGCACACGG
The DNA here is from genome assembly GCF_965207765.1 of Zootoca vivipara. NCBI lineage: Eukaryota > Metazoa > Chordata > Lepidosauria > Squamata > Lacertidae > Zootoca > Zootoca vivipara. Next base: position 3,983,424 of record NC_142599.1, read on the forward strand.
CTCCCACCCCCCTCCAAAAAGTAACCCTGGGAACAGTAGCTACCCCCTCACAGAGCTACAACTCTCAGCACCCTTGACAAACTAGTACGTACTCAGGAAAGTCGTGGTGGGAAAGTCGTGCGTTTTAAATGCATGCTGCGCATCCAGTGCAAGTTTAATTGGCAGGAATATTCTGCTTGAACAATCCGGATATTTAACACCACGTGGAAGTAACGTTATTTCTGCCTAGCCTTTTGTGTGCGTGTGTATGTCACAACGCAGTCTGCCTTGCAAAGCCCCAGAGGCTAGGAAGCAGGAGGCAAGTCTCCTAATCGAAAACTTGCAAAAGCAACCCAGGATCTCCTCCTCTTCTTCCCCGTCAGTTCAAAAGCCTCCCCCCCCCCGCAAACACACCACCACCTGCAGCCCGGAGAAGGGCAGGCACAGCCACCAGCCAACGCCTCCCTCCGCCCAATTATTTCTTTTCCCAAGGGGAAAAATACTCACCTACCATCCAACAACAAGGAAACAACAACAAGGAAACAAGGGGGAGCCCACGAGGCAGGCAGTTAGCAAGGCGGTTGCTTATTGGCAGCGGCCCATTCGCCACCAGTAGACTCCTCGGACCTGGCAAGAAGAGTGATTAATCTCAATATTTGTTTGTTAATTTTCAAAGGCAGTATCCGCTCCGCGGCCCAGACTCGCCAAAAGAATTTCCCCAATAGCCCCGCGCGAATCTGCAGGGCAGGAACCGGAAACGCGTTTGGCCTGCCACGGTATCGGCGGCCGCTCCCTGGCGGCAGAGGTCGCACATTACATCTGATTTAAAAATGCTCGATTACCTAGACACCCTCCTATTATGCCTTGAAAGTTATGTACTGTGTTATTATTATTATTATTATTATTATTATTATTATTATTAGGCAGGCGACTTCATTGTACGATTTCCAGCGCCTGCTAAACACTTTTTATTTAGGCAACCCAACTTAGAAATGTAATTTTATTATATACACGTGTGTGTGTGTGTTTTAAAACCCAACTGATTTTAAAATATATTTTAATGTTATTTTATTTATTTAATTATTTAATTGGTATACTTCATCCGAAGAACTCAGGGCAGTTCACAGCAATTTTATACTATTTCACATAAACTGCTTACTGCTTATATACTGTACACACACACACACACACATATATATATATATAGTGGGACGGACACAGGTGGCGCTGGGCTTGCCGATCAGAAGGTTGGTGGTTCGAATCCCCTGCGATGGGGTGAGCTCCCATTGCTTGGTCCCAGCTCCTGCCAACCTAGCAGTTCGAAAGCACCTCAAAGTGCAAGTAGATAAATAGGTACCGCTCCGGTGGGAAGGTAAACGGCATTTCTGTGTGCTGCTCTGGTTCACCAGAAGCGGCTTTGTCATGCTGGCCACATGACCTGGAAGCTGTATGCCAGCTCCCTTGGCCAATAACGCAAGATGAGCGCCGCAACCCCAGAATAGGTCTCTAGGGTGTCAAATAGTTCTTTTTATTGGGTAATATGGATCAAGTGTCTCAGGTGACTGATTTGGCCTGCCTTTCCATTGGTGGTGCCTTGCCATCTCCCTTCATGGCCGCTCAAAAAAAACCAAACACCCTTATTAATAAGCAGAAATCAACAAAAAAAATTTTTTGAATCCAATCAATAAGAAAGTACAATTCATTTTTTTCTGGGTAAAGAAAAAAATGGTTATATTTAAAAGCAGCTGTACATGTCCTATCCATTAAACAATACATAGCAGTCCAGTCAGTATTCTGTTGCTTAGTCATGACTCATGACAATGAGGAGGAGGCAGTTTTTTAAACCACATTCAGCTCTGGAAATGGTTTCTGAATTCCAATATCGTGTATCATGCAACTGAATTGCAGAGTTGAAAGAGACCCTGAGGGTCAACGAGTCCAACCCCCAGGAGATTGACAGAAGTCAAGTGTGGTTGCAGGCAGGCCTCTGTTTACACAGGGAGGGGGTACGTTCCAAGACACCACATGCATTGATGAAATCAAGTATAATGGGAATGCATTTTAAAAGTCTGCAGACCACCTGTTCTGCCACCCCCCCTTTAGAGATGTTTCAGTCATGTATTTATGGCGTTTCCAGGTCACTTCTGAATTCAGTGTGATGTGCCTATACTCAGTCACACACATATTGAACATACGTAATCAGGGAGCTGCCTGTATATCTTTCATTTAAACGACATCCTCCCACGCCACTCAATGAATTATGGGCACTGTAGTTTTTATAGGGTTTCTAGGAAGTGTAATTCTGTGAGTGGTAAACTATACTGCCCAAAATTCTTTGAGGAAAAGAATGTGCTTCAAATGTGATTTAAAAGTGCAGCATGTAAGCACTGGTTGTTCTCAGGAATATGCTGGGCCAATTACTTTCCCTACCCTTCAACTTCCAGGATTTTCTTTTGAGGGTAGGCAGAAGCCAATACTTTGGCCACCTCATGAGAAGAGAAGACTCCCTGGAAAAGACCCTGATGTTGGGAAAGATGGAGGGTACAAGGAGAAGGGGACGAAAGAGGACGAGATGGTTGGACAGTGTTCTCGAAGCTATGAACATGAGTTTGACCAAACTGCGGGAGGCAGTGGAAGACAGGAGTGCCTGGCGTGCTCTGGTCCATGGGGTCACGAAGAGTCGGACAGGACTAAATGACTAAACAACAATGAAGCCATGACTATTAAAAGTAGTATAAGAGTGCCATAAATGTATAGTATGGATGTGACTGTTGTGCTTTGTATGTGATCTTAGCTCTTTGCAGGTGGAAAAGCAGAAGAAGTATCTGCACCCTTTGTTAAGTAATACTGTGGTTATATTTATTTCTATGTGTAATATTTATTTTAGTTCTCTAACACTAAAAAGCTTTGTTGTTATTTTCAGAAAAGCTTTAAACTGAATGCTTTAAATATGGGTGTTTGGGGTTTTTGATATGTAATGTGTACACATTGTATGAAATCATGAAGTTAGTGGGTTTTTTTAATGCTATAAGAGTGCTATAAATGTGGGTGCAACTGCTTTGCACGTGCGTGTATTTGTATGAGGAAGCAAGTGCCTTGCTGAACTCTAGGCAAATGTGAATGGTTATGTAGAGAATGCCTACGAATGAAACCGTTACGGTAAGTTTATTTTAAAAAAATTTTATGATATGGGTCATAAATGCACCGTGGTGTGTGTGTGGTTTTGAGAAACAAGCACGTGCACGTAACTCTTGGCCAACTGGAAGCTGAGGAAACTTATTGTCCATGGAGCCCCTGCGTCATGGGAACGCACTGCTTGCGCGCCCGCCTGCCCGCATCCCTGGGCAACCCTCCTCCCTCCTCCCTCCTCCCTCCTCCCTTAGCTCCACCTCTCCCGCTGATCTTTGATTGGGTCCCCAGGAGCTTCGCCCTCAAGGCGGACTGGATTTGGCCTCTGCTCGAAACTTTCAAAGGAGGAAGGAAGTGGCTGGAGTTTGCAAAGGCAACTCCTTGCGATCCGGAGCCCCCTTCCTCCTTTCGCGCAGTTGGGTCTCCCAGGTGCATCCCGTTAGTTTGGCATGCAAGCTGAGCAGCACCAGAAGGAGGAGGAGGAAGAGGAGGAGGAAGATGAGGAGCAGGAAGGCAGTGGGGGGCCTGAGAGCGCTTTCGAGAAAAGCCCCTTCCAGCTGACTGCTGAGGATGTCTATGACATCTCTTACGTCCTGGGCAGGGAGCTGCACAAGCTCAGCAGCGAACCGCGCGTGGCCGTGCCCTCCAAGGTGGCCCAACTGCAGTTCAAGATCGTCAGCATCCTGGAGATGTTGGAGGCGCTGGTGAATGAGACCAACCTGACGGTGGAAGCCCTGAAGATGGAGAGAGACAGCTTGAGAAGAGAGGTGGAGGGGCTCCGGGAGCAGGCAGCCAGCGGAAGCACAAAAGAGGTCTGTCCAAAGATGGGACTGAGCAGTTGTTGTTGGTGTTGTAATTTATTGCATTTATATCCCACCTTTTTTTCTCCAAGGACCTCGATGTGGTCACACAGTTCTTCCTCTTCTTCATTTCATCCCCACAACAACCCTGAGAGGTAGTTTAGACGAGAGAGAGAGAGACAGAAAGTGCAACTGGCCCAAGGTCACCTAATGAGCTTCATAGCTGAGTGGGGATTCAAACCATGGTCTCCCACAATCCAGTCAGACACTCTCACCACCACACAACACCAGTTCTCATTATGAGATGTGCAGGGCCATCACTCAGGGGTAGAGAAGGGCTCCCTCAAACCTCCAGGCAGGCTTGGAGAGTCTTCAGTAGCTAGAGGGACCCAGGGTCTGGCTTGGTATAAGGCAACTCCTTAGGTTCCCATTACAATTATTATTATTATTATTATTATTATTATTATTATTATTATTATTATATATATTTATTTATTTATACTCTGCCTTTTCCCTTGATGGGACTCATTATCACCACCATCATCAGTTTGGAGGGGCAAGAAATGTCTTTGCTTGGGTCTGTTACCATTTGGACAGGAAGCTGTCGGCAGACATCATATCATATCAGTCATGCAAGTGCTGGAATGAATTACTCACAGGGGGAAAAGGAAGGAGCATCAAAGGCAGCCAGTTCTTTCCAGTGTCCCACAGCTGAGTGGAGAAAAGAGAACTGACCAGCCAAGCCGGCATTCTGCACCTAGCCAGATATGCCTCTGGGAAGGTAAAAAAAAAGGTAAAGGACCCCTGGATGGCTAAGGAGTTGGGACCGAGCAACGGGAGACCTTCTGATCGGCAAGCCCTAGGCTCTGTGGTTTAACCCACAGTGCCACCCACGTCCTGGACAAGTTCTATGTTGCTATGCTAATAATGGGTAAAAGGTAATGGGTAAAGTACCCCTGGACCTGTAAGTCCAGTCAAAGGCGAATATGGGGTTGCGGCACTCATCTCACTTTCAGGCTGAGGGAGCCGGTGTTTGTCCACAGACAGCTTTCCGGGTCATGTGGCCAGCATGACTAAACCGCTTCTGGTGCAACAGAACACCATGACAGAAACCAGAGCGCACGGAAACACCGTTTACCTTCCTGCCACAGCAGTACTTATTTATCTACAGTACTTGCACTGGCGTGCTTTTGAACTGCTAGGTTGGCAGGAGCTGGGACAGAGCAACGGGAGCTCCATTGTGGGGATTCGAACTGCCAACCTTCCAGTCAACAAGCCCAAGAGGCTCAGTGGTTTAGACCACAGCGCCACCCACATCCTGCACCTAGCCAGATCTGCCTCTGGGAAGATCGCAATGTGGCAGCCCTCTCCCCTGTTTGCAGTGTCATAGCTCCATGCCAGATCACATGCAAGAGCAGAAGTGAAAATTATGCACATGGTTGGAATTTGTTTATTACATTTTTATCCCACCCTTCCTCCAAGCTCATAGTGATGTCCACTGAGGAGTGGACATCCTTCTTTGGAGGTCTTTAAGTGGAGGCTTGACAGCCATCTGTCAGGAATGCTTTGATGGTGTTTCCTGCTTGGCAGGGGGTTGGACTGGATGGCCCTTGTGGTCTCTTCCAACTCTATGATTCTATGAGTGGGAATCTGTGACACACACACCTTCCAGACAGGGCCAATGAGAGGGAACCAGACTATCTTGCATATGTTTTATGTAATTCTCAACAAAATGTATGTTTCATGTGCAATACACACAAAATTCTGAATTACAGTTCGCAAACTTGTCATGAACTGAGCATTTCAGACTCTGTACGATTGTTTGTGCCTGCGCTGTGATGGTATAACGCTGCAGTCTCATCTTTTGAAGTGCAGCTGCAGTTGTGCATTTTTGTAAGAGAACACTTGTGTGTGAATGCAACAAACGCATTGCGTGATGCACATTGTGCTGTGTTACACATGCAAGTTTAATGTTTAGAGTGTGTGGTTAGTTCGGTAGCAATCGTGTGGGTGTTTGCATAATTGATATTAGTCATTAGGATCTTAATATTCTCATCAGGAATGAATGTTAACATATTTATCTTTACCATAAAAAGGAGACCACATATTTATTTTATATGTTGTGCATAGATTTTTAGCCAGTCTGCCCTAGCTGGTGCCCTGCTTCCAGATGCTCTTTGCCTACAACACCCAGCATCCCTGACTGTTGAATATGCTGGCTGAAGCTAATGGGAGTTGGAGACCAACATTCAGAAGACCGCAGGTTCCCCATCTCTGGCATCCATCAGATCTCTTGCACTTTTTCTTCACAACAGCCTTGTGAGGTTGACTAGGCTGAGAGGGAGTGCTTGACCAGAGGAAAATACTTTATACCAAATCAGAGTATTGATCTACCTAGTTGTCTACAATGACTGCCAGTGGCTATCCAACATCCCAGAGGGTTTTTCCAGCCCTGCCTGGAGATGCCAGGGATCGAACCGGGGATCTTCAGTACGCAAAGCAGATGCTATGTCACTGAGCACAGGCATTGAACTCCAATCTGGTATTCCTGGTCCTAGTCTGAAACTATGTGTTTGTGAATTTTTTTGAAGTCCTACAATAGAAAGTGATTTACACAAATGTTACACTTTGCAATCAGTCCTAAAAGGAAGATTATTATTATTCCTATTTTACAAAAATTCAGGGAGGGAGAAAGGGGAAATAAAAACGGAAAAAATAAGGAAAAAACAGAGTGTTGGACTGGAACCTGGGACACCCAGGCTCAAAACCCCACTCAGCCTTGAAGCTCCCTGGGTGAACTTGGGTGTCTCCATCTAGTCTACTCCACAAGGTTGTTCTGAAGGTAAAATGAGGAGAACTTAAGCTCCTTGGAGTGATGGAAAGGTGGGATATAAATGTAATAACATAGCAGCACAGAAGTCAGAAGATAAGTGACTATCCAAAGGCCACCCAGGGGTGCATGGCAAAGCTGGAATTTGAACTCAGTTCTCTCCTAGCTTTCAAATTCAAACAGCTGACCTGTGTTTTTATATGCTGCAGTGTGTACATTGTTCTTTATTGTAAGTATCCTGGCCCTTGCCAAGCTATAGGAATGGAGCATTGTGTTGTTTAGTCGTTTAGTCGTGTCCGACTCTTCGTGACCCCATGGACCATAGCACGCCAGGCACTCCTGTCTTGCACTGCCTCCCGCAGTTTGGTCAAACTCATGTTCGTAGCTTCGAGAACACTGTCCAACCATCTCGTCCTCTGACGTCCCCTTCTCCTAGTGCCCTCAATCTTTCCCAACATCAGGGTCTTTTCCAAGGATTCTTCTCTTCTCATGAGGTGGCCAAAGTATTGGAGCCTCAGCTTCACGATCTGTCCTTCCAGGGAGCACTCAGGGCTGATTTCCTTAAGAATGGATAGGTTTGATCTTCTTGCAGTCCATGGGACTCTCAAGAGTCTCCTCCAGCACCACAATTCAAAAGCATCAATTCTTCGGCGATCAGCCTTCTTTATGGTCCAGCTCTCACTTCCATACATCACTACTGGGAAAACCATAGCTTTAACTATACGGACCTTTGTCGGCAAGGTGATGTCTCTGCTTTTTAAGATGCTGTCTAGGTTTGTCATTGCTTTTCTCCCAAGAAGCAGGCGTCTTTTAATTTCGTGACTGCTGTCACCATCTGCAGTGATCAAGGAGCCCAAGAAAGTAAAATCTCTCACTGCCTCCATTTCCTCCCCTTCTATTTGCCAGGAGGTGATGGGACCAGTGGCCATGATCTTGGTTTTTTTGATGTTGAGCTTCAGACCATATTTTGCGCTCTCCTCTTTCACCCTCATTAAAAGGTTCTTTAATTCCTCCTCGCTTTTTGCCATCAAGGTTGTGTCATCTGCATATCTGAGGTTGTTGATATTTCTTCCGGCAATCTTAATTCCGGCTTGGGATTCATCTAGTCCAGCCTTTCGCATGATGAATTCTGCATATAAGTTAAATAAGCAGGGAGACAATATACAACCTTGTCGTACTCCTTTCCCAATTTTGAACCACTCAGTTGTTCCATATCCAGTTCTAACTGTAGCTTCTTGTCCCACATAGAGATTTCTCAGGAGACAGATGAGGTGATCAGGCACTCCCATTTCTTTAAGAACTTGCCATAGTTTGCTGTGGTCGACACAGTCAAAGGCTTTTGCCTTTGGAGCATTAAATGCCTGATTAATGGAGCATTAAATGCCTGATTTTTTCTTTAAGTCTCATATGGTCTTGCAAGTAGGATCCCTCTTGCCTCCTAGCAGGATCCTCCTGGAAGAAGCTCAAAGGGACCAGGGTTAAGGCTGCAGCGTTCCCAACTTTTTAGTTTAGAGACAAGGCGACTAAGAGGCAAAAGGATAGAAGTTCATAAAATTATGCATGCATGGCATTGAGAAAGTGGATGGTGAAAAGTTTTTCTCCCTCTAAGACTGGAATTTGTGGGCATCCCATGAAACCGCATGTTGGAAGATTTAGGGCAGATAAGAGAAAGTACCAATACCTCTTCAGTCCCCCAAGAGACAGTGATGGCCCCAACCTGGATGGCTTCAAGAGAGGATTAGACAAATTCATAGAGGAGAAGGCCAGCAATGGCTCCTAGCCATAGTGTCTCTGCTGTGCCTCCATGGTTGGAGGAAGCAATGCTTCTGAATACAAGTTGGAGGAGAGAGGGCTCACAGGCTCATGTTCTGGTCTCCCACAGGAATCTGGTTGGTCGCCATGAGAACAGGATGCTGGACTAGCTGGGCCATTGGCCTGATCCAGCAGACTCTTCTTATGTTCTGATTCCCTCCCATTTCCATTTTTGTATTTTACAACTGGCATTCCCACTCTACTGAGTGTGCACAGATCTTGAGGGTGGCGGTGAAGATTGTCTTGTGCCCCTAAATGTCAGGGATCTCCTCGACCCTGTCAATGCCTTGCTCTTGTTTCTCTGTGGGCCTCTTTTTTTCATTTTGTAAAATTTATATACCACTTGATTGTAAAAAAAAAACCCCATCAAAGCAGTTTACAAAAGGGATAAACCAATAAAAACGATCACTAAGAAAATTACAACCATAAATTATAGAAAGTTAAAACCACAATTAAATAGAACAACACAGATTAAAACTCTGTGTTAAATTGTCTAAACATCTGGGTTAGCTTGTCTAGATAAGAGGGTATTCAGTGGCTGCTGTAAAGAATTCAGTAAAGTCACCTGCCTGATATAATAATAATAATAATAATAATAATAATAATAATAATAATAATAATAATATATTATTTATACCCCGCCCATCTGGCTGGGTCTCCCCAGCCACTCTGGGCGGCTTCCAACAGAAGAATAAAACACAATAATCTATTATACATTAAAAGCCTCCCTGAACAGGGCTGCCTTCAGATGTCTTCTAAAAGTCTGGTAGTTGTTTTCCTTTTTGACATCTGTTGGGAGAGCGTTCCACAGGGCAGGCGCCACCACCAAGAAGGCCCTCAATAGGCAGGGAGTTCCAAAGTGTCGTTGCTGTCACACTAAATGATTGAGTTCCTACAGATGTGGTGCAGGTATTATGTGGCACCTGTAAAAGTGCCAATTCTGCTGATTGAAGGGGTCAAGCAGGCGCAGATGGTGCCATTTCGTTTGGCTCTATTTCTGTTGTGCTGCCTTGTAGGTCAACCTTGGCCCCAACAAAATGATCATAGACCTCACGGACGCAAACCGCCCGCGATTCACACTGCAGGAGCTGAGGGAGGTGCTTCAGGAACGCAACAAGCTGAAGGCCCAGCTGCTGGTGGCCCAGGAGGAGCTGCAGTGCTACAAGAGGTAAGCTGCCAGGTTATGGCTTTTTTAAGGCAGTCCTTTGGTACGTCAAACAAATTCTGTTCTTTCCTGCTGGAATGCAGATTTACCGTGCTGGACTGTGCAATTATTTTCAGTTTGTGAGCAGCTGAGGAATTAAGCTGTGTAGCTCTGATTTCACCGGGTAACACTCATCCATGCGTTTATTGCTTGACTGATAGTGGCCCTCTAATTTCACGGGGTTGGGGCTGGCTGGAAATGAATAATAATAATAATAATAATAATAATAATAATAATAATAATAATAATTTATTTATACCCCGCCCATCTGGCCGGGTCTCCCCAGCCACTCTGGGTGGCTTCCAACAGAAGAATAAAACACAATAATCTATTAAACATTAAAAGCCTCCCTGAACAGGGCTGCCTTCAGATGTCTTCTAAAAATCTGGTAGTTGTTTTCTTTTTTGACATCTGTTGGGAGGGCGTTCCACAGGGTAGGCGCCACCACCGAGAAGGCCCTCTGCCTAGTTCCCTGCAACTTGGCTTCTCGCAATGAGGGAACCGCCAGAAGGCCCTCGGTGCTGGACCTCAGTGTCCGGGCAGAATGATGGGGGGAAACCTAAACAGATGGAGAGGTGGAAGACAGGGCGGCATGGGGAAGCAGAAATGGACAGAGGAGTAGAGGGAGCCCTCAGCAAGTGAGAGCTTCAGGATTCTAGTAAGCGTGATCTGTCCCTCTTCCAGCAGCCTACTGGGCTGGGTTGCAACGATGGAGAGAGTGATAAGGATGAGTGGGAGAGGTTCTATGTCAGGCATCCCCAAACTGCGACCCTCCAGATGTTTTGGCCTACAACTCCCATGATCCCTAGCTAACAGGACCAGTGGTCGGGGAAGATGGGAATTGTAGTCCAAAACATCTGGAGGGCCGAAGTTTGGGGATGCCTGTTCTATGTGAATGTGTGTATGAGAGAGAGAGAGAGAGAGAGAGAGAGAGAGAGAGAGAGAGAGAGAGAGAGAGAGAGAGAAAGAAAGAAAGAAAGAAAGAGAAAGAAAGTTGTGTCAGAAAGATAGAGAATATCTTGGTTCAAACAGAAATGGAAGTAGTGAGTGGGCTTCCAATATCAATGTTCCCTTCTTTGAAACAAAAAATTAGAACCGGTCTTAAGATGGAAAATAGATTTACATAAACTATGTTTAACTCTTGGAAGTCAAAAGCAGAGGTGTTAATAGAATCATGGAATTGTAGAGTAACTTGGAAGGGATCCCGAGGGTCCTCTAGTCCAACCCCCTGCAAGGTAAGAATCTCAGCCAGATCATCCATGACCATCCAACCTCTGCTTAAAAACTTCCAAGGAAAGAGAATCCACCACCTCTCATGGGAGTTTGCTCCACTATCAAACCCCTTTTACTGTCAGAAAGATCTTCCTGATGTTCAGTCACCTGTGATTCCCCTGGCTTTCCACCCACTTTAATAATATTAGTTGTGTGTGTGGGGGGGTGTTCTTTACTGCTAATGTCAGTTCAACAATAATACAACTCTCATCCTTTGTAAAATTAGTGCAGGGGAGAAGGGTCTAACTTCTTAAGATCTATGTATGTTCTTTAGACTCTTTAAAATATCAGTGGAAACAAGGCTTAGGGGAATAAATAGTCAGATTAATGGACTAGAGACTGTGGATGAAGCCTCCTTTCAGATCCATTTCAATGAGGAACTTGAAATTCATTTTGAAATTAATACATAGGTGGTACTTGACCCCTAGAAACCTAGCAGTAATTCGCCCATGATCATCACTACTGAATTGTTAGAGAGGCTGCTGTTCAAGGGTACTTATTTCTATGTATGGTGGGACAGCCCTGAGGTAAAAGTATTTTGGTTATTATTTTTTGCTGAAATGAATATAATAACACAGAAATAAATTGAGGTAGCACCAGTGTTTCTTAAACTGAATATTTTTACAGAAGATAACAGTAATTAACTTATTGGACAATCTGCAAGGATTGTTAGGATTGTTTCTTACGGTAGGTATTGGAAAGATCTTTCCAGCGCTGTCAAAATTGATATTGAGTGGCAGGCCTACAGGAGACAGCATTCACATACTGTATCATGTCAAAGTTTAAAGCTACTGAGCTAAGTTGCCAAGATTCTTTAAGGTGGTGAGGGGGCGGGAAGCCATGTACATATTGGCCCGAAAATAAGTCACACCTTTAAAATCGGAGGGGAGGGGAGAAAAAAATTAATAAAATACCCGAATATGAGCTTGCTCCCTTCCTTCCCTACATTGCTGGCGGCCTTTCCCCTACTACGCATGGGGTGGGCACCGCTTGTCGAGCTCCTGCCGCTGTTTGCCCCATGCTCCTGGCTACATACCGTAAGGTCACAAATATAAGCCACACTTTAATTTTTCATGGTCAGAATTTGGGGGGGAAAGTAAGGCTTATATTTAGGCCAATACGGTAGTTTAAAATATGACCGTTAAGCCTATGACCAGTTTCATGCTTAATGATAACAAAAGGGTACATGACGTCCACATGTCATGTTAGAAGGGGCATAACCCCCTGCCTTTTTTTCTCTTGTCAGTGGCCTCGTTCCAGAGAAGCAAGACTGGGGTGATCCCTTACAAAAGGCTCCGACTGTGGGAACCACTTCAGATTCGTGTCAAAGAAGGGAAGAAAAGACCACCATCAAGCGATTGTGAGTTCTGCTGCTGTAGTTGTGGGCCAGGGGCAGGAAAGAAAGCCTAGGCAGTTCTGTTGGTCTATTTATTACCAGGGGAACCTGAAATCTACTTTCAAGGTAACACCATTATTAGAATCAGCTAAAACAGGCAAACCCCGCAATGGGGTGAGCTCCCATTGCTCGGTCCCTGCTCCTGCCAACCTAGCAGTTTGAAAGCACGCCGAAGTGCAAGTAGATAAATAGGTACCGCTCCGCCGGGAAGGTAAACGGCTTTGTCATGCTGGCCACATGACCTGGAAGCTGTACGCTGGCTCCCTCAGCCAATAGAGTGAGATGAGCGCCACAACCCCAAAGTTGGTCACGACTGGACCTAACGGTCAGGGGCCCCTTTACCTTTACCTTTAAAACAGGCATGGAGAACCAGTTGTTGTTGCACTACAATTCCCATCATCACTGAATCCTGGCCTTGCTGGCTGAGGCTGATGGGAGCTGGAGTCCAACATTCATCTGAAGGGTCACTTTGGCTGCATACATCTGCAGGGCCATCTTAAGCCCACCCAGCGCCCTGGCGCTAGGTCCCTCCAGCGCCTCTCCAAGGGCCCAGGAGTGCCAAGCGGACCGCGGCAGCAGCGGGAGGCCACCTCCGAGGACTCCGCGCTGCGCCTCCTTCTCGTTTCCCCAGCGCTGGGTTCCGCTCAGTCAAGCTTCGCCACCAGCGCGCGCACCGCGGGACCAGCAAGAGCTGCTTGGGCGCTGTGCGCGCGCTGGTGGCGAAACTCGACTGAGCGGAACCCAGCACTGGGGAAACGAGGAGGCGGCGCAGCGCGGAGTCCTCGGAGAAGGAGCGCAGTCCTGGCCAGATCGCTGGAACCCTGCGCTCACTTGGTGCCCTTCCAGCGCCCTCCAGCGCTCGGTGCCGTGGTTCTCCGCGCCACTAGTCTCTATGGCTAGGACGGGCCTGTACATCTGTTCCCAGAAGGGAAATTGGCCTGTGCAGCCAGCACAGAATTGAACCCACCTTCCACTCATCAGCTGGCGCCCACTCCAGCAGAGTGATGTCAGCTGATTGACATGTGACTCTGCTTGTTGAAAAAAATGGACTTGTGGGCCAAATATGTCCTCCCTGGTGGGCCACGTTTGGCCTATCGCCCTAATTCACCTACCGCTGCACAGTCTGGGCTGTAGCTCTGTGTGGCAAAGCATCTGCTTTGCAAGCAAAAGATCCCGGGTTCAATCCCAGCATCTCTAAGTCAGACTGGGGGTGTGAAGAGCCACTGTCAGTAGACAATACTAATCTAGATAAGCCAATGATTGGCCTCGGTAATCTCTACTCCCCCCACTGAACGGGGAGACAGTGGGTCACTGGCCTTGGCATGTGCCCCACTGTACCTACCTATGATGGTGGCCCTGGCCCTAGTTGTTGCCTCACCGCACTTGGGTACCTCATCCTCACTCACCATCTTCTCCCTCTTCCAAATGCAGGTTTGCTTTTAAAAAGCCTTGATGAGGAAGGAGCCTCCCTTGTTGAGCTTTGAAGGCCCCGGGCTGTATGGGAAGCAAAATCTGGAGCAAAAACTCAAGGACTGCACTAGTTGAAGGCTGTGCTGGTTGTTTATTGCAGCGGCAGGAAGGTTGGGGCACTGTGTTTCTGTGCAAAGTTAGCATCCCTTTCCCTTTCCCTGTCCCAAGTTCTTTGTTGCTACGAAATGTTTCTCACCCATATTATGAGTGCAGCCGTCCTACTGGAAAGGCTTGTACGCCTGCAAAGAGCAGAATAAATTAGTACACACCTTCGTTTCTTTAATCATTCTGAGGTTTGCCTATTGATTTGTTGCTTTTCACAGGGTTTACTTCACAGCAGGAAAAAGAACTATTTGTCTGGACTGCGCACACCTATCAGATCATTTCTGTATTTATTGTGAAGGTTTACAATCTGGCTTTCAATTGAATGATACTCATCAGAGCAGCTTGCAAGGGACAGGGGTGGTGGTGGTAGGAAACACTCTGTTCCTGCAGCTGTTCCTTCTTTGGCCAACATATGGGGCCAAACCTGTTGGAGAGAGGGATTTGGAAGAGAGATTCTTACTCTCTTGTAGCAGAGCTAACACAGTGTTGATTGCTCCTAGCACTTTAAACTTGGTTAGATTTACATCTGCCATCATCCAACTTTAAACTAATGTTACCCATGAAAATACTTAGGCTAGAATAAATCACAGACACTTAGTTTTGCAAATAAGTGAAGTGCAAATAAGTTTCAGAAGTTACAGCAAACAAGTCTCCATTCGCTGGCAGTAAAAACAAAGAAGAAAAAGAACTTTGTTTCCTTACAAAAAGGATCATATAATATTTGGGTCAGCAAAGATGCAAGCTGTACAAATCTCTTTTTAGAGATTTAGTCCACTTGGCTTTTTTCTTGTAGCTAGGAGCAATGCTGCAGCTCCAGCTTGTTCCAGCAGGTGGTAAAGAGAGAAAGAAGTTTGGGGAGAAAAGGCTGCTGGGAGCCTGCTCACCTTCACTGGCAACTTCAGCTCAGGGCTCAGGTTAACCCTTTCATACCCACATGTGATAGTATAGTACTGTATAGCCCAAACTGCAGCCCTCCAGATGTTTTGGCCTACAACTCCCATGTTTTGGCCTGCAGCCACAGGGCAACTAGCACTTCGAGCCAAATGTTCTCTCTGGTAGGAAAAAGCAGGTACCCAGCCCTGCTCCTTCTCTGGCCAATGGAGGGGGCCAAGCTAATCTTCTCCTTGCTGTGATGTTCTTCTTGAGAGTCGGGGTGCAGCCCCTTCAGTGGCATAACCCCCCAGGTCATGCAGGAGGGAGAGTCTTATCATGAATTGGTCAGAGAATCATTTACATTACAGGGGAAAAAATGTTCATCACGGTACAGGATGCTGCTATCATGGGAAGGAGGAGGAATATAAAGATGAGCCCTGCTGGACCAGGATAGCAGTCCTGCAAAGCCACAGAGGGTAACATGAAGGCAACAGCCATCCACAGTTGTTTTTCCTTTCATCTAGTGAAACACCCCCTTACAGCATGGGAGGGTTCATTTCGCCATCACAGCTAAATCACCTTTGGCAAATTCATCCTCCCTGACTTGGTTGAATCCATGTTTCATCGCAAGGATGGGGAAACTGTGTCCCACCACCCAGCCAGGGAGCTGGCTAAGTGCTCCCTCATCCTTGACGATTTGCCTGCTGGCCGGGGCTGGTGGAAGTCAGAGGCCAGTAACATGAGGAGCAGGCTTCCCTCACCTGGTACTCTCCGTGCATTTTGAACTACATTATTCATGAGTGCTGGACACCCTCACTGGGGCTGATGGGAGTAGTCGGGAACATCCGGAGGGACACAGGATCCAAAACTCTGGTGTAGGCAGCACCAACGTAGTTGGGTCAATTATCTACCTTGACCTGAGGCAGCTCCCTGCTGTTTTCTTTAAACTTTCAACATATGGAGGACCACAACCATTAGAACACAGTAAGAGCCCTGTAGGCCCATCTACTAGTCAAGTGTTTCTTAAACTTGGGTCCTCAACTGTTGTTGGACTACAACTCCCATTATCTCCCAACCACTGGTCCTACTAGCTAGGGATTTTGGGAGTTGTAGTCCAAAAACAGCTGGGGAACTAAGTTTGAGAAACACTGGACCAGGCCATCATCCTGTTCTCAAAGTGGCCTACCAAATGCCTCTGGGAAGCCCGCAAGCAGGACCCAAGAGCAGTAACACTCTCCCTAGTTGTGATTCCCAGCAATGGGCATTCAGGGGCCTATGGCCTCCAAAAGAGGATGTAGATCACAACCATTGTGGTCAACAGCCATCTTAACAGGCGACTGTCACATCTTGTGGCAGTGAATTCTATGAGTTAATTTATGCCATGCATGAAGTAGATGTTTTGGAGGCCCAGGGAACTGGACCCTAGTTTCACAAAGAGCAGGGCAGTAATATTTACGATTATGCATGCTAATCAGGATGAGCTAAGTGAAAAGATCCTGAATCTGGTTCCATGCTGCAGCCACAGGATTTTAAGAGCTTCCCAGTGGCAACCACCCCCACCCCCTGCTTCTCATGCTCTGTTCTACAGCATAGTAGCGATGCCCCCCTGCAGTGTAGCACCCAGTGCGGCCAAATCGGTTGTGCATTCTAAAACTGCCTCTGGTGTTCCCATAAGCCCAAATGCTTGCACATGGCAAAAAAAAAAAAGACATCAGAGACAACACTCAAAAGCAGCTTTCCCATTCTGCTGCCCTCTAGGTGTTGCAGACTTCAACTCCCATCAGGCTCAGCCAGCCAGCTAATGGCCAGGGATGATGGGAGTTGTAGTCCAATGACACCCAGTGAGAACATGGTCAGAGACAGCTGGGAATGGGTGAAGGCAGAACCGCAATGCTGGCTAAAGCAATCAATTCATCATTAATAAATACATCACTTTATTTTATTTTCTTATACAGAGAAATATTATTTTCTTCAAGGTGTCTTTTTTAAGCTTTAAAAAATACATTACCAATCAGGTCCCATCTCCCTTTCCCCACCCCACCCCACTTGCTGCTCAAGCATATAACCAGGATGTCACAGTATTCGTGGACATACACACCCCAGCTGTCTCCCAGAGCCTTAGATGCAGCCAAGGTCCAAGAGCACTTGGTGCCAGCTTGAGGAGCACACCCAAAATCAGGAGTGGGAAACCTGATGTGCCCCAAATGTTGCTGGACTTTCCCTCCCAACAGTGGCAGCAAACATGGCGAGTGATCTGGGGTGATGAGAACTTGATCCCAGCAACATCTGGGGGCCACAGGGTCACCATCCTTGCCCTAAAAGATATACTCCAAGTACCTATTTAATCCCACTAGATCTGATTGGAGGTGTGCCAAGGGTGCCTGTATGAGCATGCACATACATGCATGCGTGTGTGAGTATATACACACACACATACAGATAGAAGAGGAAGTCCAAGTTTGGGGACATGGTTCCCAAAGAGCAGTCAAGAGTAAATAAATAATCTCATGTTTGCACCAGAACTGATTGATGCTTCCCAGCAGCCAGATTGTTGAAAAAGAGCTTTGTCCCAAGAAGCTTTCATATAAAAAAATTCCCCTTAAGCAAAAGTCGGCCATTGATTCTATAAAAAGCATTGAGTTTTCTCCAAGTTATTCTTCTCCCTCTTTTCTCTTAGAGAGAGAGAGAGAGAGAAAGTGCAGTTAATTATTAACATTTTGGCTTCACAGTTCTACGTGGATCAAACGCCCTTTATTTAAAATAAATTTAAAATGATAATCCAGCAACCTCAGGAGTGGAGTTCACAGCTCTTTTAAAAAAGAAAGAAACAGAGGCCGGGTCCCTAAATCTTACGGACCCCTGGGCAGCACTGGAGGACTTGGTGGTAGGAAGCCAAACAAGGACATCTGTGTGGCCATGCCAAGGCCACTGGGGCCTAAAACGCAGGAAAAGCTTTTCCCTTCTCGGACTACTTATCCGTGCTGGGTTTAAGACAGGAGGGGAGACCAGTGGCCCCCTTGGGACATTAGTGGACTACAACTCCCATCTTCCCTGAACATTGGTCATTGCTTGGGTTGGGCTGATGGGAGTTGTCGTCCACCAGTGGACCACAGGCTCCCCATCCCAGGCTTCAGAGAAGGGTGGCAAATCATATAGTCAATGACGGGTGATGACAGACCAACTCACTCCAGTTTACTTCCTTTACCCAGGAAGGTACATCTAGAAGCAGTAGCTGCATAACCAGTGCCAGAAGGGTTGCATGGACAGTTACTGTGGAAAGGAGAAAGCTTTGCTCACCTTTAGCAGAGCATCACACAACCCCTTTGCCCATCTAGTTGCCAACCTAACAGGATTGTATCCAATGCAGCTGTTCTGCTTGTGCAACAAAACTTCTCCTTCCTCTCCTCCCCATTTGCAGCCCCCAGGGTTACTGGGACAAGTACATCTCTGCCTAGATTATACCCACTGATTGCAGGGATCTGATATCTGTTAATAGCACCATCACCCACCTGTGAATTGTGAGAATCCCAGATGAAGTTCAGAAGTGTGCCCCAGATCAGGCATTTACTGAAACAGTGACCATAGAGGAAGGGGAAGGGGGGGTATCTCCCCTGCCCCTGACCTTCACCTGAGATGGTCAACACTACTTTCCTAATATTATCTTTACCCCGCCCTCCCTCCCTCGCACGAGCAAAACTGCGACTTCAAAACGAACAAACCTTAGTAAAAGCTGATTTCTCAGCAGTAAAAATTCAGTCCCAAATATCCCAAGTTAGGAATCACTGATAATTTCTTCTGTTCGTATGCAGGTGGGTAGAGGAGGTGAGGATTAGGCAATCCAGATGAGCATAATGTATTAAAAATCACCAGGAATTCAGGTTCAAGTTTGCTCGGGGTAGGGCTGGAAGACTTCCACCCTGCAGCGGCCATCTCAAATCACCATTATACAGAGCAGACTTAGGAAGGGGGTCTACCGCAAGAGCTGTAAACAAGAGTCCTCTTGGTAAGTCCGTTCCAGGAAGTTGCGCTAATGTTTCAGCCATGGGTGAGCCTCAAGGGACGCTTTGCTCCTGTCTCCGTAATCGTACAAGAGTTCTTCGCCGGCTTTAATGTCACGGGAGGCGACCAGAATGAGGTGGGGGGTGCCGTCAATGTCATGAAGTTTTGTCTGACAGTTGCCGCATTTGCTGTGATTGATCAGCCTTCCGAGACGGTGGGTCTCTTTTGTGGCATCAACACTAGAGCAGAGAAGAGAAGGAACACTAAATCAAGGAAGGCACAATTTCTCTAGTGAAGCCTTGGGTCCCTAGATGTTGTTGGGACTGCAATTCCCATCATCCCTGAGCACTGGCCCCGCTAGCTAGCAATGAGGGGAGTTGTAGCCCAACAACCTCTGGTGGCCCAAGGTTGGGAAGAGCTGCTCTAGGCCAATGGTTCTCAAACTTGTTTCTCTGGGCCACACTTTCAGAATAAAAATTTGTGCATGCCACACTTATTTTTTTTTGTTGATAAGAAATACACTGGAAAAGAAAAAGAAAAATTCCTAGCTGTGCTTGACTTATGACATAGAACACAACTGCTTTATACTGTGATCTTGGGAAATCCAGAAAGTATAGAAGAATGCAGCTACATAAGAACATGAGACATTCCCAAAAAATTATGATAAACAAGCCTCTTAAATATGTACCTTAAGTATGTACACAAACACAATGAGAGGTGTAAGCTTGCTTTTTCCAGGTACAGTGGTACCTCTGGTTGCAAACGGGATCCGTTCCGGAGGCCCGTTCGCAACATGAAAAGGCCACATCCTGAAGTGCCGCGTCTGTGCACGCGCGTGACGCAATTTGGCACTTCTGCGCATGCGTGTGCCGAACCCAAAAATAACCCGTTCTGGGACTTCCGGGTTACGTCCGTAACCTGAAAAGACGCATCCTGAAGCGGACGTAACATGAGGTATGGCTGTAATCTCATCTATATTAGGTCATAATTTGAGTGAAACAGACTCATCTCATCAACACAAAGAAGCCTCTCTCTTTTCTGATCTTCTATATTTGTCAGAGTTGAAAATCCCTGTTCACAACAATATGTCATGGAGAACTCTAGAGTAGCCAATGCTCTTGAAGAAAAGTGTGAATACTGTTCCTGGTTGTGTATCCAAAAGATGCTATGCTATGCTATGCTATGCTATGCTATGCTATGCTATGCTATGCTATGCTATGCTATGCTATGCTATGCTATGCTATGCTATGCTATGCTATACTATTGAGGGACCCAGGTGGCACTGTGGGTTAAACCACAGAGTCTAGGGCTTGCTGATCAGAAGGTTGGCAGTTCGAATCCCTGCAATGGGGTTAGCTCCTGTTGCTTGGTCCCAGCTCCTGCCCACCTAGCAGTTTGAAAGCACATCAAAAGTGCAAGTAGATAAATAGGGACTGCTCTGGCGGGAAGGTAAATGGCGTTTCCGTGTGCTGTTCTGGTTCACCAGAAGCAGCTTTGTCATGCTGGCCACATGACCCGGAAGCTGTCTGCGGACAAATGCCAGCTCCCTCGGCCTATAGAGCGAGATGAGCGCCGCAACCCCAGAGTCGGACACGACTGGACCTGATGGTCAGGGGCCCCTTTACCTTTACACCAGGCACGTCCAACAGGTAGATCGTGATATCACTGGATGTCTGTGGTAGATCACTGGCTCCCGTCAAAGAAGCTCAACAACTTTGACTCCCCTAAAAAAGCTCAACAACTTTGACCTGAACCCCTAAAAAATGGGCTTTCCTCCCTAATAAAAGCTCAACAACCTGAACCCCCCAAAATGGGTTAGATCACTGCCTCTTTTTAACTCTGTGAGTAGATCGCAGTCTCTTGGGAGTTGGCCACCCCTGCTTTACACTATACTATGGTACCTCTGATCAAGAACTTAATTTGTTCCGGAGGTCCATTCTTAACCTGAAACTGTTCTTAACCTGAAGCACCACTTTAGCTAATGGGGCCTCCCGCTGCTGCCGCGTGATTTCTGTTCTCATCCTGAAGCAAAGTTCTGAACCTGAGGTAATATTTTTGGGTTAGCGGAGTTTGTAACCTGAAGCGTTTGTAACCCGAAGTACCACTGTACTATACTGTACTATACTGTACTATACTGTACTATACTGTACTATACTATACTATACTATACTATACTATACTATACTATACTATACTATACTATACAGTGGTACCTCTACTTCCAAATAACTCTAGTTACGAATGTTTCTACTTACGAATGGAGCTCCGTCTGCCATATTGGATGCGGTTTAGATAGGATTTTTTCTACTTACAAATTTTTAGATAGGATTTTTTCTACTTACGAATTATTTCTCCCAATGCATTCCTATGGGATTCGACTTACAAATTTTTTCTACTTACAAATGTGCATTTGGCACGCATTAAATTCATAAGTAGAGGTACCACTGTACTATACTACGATGAAATGTTTAAATTGTCCTTGAATCTTTCCACCACACTTGCCTCACCCTTTGAGAACCAGTGCTCTAGCACACTGGTGGGAAAGTCTGCAGCCTTCTGTATGACATTGGAACACAACACCCATCAGCTCTGGCTGAAGGGAATTAGAGTCCCACAACGTCAGGTGTACCCCATGTCTCCCATCCTGGCTCTGTGTCATGGGAGCCATAGGCAGAAAAAGCTCCCAAACTACTCTAACATGGCCTGATTCTCAGTAAATATTTTGCCAGGATAAGAGGGAAATATGCCCCTTCCATTTTCATTCAGGACCCCCCCCCCCTCCCAAATATCTCCAAGCCAAGGAAAACCCCAAGCATGAAGCTGTCTGAAGCAACATTACCTCACCCTCCCAATTAGGGGTAGGGACTCTGTGGCCTTCCCAATGTTGTTGGACTACAACTCTCATCATCCATGACCACTGACCTACTGGCTGGGGCTGATGGGAGTTGAAGTCCACAGGCTCCCCGGCCCTGATGTAAGATGCATCTTCGCAGAAGGAGTGGAGCTCACCAGTATGTTTTTCTCAAGTACTGGAAGTAGTACATATAGCAGCCAGTGGATGGGTCTTGGGCATACACAGCTTCTCGCTTCTTGGCATCCGTGATCTCAATGAGGTCCCCGTGATATTCGACCACAAACTCCCCTCGTTTAAAATGCTTGGTTGCAATGACCCCTCGCCCTTTACCATCAATGAAGTCAATCTGCAGAGAAGACGACGACATGTTAACCTACCCGCTGTAGCTATGGGCTTGTGGGTCTCCCGTGGGATCTCCCCCGTTCTATCTTTGAGGAGCCGATCCCTGTTAACATATTATTCACCGCTTCTGAGACTTCCCAAATTTCTAAAATAGATTACTGCATAAGACATCAAACACTCCAAAGCTCTGTGGGGAACCGGCTGCCTCCAGTTGTCGCTGGACTACAACTCCCATCATTCCCAACCATTGGCTGTGCTAGCTAAGCCTGATGGGAGCTGGAGTCCAGTGACATCTGAAGGGCACCAAGTTGGCTACCTTGGGGTCAGATTTCTCTTTCTTTTGGAGAAGAGGTCCAGGGACTCTGGCCCTAACAGCACCATATAACACTATGATGCCGTTCTACATAGTCATAGCTTACCCAAAGACTCCTGGGAGCTGTAGTTTGTTAAGGGTGCTGAGAGTTATTAGGAGACACACCCTGTTTGCCCTCACAGAGCTAAAATTTTCATAGTGGTTCAACAGCCAATTTTTCTTCCTAGGGAATTCTGGGAACTGCAATTCTGTGAGGGGAATGGGGGTCTCCTAATGATTCTCAACACAAGGGCTAGCCCACCCATGAGGCAAGGTGGGCTTATGGTCTTGGGCAGCAGGGGCAGCAGTTCCAGCCTCCAAGGAACCCATTGCCCACTGCTGCTGCTGCCACAATGGCAGCAATGGCTGTGGTGCCCTCCTTGGAGGCTGGAACTTCCACCTCCTTGGCAGGACGCATAGCTGCCAAGTCTTCCGTTTTCCCCGGGAAATCCCTGTTTTTCCAGCTGTTCCTAGCTGAAAAAAACGATTCCCCCCCCCCGGTTTATTCTGGCGCGGCGTCATTTTGGAACTGGGCGGAGCATGCTCAGAAGAGACTTTTGATGCCGCTCTGCCCCGTTCCAAAATGGCTGCAGTGCAACCTCTGGCGCGGCGGCCATTTTGGAACTGAGCAAAGCAGCATCAAAAGTCACTTCTGAGCATGCTCCGCCCAGTTCCAAAATGGCGGCAGCGCTACTTCCGGTCTGCTATTTCCGGCCCGGTCCCTTATTTCTCTGACAGCAACTTGGCAGGTGTGGCAGGACGCCCCCCCCCATGGCAAACAGGCAAAGAGAAGGTGCTGCCAAGTCTCCTCCCACCTTCCTTCCCAATGTAGATCTTTACCCCCCCCCCCTCATTCCAGATGTAGATCTTCCTCACCCCCTCTTCCCTGGCAGGGTGTCTTGCCATTTTGTGGTTTGCTTCAGGTGCCAAAATGTCTTGGCCCAGCCTTGTTCAACCACCATTCCCTGGATTCTCCGAGGGAAGTTTAAGGGGTGGAACACTGCTTTAAATACGCATTGCTGGCGGGGCCTCTGTATCAGAAGCAGAACTGCACATGGGGAAGGCCCCAGAAGCGGTTCCACAGGCAAGTGCTGTGTGCCAGTGGGTCCTCTGACCCAAGGACATCGCCCTACTGTCCTCAGAAGATTTCGCCACAGAGCCCTTGGCGCAGCCAGAGCTTCCCCTGCCCTGTCAGAGTAAAAGGCTGCCCTTTAACAGAAAGCCGAGTTTGCGGCTGGGACAGAACTGCTGCCTCTGTGTGGGGCTCAGTCCAAGGCTGACTGTTGCTGCAGCAACACCCAATCTCCTCTCTCTTGTCACAGTCGGCCTGAACCCAGCACAGAGCAGTTGCTACCTCACTTGAAGTCAGAGAAGGACAGTATTATGATTATTTGCATTTATTAAATCTATTAGTTGCTTTACTTTGGTAAAGGCAACAAAAAAAACCCTTTAAAATCTTTACATTACAATATTACAATAATCTGTTGTAATACTGTTGTTGTTGTTGTTATTTAGTCGTGTCCGACTCTTCGTGACCCCATGGACCAGAGCACGCCAGGCACTCCTGTCTTCCACTGCCTCCCGCAGTTTGGTCAAACTCATGTTCGTAGCTTTGAGAACACTGTCCAACCAGCTCTGTTGTAATACTACAAACAACTAAAAATAAATACCTCCCACTTGGGGTTGGGGCGAGGTTACATTAAAAATATCCTACCCAGTACCCCTGCTGTATACTAATAGCGAACTCACTCTCCACAAGGGAATCCCAATAGCACCTGGTGAACTGGGATTTGCAACTGTGCCGCTTGGCACTGATGGGAGTTGTCATCCAAACGGGTTGGGGAAGGCAGGAATGGGGAACCTGTAGCTTTTTAGTAGCTGCTGGGCTACAGCCTCATCACTCCTGCTCATTGGTCATGCTAGCTAAGGCTGATGGGAACCATAGTTCACCCGGAGGTTCACTGGCTGCGCCCGCCTGCCCTTAGAGGACAACCACTGCCAGCAGTAGTGCCATGATGCTGTTGCCGTTACCTGCATGCCATCTTCTTTGCCGCTTTCTATTAAGTCATCTATCCGTTTTTTCTCCTCTATCTGAAAAGAGATCAAGAAACATAGCAATGCCACTTGGAAGCACTACCTTTAGAAGAATGAGCCTAGGGCTGTGATCCCATGCACACTTTCTAGGGAGGAAGCGCTGCTGGGCACCACGGGGCTTACTGCTGAGTAG
Organism: Zootoca vivipara; assembly: GCF_965207765.1. Lineage (NCBI taxonomy): Eukaryota > Metazoa > Chordata > Lepidosauria > Squamata > Lacertidae > Zootoca > Zootoca vivipara. Next base: position 4,008,068 of record NC_142599.1, read on the forward strand.
ACATGCAAAGTGTGCACAGGATCACTGCCTAAGTGCTATTATTTAGAAAGTTCCTGAAGACTTGCTCCCAAGCAAACATGATGAGGGATACAGCATTTAGGCAAAAGGGTGTGCAACCCTAACACACAACCACACACTTACTAGGAAGTCAAACTAATCACAGCGAGACATGCTTTTACATGCTTTCATGTAAATGCACATAGGATTGCTACTGCACAACAATGAAATAAAACCTCCCTTTTCATATAACCATTCCACAGCCCTTATTTTGTGTAAGTTCAGGAATATAATTACAATACACACTGAAGCAAAAGTCTTGGGCTTAGTTATATGCATGAAGTGGCAAAAAGCTTCTCAAAGCCTCATATCTTGTCTCTGGTGGAGAACCTAGGATGTCCCAAGGTTGCTGGACAACAACTTCCTCCAACTTGGGCCACTGGCCATGCTGCCTGGGGCTAGTGAAAAAGGCTTCATGAATAAATAAACAAACACAATGCAGCTTATGAACAAAACTTAAAATCAAAAGTCTGAGGCCACTAAAATTTGTAATGCTGGATCAGTAATCTTGGGGTTCTGCTCATGTGCTCACTGGGTGAAACTGATGGTACTAAATTTTTTTTCTAATGACTGCACTGGTGAGCACATGAGACAGGGCTTTCCCAGTGGTGGCCCTTAAGTTGTAGACCTCTCTCCCTGTTATCATTTGTATGGCTCTCTCAGGTTCTGGCATTCAAAGGAGGCCTAAAACCATAAAATTTTCTACTATTGCCTTTAAGAGACCGCTGATGATCTAACTCAGCAGCTCCCAAAGTTTCTCTCTGTGTATGTTGCTTTGCTAGGCTTTGCTTGGCCCCCAAAAGTGACTAATAAGCAAGTGGAATTAAAAGAAAAGAAGGGGCTTCCGGTCTAGCGCCAGCGCCGTCCGGTGGGGTTTGCTTCGAGCTCCGAGGCAGCCCGTCTTTGCGAGGGGGGGGGAAGCAGCGGGAGCGACGCTGCACCCCATAGAACCCAGTGTCGAGCGTCACTGGGGCAAATGCTCAGCGGAGCCCCAATTCCGACTCCCTAGCTCGCCGGTATGCCCTAATAAGAGCGCCGGTGCAGGAAAGGTTGTAGTCGTGGGGGCCATCTTGAGCATGATCGTTGCCCTCGCGGAGAGAAGCTCCGAACCGGAGGTGGAGAGCGCTGGATACTTTTTAAAGAAGGACTGAAAAGATTGGGAACTGTGAGTAAAAGGACCTAAAAAATTTTTAATTGACTTTTAATTTGGAACGGGGGTGAGACTTAAAAACGGAAGCCGATCTTCCCCCGCTGATGTAAAGAAGAAGCAGTAAAAGGAGAATTACCCGATGCCAGGGAAAGGAAGCTTGCTGCCTAAGCAATTCCAAGGATTAAAAAAAAAAAAAATTCTCCCCCAGAGGCAGGGCAAAGGGGGAGAACTGTATTAAGGCTGGAAAACCCCTGCAAACAGTGGAATCTAAAGAGACAAGCCCCTCCCCCTCCATTCCGAAAGCGGCAACCCGGACATAACAGCAAGCGGACGGGGAGGACATAAAAGAAATAGTGGAATGGACTTTTAGAGGAATGGACTTAATGCATCCAGTTGGCAGAAATCGGTACAGTCACAATTGGTGACCACTTCCTGTTATTCAAGTTCTGCTCTGTCCTTGAAGAGTTGGTGAAAATGTCAACAATGGACTATGCACCTGGTTTCCAGAGAAAAGTCATGAGACTCTTGTGGGAAATAAAAATCAGCATGGATAAGACTCAACAGCAAATGGAAATAATAAATCAGGATGTACAGAAACAGGATATAAGTGAATCAACAGTAAAAGAGGAGGATAGGACACATGAATCGAACCATAATTCAATCAAAGAAGACGAGGATGGTGCAGATATGCAAGATGAGAAAGATCAAATTGGGATTTGGAATACCCCCCCTTTTGAAGGGGTGGAACAAGAGCTGTTTGAGGAGAAGAAAACGCACAAGGAAAACAATGTGCAAACAAGATGGGAACATTGGGGGGAGGCCAGAGACATTTGGGTTGTAAAATATGTTAAGAAAGGGGAGGGATGAAGGAGGATGGAATATATATTATTTACTAGGATGGATAAAAAGGGATTGAAAACTGGATTGCTGACTTTGGAACTTGTTGGAATGGAAGGGAATAGCCGTGATCGGGGGAGGAGGAGGGAAAATTGAGAATAATCGATAAATTAAAGATTGGGAAGGTAAAAAGGATTTAAAATATAAGGATGCCCTTGGAAGAAAATTGTGGCAAGGGAGGGAACAAAATTGTATGTTTGTTAGAATTAGGATGTAATAGTAATTGGTAGCATCAGAAAGATGGTTTAGGCAAGATGATTTGTAACGGTTGGGTGCTTTCCCCCACTTGTCGGTCGTCCCCGGGCTGGGGGCTCCTGGTGGCAGAGGGGGCTTCTGGGGTGGGGGGGACGGGGAGGGGGGAGGGATCCAATTGGAAAAAGAATCACTTCCTTGCCTCTTTCCGTCCTCTGGGACTCTTCGTGGCAGGAGGGGTTCTGGGGGACGGGAGAGGGAGGAGGTGAGAATTGGGAATAAAAGAGAAATTATTAAAGAATATGGATAGTATAGTAATATAAGATTGGAAAGATTAAAAATAGAATGAGGACTATGATAAGAAAACTGTAAAATATGATTCAAAAATGAAAATCAGATAGAGGGGAGATCGGGGAAGCCCACATAAAAACAATGTTTATGGAAAAATGATTAGTTAATAATATTTTTCTTTTATCTTTTTCTTTTTCTTATTTTTTCTTCTTCTTTTTTTTTCTTTCTTTTTTCTTTTTTCTTTTTTTTTTTTTTTGAGTGTGTATTAAGATTGAATAGATGGTTGGATGGATACCCACTTGCGTCCCTCCTGCAAACCTGGAGCCTCTTTGTGGCAGGGGGGGGTTTCCTGGGGTGGGAGGGAGGAGTGGGGAGAAATCCAATCATAAAATGAACCACTGCGAATGCCCGTTTTCCAGGGGATCCTCTTGTGGGAGGAGAGGGCTCTTGGAGGGTGGACAGAAGTAGGTGGAAAATATGTTATGTTTGTTTCTGTATTTTGAATGTGTGTGTGTGTTTTACTATGCAAAAATCAATAAAATATCATTTAAAAAAAAGAAAAAAAAAAGAAAACCAGAAACAAGGTGAGAGAACTGGGCTGTCAGATGGGGCAGTTATTCCCGTGGTACCAGTACCCTTTGTAAGAGTTTTCACAGTTCCTTGGTGGAGCATCTGTCTCCAAGGGGTGTTTGGGGTTTGGCAAAGTTGTTTTAAGAGGCACTACAAGAGAAGACAGTACCTGTAATTCTTTTTTGCTCTTCCGGGAGCTTCTTCTAACAGGGTAATAATCTGTGACCTTTCGGTTCTGCTGCGTTTTCCCTTGGGCTCTGAGAGAGATGGAGAAAGCCACATGAATGCCGAGGGGTTCCCCCACTCTCCTCTTAAATCAGCCTCGTATCTCCCAGGACGGAAGCATCTCTGTTCTTAGTACGCCCATGAGGTTGCCACATCCCCATTCTGCTTGGGAAAGAGTTCAGTGTCCCCTCAAAGCTCTGCATCCTTTTGGCTTGGAGATGGGGGAGGGGGGGCTGTGGCTTTTCAGAGGTTGCTGGACTCCCAACACCCCTGACCTTTGGCCATGGCAGCTGGGGCTGATGGGAGCTGGGAGTCCAACAACGTCCAGCAAGCCACAGATTCCCAAGCCCTACGTTATAACGTAACACCCAAAATCACCTTGCAATTGAAATCACTGCTTATAGAGTCAGTTTATGTGATCAATTTTTAAATGTCCTACCTCTTTCCTGTGCTATAGCTGTGATTCCTACGTTGCAGGAGGTTGGAATAGATGACCCTCCCAACTCTACAATTCTATGATTCCCCTCTTCCTCTTCTGTGTCCTTTTTATCCTCTCCATCTTCATGTTATAATTGGTTAATCCCACTAGGTGTCAGTATTGCTATGCTTAGGAGTACAGGCAACTCTCCTTTTGCACAGGGGTTACGTTCCAGGTCATCATGTGCTTTGGCAGAGCATGCATAAACCCACCCCACCCCCTTTTCCTGCCACTTCTAAGTTTGTGGTGATGCACGTGAGCACAGTTGCGTGTTCTCTGAATGCATGCAAAACGGGAGTTGCATGTACAGTATCATTGTTTTACAGTCATAGCTCGGGTTACAGACGCTTCAGGTTGCGCGTTTTCAGGTTGGGCACTGCACCGAACCCAGAAGTACCGGAAGGGGTTACCTCTGGTTTTTGGTGCTTGCGCATGCGCAAAAGCACTAAAATCGCACTTTGCACATGCGTAGAAGTGCTGAATCGTGACCCACACGTGCACAGACGTGGCGCTGCGGGTTGCGAACATGCCTCCCACACGGATCACATTTGCAACTTGAGCGTCCACTGCAATGTGTACAGACTGCACTCTAGTGGCACCTATTGGCAATAAGCAGGCATTAAAAGGTAAAGGTAAAGGGACCCCTGACCGTTAGGTCCGGTTGCAGACGACTCTGGGGTTGCAGCGCTCATCTCGCTTTACTGGCCGAGGGAGCCGGCATACAGCTTCCGGGTCATGTGGCCAGCATGACTAAACCGCTTCTGGCGAACCAGAGCAGTGCAGGGAAACACTGTTTACCTTCCCGCCGGAGCAGTACCTATTTATCTACTTGCATTTTGACGTGCTTTCAAACTGCTAGGTTGGCAGGAGCTGGGACCGAGCAACGGGAGCTCACCCCGCCAGGGGGATATGAACCACCGACCTTCTGATCGGCAAGCCCTAGGCTCTGTGGTTTAGACCACAGTGCCACCCGTGTTCCTAAGCAGGCATCAGCCCCATTTAAAAAGTGACAGCTTTATTAAGCCAAGAAAAGCCATTATACCAGGCTACAAGAAAGGAAGAAAAACAGGACTGCAGGGTTTTGCCATCAGCCCTGCTGAGAGACCATTAACATGTGGCCCTCGTCTCTTCAAATTATTTTCCGTTCCAGCTGGATATTACAAGAACTCCAAAACTAAGGAACAGTGCTCACTTTCCCTCACTCCTCCTTCAACCTCTGCTCTTCCTTCTGCGCCATGACTTTCAGATTGTAAGCAGGTGCTGCCTTATCAATTGTATTCCAAAGTCACTCTTGGAGCCGCACTTACTTTCTCTTGGAGCCAGGCTTGGTCTTGATACCTTTCTTCTGGGCTTCCTTTCTGTTTGCTGCATCAGCAGGCTCTGGAGGCAGGGCTTTTGGAGGCTGTGGGGCTTCGGGTTTGAGACTGGAGAAGGAGGCTGGAGATTCACACCCACATTCTTTGCTGTTCTGGTCCTCAGATTTCATAGTGCTGTCGGCTGCATTGCCAATATTTAGTCTGTCTGCAAATGATGGGGGGGGGGGAATGCAAATGAACATGGAAGGAGAGGAGGCTCACATCTGCTTTGCTCCATGTCAAAACAGTGCTCCAGTTTAAACATTATTCTAACCTTGGTTCCTCTACCGCACGTCTCAGAAATCTTCTCTCTTTTTGCCTCAAGGGGTGCATTACCACCCGGGAAACATTCCTCAGGCCACATGCCAGTAATAGAGGAGACCAGAGGCAAAGGTGTGCAGAGCAACGAGCTTGAATGTTACCTCTGTACAGTAGACAAGGGCTGTATCCAGTGCTAGTGGACTGATGGGATTTAACACTGCGCAAGCGAGAAATCCAGCGCAACAATTTTGTGCAAGGAGAAGCCCATTGTGCAAGAGATTGCATAGTCTGTTATGTCACAGATATTGCCAGGATGCTACTTAGGCATTCTCTAGCGCAACAGCATTCCACTGCGGCAACACTTTTCGCCAGTGGAACAAGTCAGCCTGTCAGTGACCTCAATTTAGCACCACACTGGACACAACTAGGGGCAGATTAAGACCTTTAGAGGCCCCAAGGACTGAAATGATTATCGCGCCCTCCCTGGTATGTAATTCAAAATAAAAACAACAAAGAAACCAAATTACACAATATACATTGGGGGGGGAGGAATCAGGAAAATATAACTCAGAATATTATAAAAAAAATTCCTTCAGTAGCACCTTAAAGACCAACTAAGTTTTTATATTGGTATGAGCTTTCGTGTGCATGCACACTTCTTCAGAAGTTATCTGAAGAAGTGTGCATGCACACGAAAGCTCATACCAATATAAAAACTTAGTTGGTCTTTAAGGTGCTACTGAAGGAATTTTTTTGTTTTGCTTCGACTCAGACCAACACGGCTACCTACCTGTAATCAGAATATTATATCAGTAATAAAACATATATTTATTACAACACAGGACAGTGTCCGATTCCTTTGCATTAGTTAAATTAACGTTTGTAGGATGACCCCTGGTTTAGGTGGGAATAAGTAATAAAAAAGAGAAGAGAAAAGGTGGGGGGGGGGCGGGTAGAGTATGAGCATATACTATCCCATGATGCTTCTTCAAACACCATGTTCTTTTAAAAAAAAAAAAATCTCATGCCCCAAGCATGTGCTTAGTCTACCTAATGGGTAATCCAGCACTCGATACAACCCCATGTCTCTCCCTCCACCTTAGGAATGCCCTGGATGCTAGGATACGCAAATCCTCCCTGTAAACACCAAACATGTTGGCTCGGGGTTAGGGAAGTGGCTGCTAGCCTTGCCTTCTCCCCAATGGGCTAGTCTGCTACATGTCATGCATTAGTTTGTTTATTGTCTCGCAGGTATGATGACACAGCTTCACCACTTGCTGAATTCTCTGGACTCTGGTTGCGCACCTGTCTGCTCTCGTTTGCATGTGTCCATACACTTTCCAGCATGTGGGGTGGCCCTGAACACTTTTGGCCACACCCACATCTGACCAGGTGCCCTTCCCCCTCATTCCCCCCCCCCAATTGAGCAATGTGGCCCTTGCAGTGAAAAAGCTTAGCCTCTCTTGGGGTCCGCAAGGTTTATCTTGCCTGGGCCGGATCGGTCCCGCAGAGATCCCTCCATGGGCCGGATCACGCATGCAGACGCAATTTTCAGCGTCTGCGCAGATGTGATTTTCGGCGCCGCGGAAGCAAGTCCCCGCACCGCGCTGGTTTAGCGCAGCGCGCAAGTGGCAGCTCAGTTCGGGGTGGCTTGTGGTCCAGTCAAACGACTTCTGTGGGCTGCTTCCGTCCCATGGGCCTTAGGTTGCTGACGCCTGGTCTACAGAGCTTGAGAGTCAGTGTGATTTTGAAAAGTTGAATGTAAGTGGGCTGGGGGGATGACCTGTGTTCACATCTCTGCTCTCTAGATGGATCTGGGCTCATCCTTGTGTCTCGGCTAACCTACCTCACAGGGCTGTTGTGAGGATACAACATGGGGTGGGGAAGGGGAAAGATGCAGCACCCACAGAGATGATGTAATATCACTGTAAGAAACCTCTCATGGTGCTTGTGAAAAAGCGTTTCCCCTCCGAGTGAAATCTAGGCCACGAATTTAAAAAGAAACTTACATGTGCCTGCAAACACACACACACACACCTTGATTGAAATGGGTTGGGGCCCCATTGCCAACCAAGTTGCTAATAACAACAACTAATGCTATGCTTACCGTCTCCTTTTCTGTAGCTTTCATTCCCCATTTTGCTCTGGCATTTTGCCTCATGATGTGTGGCAGAGTTTTCCTCTTGAAGTGGAGGTCGTACAGAAGGAGGTTTGTTTGGACTCATGTAGGTATAGATTTTGGACTGGCAAGTAAATATGTTCTCCTAAAAATGAAAGGGTTAACTTTTATCGTACGTACGCAGGCGCGCGAGTTTTCTTGGCACATTTTTGTGCTTCTTAAAAATGCAACTCTAAAATTGTGGTGGATAATGCCAGCTTTCTTTTGGGGGTGGGTGGGTAGGCGGAGTGGGGAACTCGCCCTAGTTTCTAGCTCCTGAAGCTGAGGTTTACAACTGTGTGTACAATTCCCAATAAAGTATCAGGATGCAACACTGGAAGAGAGAAACATGACTAGGATTCTTAGTGGCAGAGCACATGCATACCAGTCATAGCACACTGACACGGCAGTAACTGCTACTGGACTCAATGTGAATTTCTTCTACGTCATGAATTGGACTGAGCACATAAGAAAAGCCCTGCTGGGTCAAACCAAAGATCAAATCCTGTTCAGCATCCTGACACTCATAGTGGCTAACCAGGAAGCCTACACCTGGGGAATGAAGGCAACAAGCCTCTCCTGTCACATCCAGGGCTAAACAGCTGCTGACCTGCCCTGGCACCTTTTGGTGAAGTAGCAACACTACTAACAACTATCTAGTAACACTAACAATCTGCAAACTGGAGAAAATATCAGGGGCTCTACCCAGACACAACTAAGTGCACACCATATCCTATTCTACTAGGGAGAATAGAAGGGGGAGCCTCTGTGGACAAAGTGGGCCTATGGGTACCACACTGGTAACTCCTGCATTAGGGAGCACTGCCCACTAAAACAGTGGAGATTTGTTTCCAAGTAAAGATTGCACTTTCAAAATGATACAAGGGGCCAACAGTTCTATCCCAGGAGAAAAGGTCTGATTTTGTACAGCATTTAGCTTTTGAAGCAGTTTAGAAATAATACCAACCTTAGTGATAATGACAGTAGCAGCAAGTAGAGGGGGTGAAGAGAAAGGAAGAAAAATTACTCATTTTAAGACCTAGTGCTATATTTTTTAGTTTGGAGCAAGGAGGCATGGGCTCAAATCCTTGCTCAGCAATGTACTCACATGCTGGCCTTGGATTGCCAACAGCCAATTCCTTTCTGGCCTCATCTATTAAATGGGGATTGATGCAGCCTGCTTGATAAGAGTTGCCATGGGTGAACAGCATACACAAGCTGGAGTATAAAATACTCTTCATTTGGGGGGGGAGGCCCATAAAAGGCTACCATCCAGATCTGTACCCCAACTATTTTTTAAAGTTCCCGGGAAGTCCAGGGGCTCTCACCCCCGACGTCTCCCCACCCCCTACTTTAAAGGCTCTTTTTCAAAATAGGATCGCGATTTGCCATTTCCAACCTTCCGACTTGGTGGAACACCTAAGATGAACAAAAAGGCGAAGGCGGGGAGGATCACAGACCGCGCCCCGCCAGCAGCAGCAGGAGTCCATCTTCCCCCCGATTGAAGCACAGCAAATGCCCTCGAGGGGGCGGATGACCCGGGGGAAAGAACCCGGCGCGTCGTCCCCGGCTGCGCTTCCGAGCCGGGCGCGCCTGGCGGCGCCCAGAGGCCTTTCCCACCCGCTTCCGTGGCGCTGCGCTGCGCCCAGGGCGCGTTGGAGAGGCCAAACAGCCTCGCCATCTACTTTCTGCAAATGAGGGGCAGGAGAGAGAGAGAGAGACAGGGAGTCCCTATTGGGAAAGGGCGGGGGGATGATCCAACGTTGAGGGAGAGAAAGGGAAGCAGCGATCCATCCGGCTTACCCCGTTTATCCTGGTCCGGCTGGGGCCCCGCTTCTCGGCGCTCTCGGCGACCACCTCCGCCCCGCTGTCGGCTCTGCCCTCTCGAGGTCTGGACATCTTCTTCCTCCTCCTCGTCCTGCCTGCGGGTGGAGTGGGGTGGGGTGGCGGGAAGAAGCCGAGCAAACGCGGCGGTCAGAGCGCGGCGCCGCCAGCGGCCTCCAGCTCCAGCGCCGGCTCATGCCCTGAGCCCCGAGAGCGCAAGAGGAGCCGCCGTGGCTGCCCCGCTTCCCACCACCGCCATGTTTAAAGGGCTGGCCAGGCGCCTTCCCGGCCACCAGGTGGAGCCGCTGCAAGAAACTCAGCAGCAAGGGGTCGTCTCCGTCCACCCCCCCCCCCGATTCCATCTGCCTCCCACCCTGCCAAAAGCAAGCACCCTTCAGCTGCCAGGCTTCAAGCTCCTGCACAGACCAAATCGCTATTCATCCCAAGTCTCCCGCTCCCGCAAAAAGCCTTTCTCCCTTTGATTTTTCGCCCCTCTCGCACATGCATCCTAAATAAGCACCCCCCCAAACAGCGGCCCTAATATTAATTGAGAATAACCTACCCCATTTCCAGACCCTCAGATAGAGTTTCCAGCCTCTTCAAACACACACACATAACTCTGTATGACGTTCCCAAGTTACCATTCCTTCCTTCCTGGTATTTATTACAGCTTGATCAATAGCATGTCTTTTCCCCGGCACCCCCAAAACAGTCCACCTCATGCTATCACTCAGCTTCCCCCTTCACCCCCTAGAGCTCACACCTTTTTATTAGGACTTCAGATACTTTGGAAGACATTGAAGAGGCACTGACATCAACAAACATGACTTGTTTAATTTCTGCATGCCACGGAAGAACCTACAATTGTATGCATCCCCCAAGATAGCTTTTTTAAAAGCTTCTTTTTTCTTATTCCACAGGGACCCCCAGACCCCTTACAAATTAGAAACCCTCCACCCCACAGAGTTCTGCTGTCATCTGCACTTTATATGTCAAATAAATCTCTGCCCTGCCTCCGTACCTAAACACCCTCCACATACCAGCCTATAGACTGAAATATTGTGGCAGGGAAACAGATAATACATACATGTAATTGCAAAACAACCAAGTCAGGCAGCCTCAGACATTTGACATTTATCTGTGCATGTTCACTGTTAGGTTCAACCAAGGTCAGTGGAGTTTATTCTCCTCCTGTGTGTATACTAGCCATCCCTCAACCTGGTTTTGCACTAAAATTCACATTACTGATGACTGTTGGCCATACGGACTGGGGCTGATGGGAGTTGTAGCCCAAAACGCCTGGAGGGTGCCAAGTTGAAGGATCCTTGGTGTGTAGGATCACAAGTTTATTTATGTGGTGTCTTAGTCATGGAATAGCTCCTTATACCTCTTTAAGCAAAAGCAAATTACTTCCTTGGAGGTGGTTGGGCTGCAAAATCTTGGACCTCACAGACACACGCCCATGGCTGCAACCTTACACATATAACTGCCCCAACTCCACATTCTTTCAGATTTCCCAGCACACAGTACCACGGTTCACATCCTCCTAACATTTATGCAAGGTTCCCCAAATACTACTTAAGAACATAAGAGACTGTTGGATCATGTCAGTGTCCCGTCTAGTGCAGCATCCTGTTCTCACAGTGGCCACCTTCAAGTAGGATCCAAGCACAAGAGCCCTCTCCCCTCCTGCAGTTTCCAGCAACTGGCATTCAGAAGCATTGCAGCAAAGCAGAACCATCATGGTTAGTAGCCACCGATTGTCTTTTCTTCCAATAATTTGTCTCATCGTCATCTTTTAAAGACATGCAAGTTGGTGGCCATAACTATCTCCTGTGCAAACAAGTTCCATAGTTTAACTATGCAGTGTGTAAATAAGTACGGTACTTTATCTGTCCTGAAGCTTCTACAATTCACCTCCACAAGTTTAGTGTTATGAGGGAGAAAAACTTATCTATGCACTTTCTCCATGCCATGCATAATTTTGTATAAACTTCTACTGCGCCACCTCTTAATTTGCCTTTTCTCTAAACTGCAAAGTCCCAGATGCTGCAACCTTTCCTAATACCGGTAGAAGTGTTGCTCCATCTCCTTGATCATTTTCTGAACCTTTTCCAATCCCTCAGCATCCTTTTTGAGGTGATCTCATATTCAGTTATGCATTCCTTACATGCCCCCCATCACCTGAACTTCTAACCTTAAACAATTTCTAGAGGGAGATGCTAATGTTCTTATTTGTGGCTACACACCTGGAAGTATCCAAATCTTGGGGTTCTGCAGCAGGTTTGTCTGTTGATTTTTGGTACATACAGGTTTGGTCACTTACCCTGGCTGGGAAATTGACATGCCAGGTCAAAGCAGCCAGTGGCAAATTGGATCCTTTATCCTCCTGCTTGGCATCCATTCATGTCTTAAACATGATGTGATTATCAAATCAGACAACCACATCAAACTCATGGAAACATTTGGGGAATTTACTGGACTAATGACCTTAATTCACAATGTAGGCATTCTCTATGTATTAGCATTAACCTTAAGCTGCCAGTTACACTTTATTCCATGAGAATTAAGCAACTAGCTGCTGTTGATGTTTATTTTTCTTTCAAATGTTTGTTGTACAGTATGTTGTTGTTGTTGTTAGTCGTTTAGTCGTGTCCGACTCTTCGTGACCCCATGGACCAACCATAGCACGTTGTACAGTAAGTGAAAATGCAAATAAAAAAATTGCCCCCCCCAAAAACCCCACTGTTTCCAGAAGGGTGAATTAACAAAACACTATATTTTATTCTACATACAAATATTAATTGCGGAAGCTTCCACGATTTATCAATTTAGATCCTTTTCCTTTATTTAAAAAAGTGCTTCCAGTATTAAACAGCAGACTTCTTTTTTATTTTTTAAAATTAAAATTATGAAAGCTATGGATGGGAGGATTCCCCTTTAGAAGAGGCATTATCAGAAATGAATGCCTCTCCTAAGATAGGGCCCTTCAGAACTGTCAGGTAGCTATTTACACAAACTTACAGCACAAATCCTAACCATGTTCCAGGTAAGTCCTGCTGAATTCACTGGGGCATACTCCCAGCTAAATGACACTGAGATTGCAGATTTAATCAATTTTAAAAGTCATGCTGCTAGACAACTAGCACTAGATGCAGGTAACAACCACATCCCAACAACCCCCCCCCCCTGACCACTGGTCCTGCTAGCTATGGATTATGCAGGGACGATGTATCTCAATAACAGCTGGGGAACCAAGTTTGAGAAACACTGGTATAATTCAACTACTTTCAGCAACTATCCATTACAGTTACACACTGTAAAAGCTCAGAAGATATCAGAAGGACTGGTAGAATCAGGGTTGAGGGGAAGCCCCACACCTTTTGCAGTTAGATCCCTTCAAAAGTGCCATGATCGTCTAAAACTGGGGACCACCATCAATGGTTCCTGCTTGTAAGGTGCCCCTGCTCCCCACCCCCAGGACAATTTGAATTTTTCCACCCACTTTGACACACAAACCAAAAACCACATCTCCCATACTGCAGCTTAGCTTCAGTTCACTTTTAAAAATTCACTCCACAAAAGGTAGACCCCTACCCACTTCCCATCTTCGCATGCTCTTCCAAGCACTCTTTCCCCCCCCTCCCCATCATCTCTGTCCATTTGGGAGCCCATTCCTCCCATATCAAATTCTTCCCGAAACCCCATCCCATAATAGTCCTCAAACCAAGGGGGAGGAATACCTTTGCTCATGATCTCCAATAGCAAAGCTCACAGCCAGCAGCAAACGTGACAGACGAAAACCAGCAAAGGGGAGCTCCTTTCTCCCCGTTTTTGACAATCCGCAGCAAAGATGCGGGAGGATTTCCCAAGCTCTCAACCGCTTTCAAAAAAATGGATACAGTGGAGTTTTTCCTTGTCGTTCGATTGGTCCGGCTGCCCGCCGCTCACGTTTTCACGGCCTCTGGTTGGCTACGGCTCTCTTTTTGCACTTGAACCTCACAACAGCTTCCCGAGGAGGAGTGTTTAAAATTGGCGTTCGGCTGCCGCTGATTGGCGAGCGAGGGGGAGAGCAGGCGCATGATAGGAGGAGAAGGGTGATAGTAGTCCCTCCTCTCCGCGGGACTAACTCCACGTGTGTGTAACAGTTTCGAGTTATTATGTGTTAGTAGGCGTAAGTACCCAGCTGTTGTTGGACTACAGCTCCCATTATCTCCCAACCACTCGTCCTGCTAGCTAGGGTTGATGGGACTTGTAGTCCAACAACTGCTGGGGACCCAAGTTTGAGAAACACCGGCATAAGGAAACACACGTATTTGATACAAAGTGCCACAGTGTTCAAGTTGAGGCTTTTTATCCAATAAGGGGGTTTAGGGTAGCACCCTAAGGCTGTAAAACAGGTGTGGGATCTGCTAGTTTGCTTGCTCCTTTAATTGTTTGATTGTAAAAAACAACAACCCTCAAATCGGTTCCCAAAAAGATTAAATAATAACACCGAGAAAAAATTACAAACCTACTTTAAAATATGCAAAGGTTATTTTTTAATTTTGTTTTGACAGTGATACAGTATAGGACTTGTCTATAGGACAACAGACTATATACAAGAAAGAATCAATGGAGGTACAGGGAGCTTTCTACCCACATTAATCAGGAGTATGGGTGAGCCCTAAGTGAATGTCTCTTTCACCTGACTCTTGTTGGTGAATCTTGGAGCTGAGTAAAACACAATGCAGACCCCGCTGCCTTCTCCCAATATGCAGTGCATAACTAAAGAACCACAATGAGTTTGACTTCTGAGAAGACATGTAACTATGGCACTGCTGAAGTTGTGAGTATTCTTCACAAGTTAGATTATTCTTTAATAGCTATTATTTATTGTTTAATAGTTGCTTTTTATATAAAAAGTCTCAGTGCCTCAACATAAAATACAAGTTAGAATCATATAATTGTAGAGTTGGAAGGGACCGTGAAGGCCAATTCGTTAAAACAATTCAACTAATATTTAAATAAAAAAATGTATAACACAAAACACCTCAAATGTGCATCCTGTAACATAATGGTGCAAGGTGGAGTTGAGGTTAGGCTGTATGATGCCTGTATCCCTTCTAATTCCTGAATCCAGCAAGGGTTAAGATCCACTGGAGGATTCCATTGCTGAATTAGCCAGGGAAAGGTCATAGTTATCATCTAAGTATGGTCCTTAGTCTGATAAAGGAAGTGGCTTTCTGTCAGAGGGCAAATGGATGGGGCCCTCCCTCACCCGGCTCCAAGAACGACCAAACCAGAGTGCTGTCTAGAAGCAGGCAGAAGCCAGAGTGTGAGAACCAGGGCTTTCTTTGCAGCTGGAACTCACCAGAACTCAGTTCCAGCACCTCTCAGGTGGCCACCATTGCCATTCTAAGAGACCGAGGGAGGTCTTAATGGTGAGTTCCGGCACCAATTTTTAAAGAAAAATAGTGGTGAGAGCCATGCTTGAGTTCCACTTGAATCCAAGGCTGTGAGAAGCAATACACACACACACACACACACACACACACACACACACACACAAATATTGCTTCTACCAACATGTGTGTGTGTGTTGTTGCTGGTATCCGTCTGTCTCAGGAGAATCATAAAGATAACAGTCTCCACTGTTCCTCGTTCCAAGGAAACCAAACCGTGGGTGAGTGCCTGGAACCTCTGGCATCTCTCACTGTTTGGAGATTGGGATGGTGTGCAACAATATGACAAGTCCATCCCACCCCACTAAAAGATGAGCAGCACCACAGCTACCAAAGTCCTGTGAGTGAATAAAAAGATGCCTAAAATATTGAAGAATGCTCTACACCACAGAAAAAGAAAACACTGAGAACTGGCAACGGGAAGATTTCAGAAATGGAAAGGGACTTCCAGATCCAGTCCTGATCTTTTTTCCCCCATAGCAGTCAGTGCATTTAAAACACATGGCTTTCCCCCCCAAGGATCCTGGGAATTGTAGTTTGTTAAGGGTGGTGGAAATTGAAATTCTGAGCAAATGATTCTTTGGAAGAAGCCATTGTGCTATGGATGTCACCATAGTGCCATTTGATGGCATCTGCTGTTTATGCCCCTTGTGCGATGATGAGACTCCCAACAGAATCAGACAAAAGATTCTAAATAAAAACACTAGGAAATTTTTACACAGCTTCCCCCATGAGACCTTTATTGGGGAGCTTTGCACAGTGCAACACCTGCATTCACAGTATAAGTCACAGTATATGTGGTTACAATAAGATGCTCTGTAAATAGGTGCCAGATGAAAACATTATGTATTTTTGTATTTCTATACTAAATAGAAGTAATAAGAAATAGCATGTACATTTTCTCTGAAATAGGACCATTGAAAGATTAAAGGAAAGAAATTCGACTTTTGAGAGGTGGAGGGCAGAGCAACTGGGGTTGTTTTTATGCCGCGTTGGCTCCAGAAGACGAGGAGGAAGTGCAGCTACATTTAGGGAATGGGGCCAAATGCAACACGCGTTGCTGCGGATACCTCCCATGCGAAAAAGAGAACCGCGTGCGCGCTTGCGTGGTGCCTTATATGCGCACCCGGACCTCATCATGGCTCTCGCGGGAGGCACGACCCTCTCCCGTCACACCACACGAATAACAAACTCTCGCGATGCGGATGAACGTGCGACCTCTTACTCTTGCGTGAGCACGCACGGCGCCGCCATCTTTGGAAGCAGCATCACGTGACTCCCAACGGTCGTCTCCTCTACCTCCTCCTTTTTGCCCCTCCCAACGGGAAAAAAACCGGGCCTAGGCCAGCACTCGAGCCTGAAGCGACAGCTTGCGGGTTACTCCAGCTAACTACGAGCCGGCATCGGATTCATGGAAGGGGTTCGCATTTTAGAAACCTCACCCCGCGTCTTCCCCCCGCCCTTCTCTTCCCTCTTCACCCCCTCCCCTTCGCGTTCCTCTGAAGTAAAGATCGTGAGGAAACGGCGGGCCACGTGACCAAGGGACGCGGCGAAAGATCGTCCGGGAAGCCCGCCACGTGATGCGAGGGAAGGCGGTGAAGCAGCCTGTGGTGACGACGACGAGGAGAGAAAGAAGCACGCGTGCGCACTCGCGTTTCCATGGGCGCAAGGGGAAAGGGAGACAGGAGGGGCGGAGGAATCCGGGCGATGGTCACGTGGTTGCGCAGTGGAGTCGCGCGTCTCCGGGCAGAAGGCGGCGGCGGCGGCAGCTCTAGCCGTCGAGCCATCCTGCTGAGGTCACGTGGTGCAGCGTCACCCGCCGCCGCGAGCCTTTCCCTTGTCGCGCGCCGCTGCGCCGCCCCCTCCCTCCCCCTGCCCTCTCTGCGCGAGGGGAGGGCAGGCGGGCGCGCAAAGATGGCGGCGGCGAGTTAGAAAGCGGCTGAGGCGTCGAGGAGGGAGAGGAGCTCGGCGGAAGGAATCCCGGCGCTGCTCCAGAAAGACGGCCAGAGTGAGTCCCGCCTGCCCCGCGCCTTCTGTTGTGTTTTTGTTTTCATCCGTAGGTGGGGGGCCCTTCTGCTGCCGCCCCGCCTTCTCTCTCTCTGTCTCTCGTAGCTTTGCTGTATTGAAGGAAGAAGCGACCTCCCCCCCGCGCTCCTTCCCCACACGCACCTTCTCTCAGGTGTTGCTCTTGGGTCCCCTCCCTCAGTCCGCACAGGGGAACGTTTTCTGCCTCCTCTTCCCTCCCCTCAGCACACCCCAGCCTGGCTTAATAACAACAACACAGCGCAGAGCCCTGAAGTTCTCTGTTGCATTGCGGGGAGGGGGCCATTTCTTTCCCCAGCCCTTCAGGTTGAGAATAAGCATAACTGGCCCCATATAACAGACATAAGAGAGGAGGAAGCTGCTCTAAAGCCACCCCTGTGAAGAAAGTAACTGAGCTGGTGTGTCACCTTTTTCGCACCCCCCTCCCAAAATCTTATGGGTTCCTTTCAATTTGTCTCTGGTGCAAGGGGTCTTCTCCCTCCTCCTCCATTAGGAATGGGTTTTTCTACTTTCTTTGCGGTTTATGCCAGGATACTGTGCTGTTTTACTGTTGGAAGAGCCTTGCAGCTCCTGGTGCAGCTTAGCTTGGTGCCCTCCAGATCCTGTTTGACTGCAGTTCCCATCATTGGCTATGCCAGCTTGTACTGATGCGTATTGTAGTCTAGTGAAATATGGAGGACAGCACATGGGCTACCACTGACCTAGTGTCTTCATTAGGGTAGGGTCTTGTTTCCACCTTAATTGAACTAATCATCTAGCACCCCCTGCTTCCAGGTGAGGACTGAGTGTGCAACAGGTAATCCCCCTATATGTATCACACTGTAATTGTATATGGTCCATTAAAAAAATCTAATCATTTCTAAACCAATGTCCTTGCACACACCTTGCTTAAATCTAAATGTTAATAGCAGTGGATACATCAAGTTTAGAGATAGGAAAGAAGCATGGTCTTTCAACTCCAGTGTTTTGAAATAGCAGCTGGCTGTTCTGGCTTGCTTTAATCTATATGTACTGTGTATATATAAGCATACTCTTTCACAGGCTCCTTCAACTATGAGAGGTCAGAACAAACTCCACTGCAGTTTGCCAGTGGCAATAGCATGCTTGCAGATGGAGCCTTTTTCAATGAGTTGGGATTTATGCTTCTTTCTTTTGTATGTGAATGAAGTTAATCTTCAGCTTACAGCCCTTTGTCAAAGGATGCCTTGAGCTACCTTGTTGAGGTGTGCAAGTTCTAAAGAGAATTGGCTGCATTTAAAATGTGGGGACAGCTGTAGTTTGTTCTTCCTGCCTGACTAAGCAGAAATCATTTTCATTCCTGAATGTTTCTAGTTCTCTTTCCTTATCTCAGCAAGCAGACTTTAATCTTTCAGTGAAATGTAAAATTCTGGTACTAGGAGGGGTTGTCCTAGTAGTTGATCAATCGAGATCAAGCAATACCATGTGTATAACAATTACACAGGTGGATCTAACCCAACCCGGAGGTTTATGTCCTGCACATGTGCTTTATGTAGAAGGCTAAGATCTGGTTATCCATATAGGAACTTTTTTGTGGTATTCCTGTGGAATCAGCATTGTTTGGGAAACATTAATTTGTGAAATAGATCCAAAGTCTGTTTAACCTAGAGCCAGGCAACCTGTGGCCTTCCAGAAGTTGCTGAATTGCAGCTCATGTCATCCCTGACCATTAACCCTGCTGGTTTAACTTTTGTGAACATAATTGTGAACATCATCCCTGACCATTAACTGGCCCTGGTTTAACTTTGTGAACATAGTTCTCAGAGTTTGATAGGGAAGAACAACCTACCTGGATCTATTTTGTGAACATGAGTATAATTTCTTGCTCCAAAGACAGAAAATATTCTGCTTGAAATAAATGGTACTTTTTGAAGCTGTTGTATTCAACTTAAAATCCTGATAAATCACCACGATAATTTTCATAGGCTTTCCTGGGATTCTCCTTTAATAATGAATATGTTTTATCCTTGACCTGGTTTCATATTATTATTGTTTATTAAATGTATTAATCATTTGTTACCTAAAAGGTCTCCAAGTGACTTACATTTAAAACATTTACACAAATACATTGTACTGTAGGCAAGGGAAAAATGTTTCATGCAATATATAAAAACCCCAGCCCCATTAACAGCTACAGGAAGCTTTGGTTGTAAACCAAACTCAACTGAGTTTATCAAAGGCCTGGGTAAATTGTCTCTTAGACTGGGGCTGAAAAGATGTCAGTGAAGGTGCCAAGCAGGACTCCTAAAGAGAGCATTCCACAGATGTGGAACCACTATTGAAAAGGCCCTTTGGCACTACCTTCCAAGCCTCCCTCAGAGGATGAACCTGGAGAAGGGCCTCACATAATGATCTAAGTGTCCAGGTATGTTCATTTCTGGAATGCCTTTCTCAATAATATTGGGCTCCTGAACCATAAAGAGTTTTAAAAGTCAAAACCAGCACTTTGAATTGGGCTCAGAAACATACAACAACCAATTTAATGTGAACAGAATTGGTGTTCTGTTCATCTTAAACCTGTCAGTAGTCAGGCTGCAGTAACTGAAGCTTCCAAACTGTTTTCAAAGGCCCCATCCATCAGTTGGAGGGCAGAGTGTTGTGCTTTATTACAACCACTGTAATCCACCTTAAAAATGATTCAATTGGAAGGCTTCATATATACAATTATATATTACTGTATATTCCTACGTATAAGACTTACTTTTTAACCCAGGAAAATCTTCTCAAAAGTCAGGGGTCGTCTTATACGCCGGGTTGTATTTCTTATATGACGAGTATATTCCAAACTCTATATTTTAACTGGAAAAGTTGGGGGTCATCTTATACGGTGTATATATAGAGAGAGCTCTTGATGTGGCTGTACACAACTTCAGAGACCAATTCAGTTCATTCAAAACTCAAGGGAGAATGACCTCAATAGTAAATGTGTTTTAGTACTGTATTGCTTTTTGGTAGTTAACTCTTATATGTGCTCTTCATTACTGGAATAGAATAGAATAGAATAGAATACTTTATTGTCATTGTACATAGTGCAACAAAATTGAATGCCATCCCATAATAAACTAAATAAAAACAAAATTACAGCCACACACAGCCACACACCCATCACAACTCCCCAGGATCATACTATTTAGTTACAGCACTTAAGATGGTTATAGCTCTTGGATAGAAATGGTATCACCTTCCTTGTTATGGGAAAGGTTAGTCTAATGCAAACAGTTGTAGTAGTAAATGAAAGAGAAATTGTTAACAGTATTGAATATGGTCAGTATAGCAACCATATATGCTGAGCAGACTTTACAGAAAAGTAGAACCAGGTGATAATGTCCATATTAAGGATCCAAAGCAGAAAAAAATAAAAAGTATTGGGGGTGATACTTTATCATTTGACTGACTTACCCAGGTGGCTGTGGTCAACATGTGGTACCCCTTTCTTGTGTGACACAGGCAACAAAGGTTTGAGGCACTCCTGGACGACAGTAGAAGAACCCACTAGCTTAGGTGTGGCATAGTCATGCCTGCACTCCTGCCTACTATTATGCACAGAAGACGAGATTGGCCATTCTTGCTATGGCTGATAGGAGTTGTAGTTAAGCAACATATGAAGGGCTAAGGGTTCCCTACCTCTAACCTAATACCTCAAACTTTAGGTTCACTTGTCAAAACAGTTGCCCATCACTGGCTTGGCGAAACAAGGCGTGCAGTCCTCTTAACTATGAACTGTTGTCAGAATCCCTCTACATTCTAACAGCATAGTTGCTGTAAACATAGTTACTGTAAACTTAAGTTACAAAGTTCCACTGCTCTGACCAAATCTTCCAATGCCCTGATTTTAAACATG
Source organism: Zootoca vivipara (assembly GCF_965207765.1). Lineage (NCBI taxonomy): Eukaryota > Metazoa > Chordata > Lepidosauria > Squamata > Lacertidae > Zootoca > Zootoca vivipara. The sequence goes on from NC_142599.1 coordinate 4,028,872, forward strand.
TTTATTAGAAGCAAATCCCAGTGACATTATGGTGGTTCTTTGGAAAAATAGAAGTGTGACCTTACCTAATAGTCTTTACCTAACAGGAACAACAGTTCTTCACCTAATGCTGTGGGGAAGACTTAAATGCTTTATGAATAATTTTATAATTTTCTAGTGTTTGTTAGAGTTGTCTGAGAACTTCATAGGTGCTGTAGCTGTGCTTGTGGAAAGCGCTCAGGAGGATTGTCTTCTTGAGTTCTTGCCACTTAAACCGCCTAATTGTAAATGTGCTTTGTTTCAGAGATGGTGGAACCAGGACAAGATCTGTTGCTTGCTGCTTTGAGTGAGAGTGGAATCAGCCCAAATGACCTGTTTGATATTGAGTCTACAGATATGGGTCTTGCAACCCCAGCTCCAGCCATTCAGCAGGTTGATAGACCAAAAATACTTCAATTGGTTACTGTAATAACATTTGAGCTGCCTTTTCTTTTCAAGTACATTGCTGATACTGGGTGATTGAAAAGGGAAAATAATGATATTTAAAAAGTTGCCTATTCTGAATAAACACTAAAACAAAGTGATAGCTTGGATATGAAGCAACATGACTGTTGAATAAGTGAGCCTAACTTCAGTTTGGGTGCAAACATTGTATCCTAGCCTCTTGTACATTAAATTTGCCCAGTTCCAAGTCAATAATATGCTTTTGTATTGTGGCTAGAGATAGGGTGATAAAATCTAGGAAATAAAGTTTTCGGGTTATGTGCTGCTCCTAGTGGTAGAAAGTTTGGGGAAGTTTCTCCTGTGACATTGTTACATTTTGTATTTCTGCCTGTCTGTTGCAAAATTTTAAGCATTTAATAATTATCAGATCCATCACCTGGTCAGTTTTGTCTTCCAAATTAATTGCAATAACCTAGCCTCATTTAAGCATTTCGATTCGTGCCATTGAAGTCATATGAAGAGAGACTGTGTGTTCGTCCCACTCTTGCTACTGTGCCCTGTGCTGCCCTCCTCTTGATACTGAGGAGGAGATGTGTGTAGGCCAGTGATGGCCAAACTCGGCCCTTCAGCTGTTTTGGGACTACTATTCCCATTATCCCTGACCACTGGTCCTGTTAGCTAGGGATGATGGGAGTTGTAATCCCACACAGCTGGAGGTCCAAGTTTGGCCATCACTGGTGTAGGCTAATGGTATAAGCCATAGCATTGTTTATTAACCGGTGGCCATATGGCCCCATGGGCCCCCTCCCAGGTTATTCCAAGGGGGCCATAAGTAAATGAGGGGCCATGGCACAAACAGAAGAAAATAGAAAACAAGTAGAGTGAACAGAGAAGTGACCATGCTTCCCAGTGGGTGGATTGCCATGCGTACTCTATGGCAGCGTCACTTCCACTTCTCCTTCCCACTTCCGCACTCCACAGGAGGGCCACAGGAAGGAAACAAGATCTGAAGTGAGCCATGGTCGGAAAAAGGTTGAGAAACAACACTGAGCTTGCATGTCACTCCATATAGAAACTTGGTCGCAAATGCCTGAAGAGGATTCATACAAACACTATATAAAAATATTTATATAATATATAAAAATATTTGTTGTCATCTAGACATTGCATGAGGTCACAGTTGTCAGTGTTTTTTATTTTTCAGAAGTAAGTGCAAGAGTATCTTATATGGAATATCTGCATACCTGTTGTGAACACATATTCCATGTCTGCGCATACAGTATCTTCTTTGGGATATATCTAAGAATAAAAGCTCTCCTCCAACTCTTTGGTATTAAGCCATTAAGTCAGGTTGCAGAGCAATTTCATTTGGCTTCCTCTTAACTGTAGACTGTATTAAATTAAATAGATAAATAAAAGGACAAAGTGAGATGCTTGTCTGAGTTGAATGTTGTTTCCAAGATGTGTTCTACAACGTAACTTTATTCTCTCTGTCTTTCTTTAGTCAGCCCCAGTTAGTGCATTAGAACTGGGCATGGAGACTGAAGCATCACTTGCTGTTAAAACAGAACCACAGACTGCATCTTCTCCAGCTGTGCTGAACATCAGGGTAAGAGAAGTAAAGCCTTAATTACCGTATATTCCCCTATGTATAAGACGCCCCCTATTTGGGGGGACTAAGAAAATGGGGGAGATGTGTCTGTGTATAAGACACCCCCCCAAATTTTGACATTTTAAAGGGGGGGAAATACAGTAAGTATGTGAGTTGGCTCTTTGCCTCTGATGGAATTGATTACATGAAGAAAGAAAAATTAGTGGGCACAAATTTGCCTGCAGATACCTTTTATCACAGAATGGCTTGCGCTATGAAGAAACAGTTTTTTCTATGGGAAAGGTGTAGAGTTCAGTGTTCACTGTCTTGCATATCATGCTGATTCATGTATGTATTGTATGGTTAGGGCCAAATCTACCTTGGGGAGACAGTTTACTTGAGTATATTTGGAACCCTTAGTATTGTATATGGTGCTTCTTAAGAGCTGTAGTACTAAACAGGTCCCAAACTGCCCACACTATCAACATTGTATAATGCTTTGTATAAAGCCCCATCCACTCAGAGCAAAAAACATTGGATGCCACCCACTATTAATATGACAGCTCAACAAAAAAAGCTAAATAGTAACTTGGAGGAGGGAATCCAGGAAAATGTCCTTTAAAAACTACTTAACTTTTACCTAAGTTAGGAAACTTGCATAGGGTAAGTTGTGTTGAGAACTTTTCTGATGCCCCAGAGTTAACTTAGCATGTGTTTTTAAAAACAAGAAACAAAGCTTTATAAGTTCCCCATGTTAATTCCCTCCCCACCAACTCACAGTTGCTCACAGTTTCTGCATGCCATTAATTTTTTTTCATTCTTGCTGCATTGTTGGCCAACTCCTGCCTACAAAGTATATATGTATCTACCCATTTCCCCCATTCATTGCTTTCATTATATTAATTATTGCAAGCACTACTTTTTATTATTAGATATTATAACCAAATGTTCTAAAAAAGATAAGATTTTATACAAACACTTCTATCTTGCCCAGCTTGCTGTGGAGTCTGAAATTGAAACCGGAACTATTCAGTTTTAAGTTTTCGCTTTCACTTGCAGGCCAAGACTAAATAACAAGTTTAAGTTTGGTTTTCCAGCAAACGATAATGATCTTTCTGTTCTTTCTGTAGCAACCACCATCAACTACAACCTTTGTGTTGAATCAAATAAACCAGCTTCCTACTCTGGGAACTACCATAGTAATGACAAAAACAACCCCTGTCACCACTACCAGGCAGACGATTACTGTAGCAAAAATTATACAGACCAGCACCACTACCCGGCCATCAGTTGCCGCGCCAGCAGTTCGGAATGCCCTGACTACCACAACTCCCAAGGACCAGATCCAGCTAAAAGATTTGCTAAAAAACAATAGTCTTAATGAGCTGATGAAGCTGAAGCCACCTCCCAACATTGCTCAGCCGGTTGCAACAGCTGCAAGTAAGTGGCTTAAGAAGCTGACTGGGTGGAGTATTAGTTTTGGGGGGACTTGAACAGAATAATCTAGCAGGGTCATTGCAGACTCCGTAGCCATTTGTGTTTATACTAGATCACCTTTCCTCAACTTGGTGCTTTCCACAAGTTTTGGACTACAGCTACCATCTTCTCTTATCATTGGCCACATTGGCTGGGAATGGTAGTTCATAGTTTAAAACATTTAGAGGGTACCAGATTGGATAAGGCCATGCTAGATATTCAGCCTGATTTTTTTGCTACAGCATCTTACAACAAGAATGGTGTGCAAACATAAACTGGATAGCCCAACCATGTTAATGTGACTCTTCTAAATAAGTAGTAAACTTTGTAGCATGTAATACAGTAGGCCAACCTCTGCCAACCTGATGTCCTCCACAGGCAGTACTGCTGATAGAACTTGTAGTCCAAAATGTCTGGAGGGCACCAAGTTAGTGAAGGCTGATGTAGGGGAATTGCTGGGCATGGTGTACATTAATAGCTAACCTGTGTCATGAAGTTTACATTTGAGTACCTTTACAAATGGGACTCTTGTTTAGAACATAGGTCGGCAATGTCTGGCCCATGGGCCGGATGCGGCCCACGAAGCCCATTTATCCAGCTCACGGACTGCCCATCAACCGAGCCGCCCGCTCGCCAAGTCCCCCAAGCGCTGTGCTAAACCGGCGCAGCACGGCTCGGGGACTCGCTGAGCGGCGCCGAAAATGGCGCCTGAGCAGACGCTGGAAATCGCGTCTGCGCAGCTGCGGACATGCGCAGAAGCCATTTCTGGCACCGCACTGCCCATGTCCGGGATGCCGGAAATCGCTTCTGCGCAGTTGTGGACATGCACAGAAGCCATGTCCGGCCCACGGATGATAGCCCGTTTGAATCCTCCGGCCCATGGCCGGGAAACATTGCCACTGCCTGGTTTAGAACATACTTGCTCTGTTTCATTTTCTCTAAATGCAGGCTGTGAATGGAAAGCAAACTCTTGCATAAAGATAAAGGCTCTTCTTTTTTTTTGGGGGGGGGGGTTATTTCTGTGAATGAAGACTCCTCTTAGGTGGCATAGAAGCACATGAATGTTTTCTTGGTTAAAAAGCATTTACACTGTTACCTGTTTTGAAAATCTCCTGTGAAAATGGAGTTAAATTTTATCCTTATATTCTGATTCATAAAGGTGTGGTGAAATTATTTTTAAGTACATTTAGTCTAGGGGCCATGGATGTGACACATGGAAATTAAATAATTTCTGCAAGTCTTTGAACATAACATACACATCATATCAAGTGATGAGTACTATTGCCATATTATTGATTTGGATGAAGAGAGAGAGAGAGAGACTGCTAAATTATGTGTTCATCTAAATAATCTAAAAATTATTTAGACCCCAAATGTTGACTTTCTTCCAGAAATAATTGTAGTTTCTACAATGGTGGTAAATGCCACCAAATCAGGTAAGATCAACTTTAGTTTCACTGCTAAAACAGGGACTTGGGCTTCCTCTCTTTAACCCACTCTTCAAGGTGATTCAGATGTAAGTTTGATTTAACGATGGCATGTGCACTAGTAGCCCTGGTCTAACAGCCAGCAACCTGTTTAGTGTTGCTGTGGCAGAACCTGTTGAGAAACTGATGTTTGTTTGTTTGTTTGCTTGTTTGTTTGTTTAAGATTGGAAGAAATTTCCATGCTCTGACTCAGCATTCAACTATAGAGATTTGATGTTATTCTAGAAAATTTAATTTGCTATATATTAACTTTGAAATTTTCTCTGTAGCTGATCTAAGCAATGGTACTGTAAAAAAGGAGGCGTCTACTAAAGAAGTAGCAAGAATATGGATAAATGACATGAAAATGAGAAGCTTTTCTCCTACAATGGTAGGTGCAACTTCCTCAGCAGCGAGGTTTACATTGCTTTCTAATGGAATACGTCTTCTGAAAATTTTAATTCCCTGCACGCAAAAGCCAAATACAGAAGCTACTGAAGGAGTGCCTGCTCCTGTAACAAATAATTCTACTCCTTAAGAAAGTCTTTCTCTTGTGGTACTGTGACTTGGGAATTCCCTACCCAGCTATATTCACAGGTGCCTACAGCTGTCAAGATTTAGGTTTATTTTAAATAAATAAATAAATAAATACCCCACCTCCAAATCATTTCTGGTCTCTATCAGACCCTAATAATGATGATGATGATGATGATGATGATGATGATGGAAACAACAACAACAATAGTAAATATATTTAACCATCCATTTCTGACATGCTCTAAAAATATTTCCAAGCCAGTCCCAATTTAATATTTAAATTTTAAATCCATACATACAGTGTCTGTCTCATCTAGTTCATAAAAAGAAGTAAAGGAAATAAAGATGTTTCTTTAAAGTATTAAGATCGATAATCCACAAAGTTCACATCCCTCTTCTCTTACCTTTCCAATGTGTTAAATACATTTGCAGTTTGGCAAGCTTGCCAGAAAAGAACTTTAAAGCCTTAAATTTATGCATCCAGTATTAGCTCAAATCACAGTGTTAATTCAATTCATCCACTGGAATGCTTAAAAAGAAAAATCATTAGCGAGTATTTTATTTATTCTTCTCTTAGTCCCTGCAGATTTTATTCTATGCAGATCAATAGCTGCTTACAGGAGGGACCTCCTATTTCCCTCCTTGGTGTGGATCCAATTGATATAGTCTTATCAAATGTGTTTTGTTTTTTGATGACCATGTCCGAATTGGTCCGAATTCCCTTTCCTTTTTAGAGAAGTCGCTGCTTTAATGGCGGCACTTGAAGCATTTTGTTGTGAAATCTTGATCATGCCGTGTGACTGTGCTCAGACTCAGAGCTCCCACGGCTCTCTCCTCTAGGGCATTCCTGGCACCACTGGAGCCTTCGGAACCCGAATTTTCCTTTTGGGCTTTTTAGAGAGGGTGCTTTGCCAGTGCTCCCTTCCCGCCCCCTCGCAGCAATCAGGTTGCTCAGGAAGAGCGAACCCCATTGTCCACCATAGCCTGCAGCACAAATAGTACTTTTAAAAGATAGGCATTCTTCTCTGTTGGTGTAGCAGAGTCTTTTGGCTCAATCTGGCTGATTAGTCTTTAGTGTTGCTGTTTCTGTACACAATTTAACAAATATTCATCTTTGCTGCAGAAAGTGCCAGTAGCAAAAGAGGAAGAAGAGCCTGAAGAAGAAGATGAAGAAGAAATGGGTCATGCAGAGACCTATGCAGAGTACATGCCCATAAAATGTATGTTATTCAACTGTATAGGTTATTCAACTGCTTAGTTTAGGGAGGCTTTTAATGTTTAATCAATTATTTTATTTTATTTTTCTGTTGGAAGCCGCCCAGAGTGGCTGGGGAAACCCAGCCAGATGGGCGGGGTATTATTATTATTATTATTATTATTATTATTAAACTATTAAACTACACAGCTATACCAATATCTTTCTTGTAAGTAGATAATTGTTGTCGTGTGTATTTGTATATCTCCTACCTCTTTTCATTTGAAGACTGGGTCCCAACAGATCTCTAGATTCATTCAGCCTTCATTGACATAATTTAGACAATAAAATCATAAAGGGGGGAACAGTCCATAAAGGATGTCACTGTGAACATCTGCCTTCTTCGCCCTTCGCAGATCTCTAAATGTTTTCTGTCCTAATGTTGAGGGGGCTCGAATGATGTAATAAAACATACTGGATAGTTACACAAATGGAAGTACAGTCAAACCTTGTTATGCGCCCGCTTCAGCGAACATCCACGGCAAACCTGGAAGTACCGGAACGAGTTACTTCCGGGTTTGCCGCTCATGCATGTGCAGAAGCGCTAAATTGCACCCCGCGCGCAGACACGGCACTTCGACATGCGTCATTTTTGGGTTGCGGATGGGCCTCCGGAATGGATCCCGTCCACAAAATGAGGTTTGACTGTACGTGCTGCCCAAGGGGAATTGCAGGAATTTAGGAGAGGGAATTCCTTCCATAGGCAGAATTGCCTTTGTGTTTATCCAAGGGGCCTTTTAGGATATCACTTCAGTGGATTATTTCTTCAGGGCATTTTTGCTTCTTGTTTGAGTAAGCAACCCGCAGATGTTTGTTTCATGTGTTGAGTACATTTATGTCCTGCATCTTCCATCATGGAGCTCAAGGTGACATACATGGGATCTCCCATCCAGGCATTCTACCAACTCAAACCTCATCAGCAAGGTGGCTTTATCATGTGCTCACCTAATTTTTTTTTTTTTTGAGCATCTTTAGTCCCTTGCATTTCTTCAGGAAATGGGGCTAGGCTTGTTACATCACATGTAAATCTTGCAAACAAAGCTGTATATAAATCATGAGTCACACTGAGATAGAACTCTAGTTACTGTCCTGTACTTCATAAACCCTCAGAATTCCTGCTGTCTTTGTAGATTAAGAGCCTTGTATTTAGAGCCGTTCTTAGCTTTAGTTTTATTAAGAGCAAATGTTTGAATTAGAATCACTAAAAATTTATCTGTTGCTGAAGTAACCTCTGATAGGATGTTGCCTATAATATTTGTATTATATTCTACAAACAGTAAAAATTGGTCTGCGTCATCCTGATCCAGTGGTAGAAACCAGCTCTCTCTCCAGTGTTACCCCTCCAGAAGTTTGGTATAAGTCTTCAATTCCTGAAGAGAGTATTGATAGTGGCTGGCTGTCAGCATTGCAGCTTGAAGCTGTTACATACGCAGCACAGGTACGTCATGGTTTCATGTTTACTCAAAACGAACCAAGTTCCGATTCAGCTACAGAAGGTGTGGGGTTGGCATGTAACTTCTGCTATGCTGAATCTTTTATCTTGCTTTTTGTAACATTCTGCAGCAACATGAAACATTCCTACCCAATGGAGACAGAGCTGGTTTCTTGATAGGTGATGGTGCAGGTGTAGGAAAAGGAAGGACCATAGCTGGAATAATATATGAGAACTACCTCTTGGGTAGAAAAAGGGCAGTGTGGTAAGTAGAGGTCACTTAAATAGGGGGGAAATGCTACGTAAGCAAGATCCTTAACAATTTTTTTGCCTGTATCTTCACAGTTGTGTTTGCTCTCTTCTAGGTTTAGTGTTTCAAATGATCTGAAATATGATGCAGAAAGAGATCTGAGAGATATTGGAGCAAAAAACATTTTGGTTCATTCATTAAACAAGGTGTGGAATTTTTTTGCTATGTACAGTTGAAGCAAAGTATTAGGTATGCTTGTGTGAGATGCATGTTATGTCAATGCTGTATATCTTAGACATGCTAAAACCTGCTGTTTATTGCCTTCCTGCCTAAGTTGCTGTACTGGCACACAGTTGCTTAGAATGCCACTAATCCAGTGCAGTATTATAAAATCATGTTGGCATGGTGTTAGAGCCCTGCTACAGGCTTGATGGGCATTTCAGGATTGGGGTGGGGGGTACTGTCTAGTTATTAAAACACATGAGAATTGCTTGAGCTTTCTAGAGTTTATTTGGGTAGTAATTTGCTTCTGAACACTTCCACTGAAATTTGTAGTTCTCAACAAATTTAGTTGTGGGAAATGCTTCTTTAGTCCTTTGCTTTACAGTATTTGAGATCTTGCTAGAGTAATTAATTAATTAATATGATTAGTTTTATGAATCGTCATTTACATGAGTCTCCATGTCTTAATTATCTCTGTTATACATTCATATACTTAACAAATCCGCTATTAAACTTGCAGCAGTAAAATTCTTGTAACAAATGAGTTATTGGCAACTAGATGTTAAATATACAGTGGAAAAGAGTCTTATTGATCTGGGCGGAAGCTCTGCATAACATTTTAATAAGTTCTTGGAAATGACTGCATTTGTGCAGGTTTCTAATTGGGAATGGACAGGTCTATTTCCAGTCCACTTCTGTTTTGCATGTGTTCACTCATAAATCCACTTTGTCCTCTGTTCTGCATCAATTGTGAATTTTCTTAACCACACTACAGTATTCTTTACTTTATGCCTTTTGTTATAAAATAAGCATTTTGGAACATGTTTGGGCCATGAAATTTGTCACAAAATGTGAACAAGTGCAAAAACTGAAAGATAACTGCTACAATCTGTGTATTGGTCTGGGAAGTACAAATCAAGTCAGTTCATTAAAAAATGTGTACCAGACAAAATCCTGCAGTATCCCTACTAAACTTTAGCTTTAAAAACAGAGTCTATGTAAGAGAAAGTATAAGTATTAAGATCACTGTGTTGCACTTAACATTGCTGCTTATATTGGTTATGTGCATCTTGTTGCAACTTTACAATGATTATATTGATGGAAATTGAATGTTGGATGTACAAGTTTGTAAATGAAGTTTAAGGAACTAATAGTTGTGCCAGTTGCAGGGTGTCTTTTATACTAATATAGTATTTTTATTTTAGTTCAAATATGGAAAAATTTCTTCAAAACACAACGGGAGTGTGAAGAAAGGTGTCATATTTGCCACCTATTCCTCTCTTATTGGAGAAAGTCAGTCTGGGGGTAAATATAAAACCAGGCTCAAACAACTTCTTCACTGGTGCGGAGATGACTTTGATGGAGTTGTATCTTTTCAGTGTTCTAACCCGGTACAATAGCAGATTCTTCCCATAGCTCTTTAAAACTGTGCTAGCACTCACTTTGTTAAGCATGTGTGTCTTGCTGATTTTAAATTATTGGACTCTCAGTCACTTGAAAAAGGTATTTGTCAAATGTAGAAGTGTTTCCAAGCAGTCAAACTTTTGTATTTATAATTAAATGCAAAGACATGGATGTTTAGTTAATTAATAAAAAGTTAAACTGATCTTTAAGCTGCAGTATTTGATTGACTTTTTAGCTCTTAGTAGATTGTCCAGATGGAGCACCTTTTCTTACTTGCAATAACTATTGTTAATAAAAGTACAGTACAGTGGTACCTCTGGTTACGAACTTAATTCATTCCGGAGGTCCGTTCTTAACCTGAGATACTACTTTAGCTAATGGGGCCTCCCGCTGCCGCCACACGATTTCTGTTCTCACCTTGAGGTAAAGTTCTTAACCCGAGGTACTATTTCCAAGTTAGCGGAGTTTGTAACCCGAGGTACCACTGTACTTCTAAAAACTGTATATGGTAATCATTGTTTTGAGGCACTCCTCATTATTTTCCAAATAGAAGGAATGATCTTACAAGGTGTCCACTGAAACACATCCATATATACGTCATACCAAAACAACCAATATGCACATTTGATTGACTAAAACGTGTATGATTAATTGCCATTGCAATCCTATCCAATTTATCTGGGAGAAAGTCCAACTGAACATAGTGAGGCTCACTTGCAAGGAGAAGTGCTTAGGGTTGTGCTGCATTATTTCTTTAAAATTGGGTAACTTTATGACCAATCTTTCTGTTTCACTGTAAGTTAAAACTGCTTTGGGAGTAAGATTATTCTTATTATTAATGTCTATTCCTTAACAATATGTTCAGATAGTATTTGATGAATGTCACAAGGCTAAAAATCTTTGTCCTGTTGGGTCGTCAAAACCAACTAAGACAGGTTTGGCAGTTCTGGAGCTGCAGAATAAATTGCCAAAAGCCAGAGTTGTCTATGCTAGCGCCACAGGTATGTATTCTGTTTTAAATGTGGTGTTGTTGTTTTGTTACTTAAGATGGTGGAAAGGTATGAAATTTAATCTAGATATTTGTTTTCAGGTGCATCTGAGCCACGCAATATGGCATATATGAACCGCCTTGGGATATGGGGTGAAGGAACTCCATTTAGGGAGTTCAGTGACTTTATTCAGGCTGTTGAAAGAAGGTAAGTTGTTGACTCCATATGTCAACTCTTGTTGTTTAATATGCAGGCTATAACTATGTGGTAGAGCTCAAGATTTATATGAAGATCCAGCATGAAAATTGTTATCCTCAGTAAGGTGGCTCATGGGTATGGTTTGACACTATAAGACAGTTTCATATGAGGTGTTATTTGTTATCCAGTTGCACATGACTTGAATATTTCCCTGTTTTAGGGGGACAACTCAGGGCTTGAATTTGAAGGCAACATTATTTGCCAGAGGATATAAGAACAAACGTTTAATTCCTAGACAGAGGAGGGAGGAGTATTTAATGTGACTCAGAAATGAGACTTATACTATACTAAATCTGGGGAACTGCATGAAACAAAATGGAGACGCTGTAGGAAAATCTGAATTGCTTTCTAGTGAAATATAGTGAATTGCCTTATTCAAAATGCATGCTTGTGAGTAGAATACCTAAATATGAAGACTATTCAGTTCAGTGCCAAACTTCCTAGAGTTGCAAAAGCTGTTGTGGGAGGATCTTGTCTGTAGAGGTCTCTGTCAATGATGGCAAGTAAAGGATCCATTTCTACTTTCAAAAGCAGATATTGCATTGCATTGTGTCACTTGAAAGTTTTATTTTTTTATAAAAGTATATGTCACCATACTAAAATATTGCTGTGGTATAACAATCAGACATAAAACACCAATATAAATGGTCCAAAACAATTACTAAAGTGACTAGTCAAGAAAGTTTTAAATAGCTGCACAGGCCTGTTGGCATGAAAAAGTCTTCAAGAGGTGCCTCAGTCAAAAGTTGAGGGTGCTTGCTGAATCTGCTGGAGGAGTGTTATACAGCATGGGTCTGGTGACATTAAATTGCAATACAAGTCTCTCTTGCTGTATACTGAAATCAGATGGCTCCAGAAGGCCCTATTATCATTTCTCCACTCAGTTGACATTAACTGTTCAGGCACGGGAAGGGGTGAGAATGCCTTCTGGTTCCTCAGTTGTATGGTCCCAGGAGACTTTCTTATTTGAGGCAAAGTCCATGTCGTGTAACATCTTGTCTCCATAGATGTAAATAATAGAAAGCTTGACAGATTCTCCCTTCTCATGTCTATAATGTGTTTTAAAAATATGGTGCTTGCAACTCAGTCTTGTGGTGGTGTCATTTTGTGATAGTGCTTGAAGATATTTGTTCCATTGAAAAAATCATATTTAATCAGGCTTTCATACAATCATTAGCTTTCCCTAATAAATCCAAAAATTCTCTATTTTAAAATAATTTCCATCTAATCAATTACCTTGATGGTTTCTTTCTGTTTGTTTTTGTTTTCAGAGGTGTAGGTGCCATGGAAATTGTTGCTATGGATATGAAGCTACGAGGAATGTATATAGCAAGGCAGCTGAGCTTTTCGGGTGTAACCTTCAAAATTGATGAGGTTCAGCTTTCACATCACTATGTTAAAATGTATAATAAATCTGTAAAAATGGTAAGTGTATTTAAATACAGCATCTTACATGTTAAACTAGGCACTGTACCTTTTGAATTGTAGTTGAACACACAGACCCTAATCCAGACTGATAAAGGGTGGCTGACCAGGTGGGTCCAAGGTGTGGTAAATCAATATTTGCAGGATGGGGAGGTGACTGCCACTCTTAAAGATGCAGTAGTGTGCCGGCTCCTCGGTTGTGGGGAGAGGGGAGTGAACCCAGCAGTTTGTGAAAGCTGATGCCCAGTTGCACATGTTCTTGGGGAAGGTGCTCAAGAGGGTGATGGCCATCCATATACTCTTGAAGGAAACAGGTTATCTGGACTCATTCCAGTTGGGGTTCAGGCCTGAGTTAGGGACTGAGTCAGCCCTGGCTGCTCTGATGGATAGCGGAAGGAGAGGTGCCACCCTGTTTCTCCTCTTTAATCTCGCAGCAGCTCTTAATACCAACACCCATGGTATTTTTCTAGATTGGCTCTGTAGGTTGGCAGTTGGCAGTACAGTGGTTCTGCTCTTACCTAAAGGGTTGTATTAAGGTTTGTAGTGGCGGCCCTCTTAGAGATGTTGAAGCATATGATGCAGTAACCTGAGAAAGATCCTTCTTGGTTGTGATGCTCCAGTTGGGGAATTTCTTCCACCTGACACATAACTGATAAGTTTTCATTATCAACTGAAGACCTTACTCTTTGTTACCCAAACAAATACCCATTTGAAGCCTGTTAATTTCATGTTGCCTGTTAAGACTAATACCACTTGGTTCTTTAAGGGGTGTGTTTTAAATTTATTTATTCTACTCTGAGATTGATATAACAATGATAAATAATATTTTAAATAACTCAAATTAGTCATGACTAACTTAGCCCATTGATATCAGTGCTACATGTAAATTCTCTGGATTGAGACATGCTTGCACTATGGAATCCCCGCGACGGGGTGAGCTCCTGTTGCTCGGTCCCAGCTCCTGCCAACCTAGCAGTTCGAAAGCACGTCAAAGTGCAAGTAGATAAATAGGTATCGCTACAGCGGGAAGGTAAACGGCATTTCCGTGTGCTGCTCTGGTTCGCCAGAAGCATCTTTGTCATGCTGGCCACATGACCTGGAAGCTGTACGCCGGCTCCCTTGGCCAGTAGAGCGAGATGAGCGCCACAACCCCAGAGTCGGTCGCGACTGGACCTAATGATCAGGGGTCCCTTTACCTTATATTCTGGGGTGGGAATGGAGAATTTGTGGCTCTCCAGATGTTGTTGGATTTCTAACTTCTGTCAGCACCAGCCGGCATGGACAGTTATTCGAGAAAATCAAAGCTGTAGTCCAACATCTGGAGGGCACCAGGTTCCGGCTTCCATTTTAGGGTGTATTCAACTCATAGAAGGCAACACTGAGGTCCAGTAGTTTTTGGCAGCACTCTTTCTGAATTGACTAAGCACCTTAGAACAACACATCCTTGATTCCCTGAAGGTAGCAAGTTAGAAAAGAACTGTGATAAACTGAAACATTCTTGGACAAATCATCTCAGGTTAATCTTGCTGTGATGGTAAAGTTACACTGTAGAAGTTCATCATGTTTACTTATAGAAAAATTTCTGGTGTTCCTTTTTCAGTGGGTAAGTGCCAGGGAGAAATTCCAGCAAGCCGCCGACCTCATTGATGCTGAGCAGCGGATGAAGAAGTCTATGTGGGGCCAGTTCTGGTCTGCCCACCAGAGATTCTTCAAATACCTCTGCATAGCTTCCAAAGTGAAAAGGGTGGTACAGCTGGCACGAGAAGAAATAAAGAATGGCAAAGTAAGTTTCAGGTTGGCCTTGACTCTAGAATGTTTTCAAAACATGGCTTCATTTTCTCAGGGAAATGTCAGAGTGACCTGATGTGTGTGGATGGATGGGGTTGGGTAGGCTTTGTATATTTGGGAGAGCTTTAAACCTCACTTTTCTCTCTCCAGTGTGTAGTCATTGGGCTGCAGTCCACAGGGGAAGCAAGAACCTTAGAAGCTTTGGAAGAAGGTGGTGGGGAACTGAATGACTTCGTTTCCACAGCAAAGTAAGACTTATCAGTCATACAAATCTGGGAGAAGTAACTTAGTTTTTCAAGTTCTTGGAAAATGCAGATAACTGTACAATAAAAATCGATACTGTATAGGTTTCGCCAGCAAGCTTACTAAAAATTGAACATGAAGGGAGGGAGGGCTCACTAAAGTGGAGGAGGAAGAGGGCAGGCTAATCAACTGTACTTAGTCTTTCAATGCTGTTTTAAAACTGCAAATGTTGGAGATGTTTGTCCTGCATCTGCCTTTTTTTCTTCACCCCAAGCTATCAGAATGTCTTAATAAAATGTGATGGGGCTCTTGAGTTGTCATCATGTGATGTATGTCCTATTCAGAGCAGGTGCACACAGTGAAACATCAGAAGGCCTTTTCAGTTCCAAATGCATTGCATGTTGAGTCCAAAGTCCTAATATTAACAGATTTAAGATTAAATATCCAAGAATTCAAACCAGGACCATTTTTTTGAACATTTCAACCAAAATCATGAGTCTCTATCGGAGAACATGTGACAGCTGCTATCCATTTGCTACAATGTGTAAGGTCAACTACAGGCAGTGTTCATTTTGCATTGGGGTTCTGCTCCTGGCCCCTTCACATGCCGGCGGAGCACACATAAGCCCTCCTCGCCCTGTTGTGGTCCCATTCTGCCCTCTTCCAGGTTCGAAAGGACCTGTGTTTTGGCAGTCGTGTGTCAGTTGGACACGCACAAAATGGTCATTGCCTGTACTACATTAAGCTCTCCACCCAATTCCTTCTAATTTATTACTAAATTTATTAAAGAAACCCATCAATGAATATTGTCTGGGTAGCCTACAAACAAAATATAATATTAAAATACAAAATACAGTAATAAAAAATAAAACAAAAACATTTCAGTAGAGAAAGAATAAAACATTTACCACTAAGAATAAAAATAATATGAAATGCGGGTGGCACTGTAGGTTAAACCACAGAGCCTAGGGCTTGCCAATCAGAAGGTCGGCAGTTCAAATCCCCGTGACGGGGTGAGCTCCTGTTGCTCCTGCCAACCCTGCTCCTGCCAACCTAGCAGTTCGAAAGCATGAAGTGCAAGTAGATAAATAGATACCGCTCCAGCGGGAAGGTAAATGGCGTTTCCGTGCGCTGTTCTAGTTTGCCAGAAGTGGCTTAGTCATGCTGGCCACATGACTTGGAAGCTGTACGCCGGCTCCCTTGGCCAGTAAAGCGAGATGAGCGCTGCAACCCCAGAGTCGTCCACGACTGGACCTAATGGTCAGGGGTCCCTTTACCTTTAGGGTTGGTTTAAAACACAAGTTTAAGAGATCTTCATGTGGTGTTAGAAGTCCATAAAGAAGGTGCCAGGCAAACCTCTTTGGAGAAACTATTTCAAAACTTCACTGCATTCGGTGGTGGCATATAGATTAGGGTTCTGAAAGTGGATTTAAAGGTTTGGATAGGTATATATGGGAGGTATAAGTATATATGGGAGGATGTGAACTTTGTCCCAAGCCATCAGGAACTTCTAGATTGAAACCAGCTCTTTAAATTGGGGCCTGAAAACTGACTTGCAGCTGGAAAAGGATTGGCATAATAGGATCAAAACTCTCAGTTAATACCCTTGTTGCTCTATTTTGAACCAGCTGCAATATCAATACTGTATCATTTCATAGGCAGCTCCACATACATCATAAATGTTGAGCTTACCAGAGTGTGAGTAGCTCTGGAAACTGTTGAAATCCGAATGAGCGCATACAGTTATTAAGAACAATAGGACAGAATATTACATAACTGAATTGATCTTTTATCTTGAGGAAAAGTTAGTCCCAGCTTTAAAATCATCGCATAGCTGCTACAAGTCTCTTTAATTTCATTATGGGTGCTGTACATAAGTTTATGTATTCACTGGGTTGTATCTAGCAAAGTCATTGCATAAGTAGAGCAACCTTTGCTTCCACACCAGAGCATATTCCCCCTGCACACCCCAAATTGCTCTGGTGTATTGAGAGGACCCCCTGGAGCAGATTTGAGGTGTATGTGGCTTGTGAGACAAAAAGAAGCAGAAGTCATGCCACTTGCACAGTGACTTTGCTGGGTATAGCGGCACCTTGTAGGCTAATTTTAAGTTAGTTATTTTTTAAAAAAATCATATCTGACTGCAGAATGTTCTCTTAATTATGCAGCCTTCTGCTGCACCATTGTTTATAGAATCATAGAATTGTAGAGTTGGAAGCGACTCCAAGGGTCATCTAGTCTAACCCACTGCAATACAGGAATCTCAACTAAGGCATCCATGGCAGATGGCCATCCAACCTCTGCTTAAAAACCTCCAAGTAAGGAGAGTCCAACACCTCCTGAAAGAGTCCATTCCACTGCCAAACAGCTCTGTCAGAAAGTTATTTCTGATGCAGGGGACCCCAAACTAAGGCCCGGGAGCCGGATGCGGCCCCAATCGCCTTCTAGATCCAGCCCGCGGACGGTCCGGGAATCAACATGTTTTTACATGAGTAGAATGTGTCCTTTTATTTAAAATGCATCTCTGGGTTATTTGTGGGGCCTGCCTGGTGTTTTTACATGAGTAGAATGTGTCCTTTTATTTAAAATGCATCTCTGGGTTATTTGTGGGGCATAGGAATTCGTTCATTTTTTTTTTTCAAAATATAGTCCGCCCCCCCCCCCAAAGGTCTGAGGGACGGTGGACCGGCCCCCTGCTGAAAAAGTTTGCTGACCCCTGTTCTGATGTTTAGTCATAATCTCCTTTCTTTTAACTTGCATCTATTGGTTTGGGTCCTGCCCTCTTGAGCAGGAGAAAACAAGCTTGCAACAGCTTTTGACAGCCCTTAGATATATGAAGATGGCTATTATAGTCTCCTCTTTTCCATGCTAAGCTTACCCAACTCCCCTAAACATTCCTCATAAGGCATGGTTTCCAGACTTTTGATAATCTTGGTCACCCTCCTCTGCATACATTCCAGTTTGTCAGTATCCTTAACTTGTAGTGCCCAGAACTGGACACAGTGGCTCTAGGTGTGATCTGATCAAGGCAGAATAAAGTGTTACTATTACTCTAGGTGTGATCTGATCAAGGCAATAGTGCTCTAGGTGTGATCTGATCAAGGCAGAATAAAGTGTTACTATTACTTTATGTGATCGGTTTGCCTCTGGAGCTGTAGAAATTGCAATTCTATGTAAGAGGGGAGATGGTTTCTAAGGTCTTCGGTTTCCTAGTGGATTGGACTTTGTTCAAGCAGCATATAATATAGTGTGCTTTTGGTGACTCACATGCCAAGTTATGGTCCTTCGTAATTTTCTGCCACGATGTGGTACTGTGGATGGTCTTCCTGCTTGGCAGGGGGTTGGACTGGACTTCTGGTCTCTTCCAACTCTATGATTCTGTGATTCTTTTGAACAATATTGACCCAAGACTAACCAGTCCCTATCTGATTCATTGCCACTCTTGGTATGGCAGTTCAGACTGAACTGAGATTTAATAGTGTCTGCCTGAAACAAGTCAGACCTTCAATAAGATACTACATAAACAGCAGCATTTAAAAATGCTGGGAGAAGAGAAATTTTAGGTTGCCCATTAAACCAAGCAAAACTCTTTTTTCTTTTTTTAAATCTGCAGGGGAGTATTTCAGTCTCTCATTGAGAAACATTTCCCAGCTCCTGACAGGAAGAAGCTTTTTAGCTTGCTGGGAATCGACTTGTCTGCTCAAAGTAATAACAACTCTCCTAGAGACAGTCCTTGCAAGGAGGACAAAATGAAGAAACGCAAAGGTACATAGTTGTAATGCTATTCTAATATAGTTAAGATAGTGGTTAGGGTGTTGGACTAGGGCCTGGGAGACCAAGTTTCAGATCCCCACTTGGCCATGAAGCTCACTGGGTGAACTTGGGCCAGTCACTTTCTAACCTACCTTACATGGTTGTTGTGGGGAATAAATGAGGGGAAGAGCCATGTACGCCACCTTGAATATTGGAATGAAATGAAATGAAATAGGAAAAGCTAGCAAGTAACTATGTTCACAGGTGTGCAAGGAAAACTAATCACCAGTTGTATAGAGCAGTGTTTCCCAACCAGTGTGCCACCAGATGTTTTGGGACTACAACTCCCATCATTCCTGACCACTGGTCTTGCTAGCTAGGGATGATGGGAGTTGTAGTCCCAAAACATCTGGAGGCACACTGGTTGGGAAACACTGGTATAGAGCAGGGAGTCTTGGCACTGGGTCACTGGAGAGCTAATTCAAGCTACACTGATTTTTACCCACACTCAACTGCAAGTTCTGCCTTATTTGAACTTGTGCTGTGAAGCTGTTTCCCACCTTCTTAAACATCCGTAAATACCATATTTTTCGCTCCATATGATGCACTCCCCCCCCCACACACACGAAAGGGAAAATCTCTGTGCGTCCTATGGAGCGAAGGCAAGAGCTGCGCACAGCTGGAAAAGGGCTCTCCGGCCGCCTCCTTGAAGAGTGGGCGGGGAGTAGAGCTCCCTCCTCCCCGTCTGCTGTCAAGGAGGCGCCCCAGAGCCGGTTTCCCACGGCTACCAAGCCTGCCCCTGCCAGAGCCGGTGACGGCAGAGGGATGCTGCTCGTACTTCCCCACCAACCCCATTCGCAAAAACAAGCCTGCTTTCGCGAATGGGGTTGGTGGGGAGCAATCAGCAACATCTCCTCCGCCCCCCCCCGCTGTGATCGGCAGGGGCGAAGGGGAGGCAGGATCAGCCCGAAATCGGGCTGTTCCGCCCCCCCTCCACAATCACGAGGGGGAGGGAGGAAGGGGCATCCCCAAAGCACGGCTTTGGGGCTGTCCCTTCCTTCCCCTTTGCCATGCTGTGGACAGCAACTCTCTCTCTCACCTCTTCCACCTTTCCTTTCTTCTTTCTCCCTCTTTCTTTCACTCTCTCTCACCCCTTCCTTCCTTCCTTCCTTCTCCCTCTCCCTCTCCCTCTCTCTCTCTCTCTCTCTCTCTCTCTCTCACACACACACACACACACTCCTTCTTTCTTACCTTCCTTCCTTCTCTCTCTTCCCTCCCTCCCTCCCTTTCTCTTCCTCCCTTCCTCTTTCACCCCTTCCTTCATTCTCTCTCTCCCCTTCCTTCCTTTCTTCCTTCCTTCTCTCTCTCTCTTCCCTCCCTCCTTCCCCCTCTCTTCCTCTCTCTCTCTTCCCCCCCTTCCCCCCTTCCTTCCTTGTCTCTCTTTCTCTCTCACACCCCTCCCTTCCTTCCCTCCCTCCCTCTTTCTTGAGGCTGTCCTCCAGGTCTGCTTGCTTTACAGCAAGGCAAGAGGAGGGATGGACGGGAGCCCCTTCCACCCCTCCTCCCAGCCTTTTAAAGGAGGAAAACCAGAAAAAAAAAATTTCCTTGTTTTCCGCCTCTAAAAATAAGCTGCGTCCTATGGAGCGAAAAATATGGTAATAAAAATCTACAAAATCTCTACTAACAACCCATAGAGAGAATAGTGGGGGTAAATGCCACTCAGTGATAGCCACCTCCTCATTACCTTTTGTATGAAAAAGGTGAAGAAATAACCAGAGAAGCCAAGAAAGCACGTAAAACTGGCGGGCTAGCTGGGAGCAGTTCTGACGAAAGCTACAGTGAGTCGGACATCTCGGACAATGAAGAGAGTGATAATGAGAGCTCCAGGTTTTTAAGCTCTGGGGAAGATGATGACTTCAACCCGTTTAAGGATGAATCTAGCGAGGATGATGAAGATGGTGAGATAATAATGGATATCATTGTAAATTAGTATTTATTTTCAATTGTTGCTTTGTTGCATGTGCTGCCACTATTTACTGTAGTATTACTTTCTGGAGGCTGAGTATAGGACCATCACAATTTTGTGGGGGATTACACTCCAGGGGTGGCACAAATACACAAAAGCATGTATACTTGAACCACTCGCCATGCAAGCATCCTTACCTTTCTAGAGCCATCTAGCAAGTGGGACTTGATCAGCTCTAGAATACTCTTGTGCAAGCTCTGGAGTGCTCTCGTAAGATCTTACTGGGCTATTCATGTTCCCACAAGATCTTGCAAGAGCCGTGTAAGCAAGGCTTGGAAGCTTCTGCGCTGGGAAAACCTTGCACAAAAGATATTTTAAGCTTTCTGCTTTCCATGCATTTAATTTGTGTGATTTCAGCCGGCCAACCTTTAACCACATAGAGCTGAAATCACACGTGTTAAATGTGCATAAGTTGCAATTGTACTGTTTTTCATGAAGCTGATCCATTCAAGATTTACCTACAAAAGAAATTGCTCTGGTGCATAATTTTCATATTTTTCCAGAAGCCTTTTTTCTTCTTTAATATATTTATTTTTCTTCAGACCCCTGGCTAATTAGGAAAGAACATAAGAAAAATAAAGAAAAGAAAAAAAAGAAAAGCATTGACCCAGATTCCATTCAGAGTGCCTTACTAGCGTCTGGACTTGGATCCAAACGGCCCAGTTCTCTTTCTTCCACAGTAGTTACCTCTTCTACTACAAATACGTCTGGTATGTTGAATGTGCAGCTTCTAAATTGGCTTTTGAAGCCAGAATGCTCCTTCCAGAAAGAGGAAACAACACTTTCACATTTCTAAACACCACCATTCTTTTTTTTAATATATGCTGCAGCTAACAGTAATACAAATACCAGCTATGTAACAAGTCAGGATGCTGTTGAGAGAGCCCAGCAGATGAAAAAGGAATTGCTTGATAAATTGGAAAAACTATCAGAAGATCTTCCTCCTAATACACTGGATGAACTTATAGATGAACTGGGTGGACCTGAGAATGTGGCTGAGGTAGGTGCTGGATCTCAAGTAACTGTGTGGGAAGCAGACCTGTAGTTTGGTGAGCAAACCTAAGAGCAGGAATTGCTACAGAACATCCACATAACCTAACATGTTTAACATTAAAGGCAATTAAATAAAAGATTTGATAAACCAAAACATAATTTTGTAAAATAAGAGCCTAGTGATGTTCATTCCAGTGCCTTTGCATTAATTGGCCTGGATTCAAACTACCTTCCACTAATAACGGGTAGCAAACCTATTTTAGCCTGAGGATTACATTCCCTTCTGGGCAACTGTCTGAGGACTGCCTGCCCACCCGCCCTTTCTTTCACTCTCTCCCTCTCATATCAACAACATGGATGGTGACATGGTCAGAAAGAAGGTATTGCCTTCAGTGATTATAAGTCCAGAGTCTTGGATATCCTGAGCTTTAGGTGATTGTTTCCAAGTGGAAATATCAGACACTAATAGATAAAGAATTGAATGGAAGGCAAAAGTTATTGGGTATAGAAGTAGACTTGGATGTCTTCAGCATATAGGTGTTTTAGAAAGCCAACACTACTGCCCTGACTTCACTGCTCCACCTCTTTTGTCAAATAGGAAAAACCAAACAGTTGCAAAAGCAACCTATTGTTCATAGAGAAGTTTTAAAACACAAGTTATTTGGTGTCCCTTTAAAAATAACTCACTGGCTTCTGACCAGTCACTATTTCACCCCAAACCCACCAACCCCTCAGTTCTTACTTCCATAACCTAAAAGCTTGTTTGGGCAAGTCAGGCTGTGGACAGAAATTGGGCAAGTCAGGCTGCTAGAAATGGGCAGCATGTTTCATCATACAAGCTTTTTCTTGAGTGCATGTGAAATTGATTGGAAGTATTTAATGGGTTCCTAAAAGCACTATTTAGCATGCTAAAACAGGTCATTGTTCCCAAGATGACAGGTCGCAAAGGGAGAGTCGTGAGTAATGATGATGGCAGCATCTCTTACGAGTCCAGGTCTGAGCTAGATGTTCCTGTTGAAATCCTAAACATCACAGAGAAGCAAAGATTCATGGATGGAGATAAGGTAACAGTTTTCATTACTCTACATCAGTTCTCAAGTAAAGATTCATATAAAATAGATGGACAAATGTCAGGGACTTCTTGGCAATATTTCGGTTGGGTCTGCAATAAGAGACAGACAAAATGGTCCCTGTCCTCTTCAGCAGCCTTAGTTTTTGTAGCTGAAGTGAGATAAAACACATGTAGCTTCTATTTCATTAAAGGTGACTTTGAGATCCCTTCTTCATGCAAAGCATATGATCTACAGCGTCTTCCTACCAATTCAAACACATGTTCACATCCTGCCCATAGACATCTTAAAATTTACAAATCCAACCTTTCCATTCTTTCTCTCTTAAAGAATATTGCCATCATTTCTGAAGCAGCCAGCTCTGGTATTTCATTGCAAGCAGATCGACGAGCCAAGAACCAGAGGCGAAGGGTACATATGACTCTGGAGTTGCCGTGGAGTGCAGATAGGGCAATACAGCAGTTTGGTAAGCAGTTTTGTCTTGGCTTTACTTAGAAATGATGCGTGTTTGTCAGGCACATATGTTGAGTTTGTATCATTTGCAGTAAGACAGTTTTAGCAGAGTAGTCCTATTTTTGCAATGCTGCTAAACAGATGTGTGTAGGCTCACAAATTACATAGTGTTCTGATATGCAAACTAGAGTTCAGTCTATGCTAGGTTTTGCACAATGCCAAAAGATAATGAAATCTGACAACACATTGATTGGTACATAATGGTAGGAGTCTTCGAACAGAGTTTTCCAGTTCTGTCTAGTTTGAGTTGTATTTCCATTGCCACAATGATAGACTACTGAACACCATTCAATCTGTGTCTATGGAATAAGTGACTTGCAAAGCAGTTAAGTATTCACTTCTAAAACAGTTTCCTTAAAAAGTAAAGTTTAAATTTATCTGAGCAAAAATGTAGCTTCAAACACAAGCAAGTTGAATCTTCTTCGTTCAAAAAAAAAAAGTTTGTCTTCAAGAGTTAGTCCTCCTACTAGCTCCAAAGATAGGGTGATTCAAATTTGCTTAGGCCTGGTGTTGCCCACTCCACAGAGAGTGGTCTTTCTTTCTTTCTTTCTTTCTTTCTTTCTTTCTTTCTTTCTTTCTTTCTTTCTTTCTTTCTTTCTTTCTTTCTTTCTTTCTTTCTTTCTCCAGAGTCAATACTATGTCCAGACTGCTTTTGGCAATGAACATGGGGGTTTGGCCAAGTTCTGGTGTTTGTGGATTGTGTTCCCTTCTTGGTGTGTGGGGGTCTTATCCCTCCAGTGTACATTTCCTAGGCCTGTTGTGCTTCATATGAACTGACTATGGGGTGCGGCACTCATCTTGCTTCAGGCCGAGGGAGCGGACATTTGTCCACAGACAGCTTTCCAGGTCATGTGGCCGGCATGACTAAACTGCTTCTGGCGCTACGGGACACCGCGACAGAAGCCAGAGCACATGGAAACACTGTTTACCTTCCCGTCACAGCGGTACCTATTTATCTCCTTGCACTGGCAGGCTTTCGAGCTGCTATGTTGGCAGGAGGTGGAACAGAGCAACGGGGCACCCTGTAGTGCAGATTCAAACTGCTGAGGCCAAATGGCTCAGTGGCTTAGATCACAGCGGCACCCATGTCTGTGGTTGTATACTGAATGGAGTATATGATAGCAGTTAGCAAGTTATTTGCTATTACTGATTTTCACAGAGGAAGCTATTTTTTTCTTTTTTCTTTTTCTTTTGTTGGCAGGCCTGTGTGGCTGTTTAATTTTAAATTTTTTGATCAGCTGCTCAATTTATTATATGTATTGTTGTTTTCATAGTGTTTTATATTCTCTTGTTATACCGCACCCTGGTATTTTATGATGTGGCAGTATAGAAATGTTTTTATAATCATAAAATAAACCTCTTAGAATTCCCTGGAAAACAGTTTGAGATGGTTAATTGAATCATTTGTTTATTTATTTTATTGATGTGAAGAACATGGCCTCCAAATATACCTCTGTTTTCCTATCCAATATTTTTGAGAATGGGTGGTTGATGCTGGGTGACTTGAGTGAACAAAACCTCTTTTTCTTACTATCCAGGCCGAACTCACAGGTCCAATCAAGTGACCGCACCAGAATATGTCTTCCTAATATCTGAACTGGCTGGAGAACAAAGATTTGCATCAATCGTTGCCAAACGCCTGGAGAGCTTGGTAAGCAGATTGTTGGGTGTAGCTTTGACTAGGAAATTCACTGCAAGTGAGCAGATTTTGATTAAAGACTCAGAAACTTGAAAACACATTTCTCAATTATACCAGGTTCCATTAAAGTTGAAAACAAAGCAGATAACATCTAAGATTCTGTGGTCTAGAGAGTGGCTCTCGTATCTCAAATTGTGTGGGGTAGGGGTTCATAGAGGGATTTAAGCCGTTCCCAATTACTGTTAATATGTAGGAGACTCAATACAAATCATTGGGTAAATGCAGGATGGGGAATCTGGCCCACCAGATGTTGCTGGACTATAACTCGCATCATCTCTAATTGCTGACTTTGCTGGGAGAAGCTGGTGGGAGATAGAGTTTAGCATCTTCTACAGGGCAACAGGTTTCCCTTCCCCAGTACATAGATTGTACTTTACTCTGCAGAATGAACGGGATCTGTCATGTGAATTTAGGAGAATATATATACAGTCATACCTCATGTTGCGTCTGCTTCAGGTTACGTGTTTTCGTGTTGCATCCTGCAGCAACTCGAAAGTACCAGAACGGGTTACTTCCTGGTTTCACCGCTTGCGCATGTGCAGAAGCGCTAAATCGCTGTGCGCAAATGCGGCGCTTCAGCTTGCACCAGTTCCGTGTTACAGACGGGCCTCCGGAACGGATCCCATCTGTAACACGAGGTTCCACTGCATTATAAAAACAACTTGGTCTCAAAATTATTGTCTCTTGATAGGGAGCTCTCACTCATGGCGACCGAAGAGCAACAGAAACAAGAGACCTCAGTAGGTTCAACTTTGACAACAAGGTAAGTGAGACACCTTTTGAATAAAGCAAGCCCTATCTTGCCTTGACACTTAAAAAACAGTAGGCTGTTTTTTCTGGGTTTTTTTTTTAATCTTTGCATCATTATCCTTTTCCCTTTTGGGGTTATAGACTGGAACTTCCCCAGCTGCTCTGGGCAGCTTACAGTACACATAAAAACATAGTAAAACATCAAACATTAAAAACTGCCTGTATAAATTGGCCAGATTTTGGATGTGAAAGGCAAGTGTCCTAACTTTCTAGGGAACAAGCATAATACTTTTAAAAGAAGGATGTTTGTATTTTATGGTGGCTACAATAGTTTCCCCCCAACTCTCATTAACAGTATGGCCGAAATGCATTGGAAATAGTGATGAAGTCCATTGTGAACTTAGACTCTCCGTTGGTGTCTCCACCTGCTGATTATCCAGGAGAATTCTTTAAAGGTATATGAATTTTTTGAAAAAATACTGAGGTGATAATCATGTTTATCAGTGAAGGGAAACAATTTCATAGAATTAATTAAAATTATGTACGCTAATCATTTGGTGGGATTATATGTACCTTTTCCTAACAACTAAATTCAACAGTTTCTTTTGCATGATCTGTTTTCAGAACTTGGATCTGAGAGCACAAATGTTTTTGGGTCAATTATTGCATTCCAGATACAGAATTGTTGGGCCTTTGGGTAGTAGATAGCAGCATCTGTTTGTACTACCATATGACCTCTCTTGCACATTTAATCAGTTGTGTTAGTTTTTAGGGGAGGGAAACTATCAAAGGTTTGGTTACATTTCACAAATGCTGATGGTACTTAAATTACCTTAGTAAACAGCAAGAATGGAACCCATGACAGCTTCCCTTTGTTCTTCCTAGATGTCCGTCAGGGTTTAATAGGTGTGGGCCTAATAAATGTAGAAGACCGGTCTGGGATTCTAACGCTTGACAAAGGTACATGCTCCTTTTGAATGTCTATGTAACTGATTATTATTATTTTTAATTCTGTAATGGCCTTGTAAGTCAACAGCAAAATTTGAAAGGGTTGTTTTCAGTGTTAGTCATACTCTATGAGTGGACCCATTGAAACTCTATGAGTAGACTCATTGAAATTAATACATGACTAACTTTGGTCCATTAATTTCAGTGGATCTACTCTAAGCAGAACTTGGCTGGATACAGGCTGAAGTCTTCAAGTGTGAATATACAAAACAAAGCTATGGTTTCAGATAATACAGTGATCTTAAATTGGTAGTGTGCTTTTGAAGTCCTTTATGGCTCTAAAGACAGAAGCCAGCCTGTCTCTTCCCTTCTGCCTCACTGACCTAATATAGAAGGGTGCTTGGGAGAGGGAGAACAACTTAATGCAGCTTTTATGGCTAGATTTGAGGTTGGTGGGGTGGGAAGAAACTGCTTAGGCAGGGTTCAGGAAGAGTGTGTACCTCACACAGTTGCCTATATCCCTGCTCATAAAATAATCTAGAATGCCTAGTATAACTAAGAAAAACTACAGAGTGCAAATAGCTTACTGAGCTAGAAAGGTGGGCAGCTGCATCTACATAATGCAGTTGGTAACCTTGTGATGAGCCATGAGACAGTGGAGTAGGTGCCAGACAGATCTACCTCTTCAGAGAATTGGAGAATACCCATAAATGTATTCTGTATGTCTCTGAACTTTAAGGGAGATTATTTGTCTCATGATTTGTCTTATAGTTAACCAATCCATTTATGTAGGATCTTGGTTGCATTCATTGTGGACGGATGACTTGCATATACTGTATAGAGAGGGTGGGGCTGTGTGTACTGTGTGCTTCAAAAAATAAATTATTTTCCAAGACAACAAACTTCATCAACTAGTTTTAATTATACAAATCGAGGAGATCTGCTTAATTCCATCATTTCTCCTGCTGTGCACAATTCTGGTTTTACTAGCAGAGGTGCTTGTAGATAGAGTTGTAGATATGGTGAATGCTGCCATGCTACTGCAGCTACGGGAAATGTTGAAATCAGGAGCTGAATTTGGTACCCAATACAACACTGCAGGTGTTTTGTGCTTCTGTGGGATTGTGGCATGACTCTGCAAAGAATTGGCCAGTGGACACTCCTCCTTGTTCTTGTGGCCCTCCAGGTGTTGCCATACTATGGCTCCCATCATCTTTGACTGTTGATCATTCTGGCTATTGCTGATGGAAGCTGGGAGTCCCCAAAACATCCATAAGGCCATAGGTTCCTCCCTTCTGTTTAGACTGCCAGGATAGTGCTTTTCCACTGATAAAACAAAGATGAAAAAAATGCTGTGCCCCCCCCCCAAATAAATAAATTCTGGCTTAAAGTGCTTCATCTCCTCTTGTTCTAGATTACAACAATATAGGGAAATTTCTGAACCGGATTCTGGGTATGGAAGTGCATCAGCAGAATGCTTTATTCCAGTATTTCTCGGACACGTTAAATGCAGTAATACAGAACGCTAAAAAGAATGGAAGATATGACATGGGCATTTTAGGTAAGAGCATGAGTTCGTTTGCACAACCTGCTATGCCAGGCTTTTTTCAGAGCCCACGTTCTTCCAGTGCCAGTAATAGAGGCAGATGGAAACCAGCCACCACCTCTTTCAGCCTCTCCAAGAATGAGATGGTCCCTTGAACAGATAGGAAGTGCTGCATGGTTTTAGTAGCAGCAAGAGCCAAACAACTGAAGTTCTTCAGACCTACTTCCTTGATTAGTCCCCTGTTTGAGCTTTCTTTCTTTCTGCCATTCCTGCATCGCATGCATAGCCACTGTTTCTTGTGCTGTTTCTGTAATGCTTACTGAGGATTGCAGTTCCCCCCCCCCCAGATGCCTAGCCTCCATCTCATGTCTCTACGTCACTGCTCATGTATTTCATATGATGGCAAAGTAGGCAGGCTTGAGTAATGCTGCTTTTATGTGCCCTGCTACCTTATTTTCTTCAGAAATGCCTCAGAGAGGAGGTTGTTCAAAGGCTGGTGGTTCCTCCACACAGGAATCATTGGAGACTTTTGTTCTTCTCTATGTACTGTACTCATATGTACCTTATGACTATCTTTCTTGAAGATCTGGGTTCAGGAGATGAGAAAGTGAGGAAGGCAGATGCAAAAAAATTTCTCACACCAGGATATTCTACCTCA
This sequence comes from Zootoca vivipara, assembly GCF_965207765.1. Classification (NCBI taxonomy): domain Eukaryota; kingdom Metazoa; phylum Chordata; class Lepidosauria; order Squamata; family Lacertidae; genus Zootoca; species Zootoca vivipara. The sequence goes on from NC_142599.1 coordinate 4,057,587, forward strand.
GGACATGTTGAATTGTATACTGTAAGTTTCTTGGCTAATTGTTCACCTTTGCATGAGCCACTGACATTTTTTGTTGACTCTTAAATGGTAAAACTTCTTGCTAAGTACGCTTTGACTTTTAATGTATTTTCTAGATAAGCGTGGAGAGAGGGATGTCTTGGGAAGAAGCAACAAAGATTTGGGCTGAACAAACTGGACCAGAAGATGGATTTTATTTATCACTTCAGGTGAGATTGTTCTCTGCAAACTTCAAGCATGTTAACTTCATTGGACATTAATATATCTTATGTGTTGTTATAGTAGTAGTAGTACCGGTAGTAGTAGTAATAATAATAATAATAATAGGAATAAGAATAATAATGGTAAAACAGGAGCGGAAGGATGTTGTGGTCTAAACCACTGAGCCTCTTGGGCTTGCTAGTCAGAAGGTCGGCGGTCATACCTGCCAAGTTCTCCCTTTTTTAAAAGGAAATTCCCTTATGCTGAATAGGCTTCCTCACAAGAAAAGGGAAAACTTGGCAGCTATGTCGGCGGTTCAAATCCCCACATCTGGGTGAGCTCCTGTTGCTCTGTCCCAGCTCCTGCCAGCTTAGCAGTTTGAAAGCACACTAGTGCAAGTAGATAAATAGGTACTGCTGCAACGGGAAGGTAAACACCATTTCTGTGTGCTCTGGCTTCCATCACGGTGTCCCATTGCGCCAGAAGTGGTTTAGTCCTGCTGGCCACATGACCCAGAAAGCTGTCTGGACAAACGCCAGGCCTGAAAGCGAGATGAGTGCCGCAACCTCATATTCACCTTTGACTGGACTTAACCGTCCAGGGGTCCTTTACCTTTTATCTTCTTACAAACCTAATAATTTCTTAACGTAATAAAGAAATAATACTTGACATTTATGCCATGTATCTTTAAGCGTTTGAAGCACTGTGTAGTCAGTATTTCAGGTGGGAGCCTGAAATTGAGAGTATGGTGGCAAAAGGTGGATTATCCTGGAATAGCAGCCCCCTCAGACCAGATCTGGGAGCAGAGCTGATGTTTGGGTCAGAAGGACAGAACTACTCTTGCATGTGCTGTAAATCTGCCTCCTTGAGATTTTTGTTGCCTCCTTAACTTCATCCAACAGTTTCTTTTTTTTTCCTGGGGAGTATAGTGTGATTTATTGACTGGTACCACAACATGTGTGTAAACAAGCCTTCAACTCTGCTTCTGTATAAAACCAATTCTGTTTTGCAGTTTGACTTCCCCCTTTCTGCGGTTCCTTAAATTTATTTTTAATATTTTCTGCATATCCAAATCAACCAAATTTGCTCATTTTTTCATCTTCTTTAAATATATACTCTTATGAAACTGCAGGTTATTACAATACTCCTGCCTATGTTTTTATCTGTTTACAATTTATCTATAAATATTCAATAAACCATTTCCATTTTTTTAAATAAGAAGTTTGTTATCTTGGTTTCATATTGTTCTGGTAAGTTTTGCTTCATCCAACAGATGCTAACCCTGGTCTGTCTTTAAATAAATGTTAAATCCTGACGGTATCTTAAGTAACACATACATACTGCATTTTCACAGTATTTCTCTCTCTCTCCCCCCCCCCCTTTCTTCCAGATACGAAACAATAAGAAAACTGCCATCCTGGTGAAAGAAGTGAATCCCAAAAAGAAGCTTTTCCTAGTATATAGACCAAATACCGGAAAACAATTGAAATTGGAGACGTATGGAGAAATAAAGAAAAAATATAAAAAGGTTACTTGCTTTTTAAAAACAAATTTAACTATAACGTGGAAAACATTCACATTTGTATTAAACTTATAATCCTGCGGGAGAGAAAAACAAAGTATGCAATGAATATAATACATTAATACCCTTATATGCATTAATTACATTAAAAATACACAGACCCTAGATGTGTTGTTGTTGTTTAGTCATTTAGTCGTGTCCGACTCTTCGTGACCCCATGGACCATAGCACGCCAGGCACTCCTGTCTTGCACTGCCTCCCGCAGTTTGGTCAAACTCATGTTCGTAGCTTCGAGAACACTGTCCAACCATCTCGTCATAATTTGTGCACATACCCCATCCCTGCTGCTTGCCTCTTTTCACCTGGGCTGCCCTCCTTCACACACTGGCTAACTGCCCTTCTTATTTACTTCCTAAACAAGTAAAGCATGCCTAGGATTGCAGCCATAGTCAAATGAGATGACCTTGTGGAAATACTCAGGTGCTGAATAATTGGTATTACAACTAAATTAGGCAAACCATAGATCACACCTTCAGACAACTGTTGAACTATGGTATTCTATCAGTAAGGACTGAGGGCTGCATGGGCAGGGAGAGCATGTGAGCCTGTGGTGCCCTGGGGTTCTTCTCATCCATGTAACATGAGAGCATGCTTTGGCCTTGCATCTTTGAAATCAAGAAGCCAAATCTGGCTGTAATAAATCTGTAAAATCTAATTTATTTCATTTTCAGGTTCCTTCTGACGATGCTGTGGCCCACTGGCTAGAGCAGTACACATCATCAGCAGACACTTGCACCCATGCTTACTGGTGAGTTCTTGAAATGCTGTGGTACAAAATGCCTTGTGGGGTGTGCTGGGCTTTTCAAAAATTGCTCTGAGAAAAGAAACTTCGCATGGGAAGTGAAAGCTTCACCAAAGCGTTGCATTGGCAGCTTTTCCACAAGAAATATCGAGCCTGAGATTTGTGCTAGTTCTAACTAGGCTTGAGGAACCTCCTTTGTTCAGAACTAACTTTATCCTCTGTTCTTGTCTGACTTGCGTGCTCGAGCAGCTCATCCTAGTCTATTGTGAGGCAACAATTTGTTATGCAAAATCAAAGTGTTATTCAGAAAATATTGTGGGACATCAATATCCTTATGTGTTGCTTTTCATTAAAAATTGTGTATGTGTTAAACAAAGATCTATCTTTAAGTATTTCTCCTTCCCTTCCTCTTTCAGGAGAGGCAATTGCAAAAAAGCAAGCCTGGGCCTGGTTTGTGAAGTTGGCCTGCGCTGTCGGACGTACTATGTCCTGTGTGGTTCAGTCCTAAGCGTCTGGACAAAGGTAGAAGGAGTTCTAGCCTCAGTAAGCGGTACAAATGTCAAAATGCAGATCGTTCGGCTACGGACGGAGGATGGACAGAGGATTGTAGGCAAGTGTGATAATTTGTCATTACCTTTTGGTCCATGTGGCAGTCTAACTCCTGAAGTCTCTCTAACCTTAAAAAGTGTACTAGTTTTGTGTATTGTTGGTTTCTTGGAACAGAAGGCTCATTTTGCATTTTATTTTATTTTCCCTCCAAGGATACATTATTGAATCTGTAGCATATATTTCTTTAGTGTCTTACATTGAGGAGCAAAGGGCCTGCATTTCATAGCCCAAGCAAAAGCAGGCCTAAAAAGACTGATGAGAGCATTTTCAGGACATTGCCAGAGAGAACAGCTGGCCGTGAATTACAAGAAAACCAAAGTCATGGTTTTCTCAAGAAACTACAGGGCCCATAGATGGCGCATGGACAACCAGCTAATTGAACAGGTCAAAGTTTTCAAATATCTTGGCCTTATTTTCCAGTCTACAGGGTCATGGGGAGCACACCAGAAATGTGCAAAAGAAAAAGCATCCAAAAACGCCAAAATTCTGACATGCTTTTTCTACACAAAAGGTGGTAAACATATACCATCAGTCCTGGAAGTGTTCCAAGCGAAACCACTAGCACAGTTGTTATAAAGGGCTCAGATTGGACAAGCACTCACCTTGGATCTACGGAAGCTGTCCAATCAAAGTTCTTAAGGCAAATTTTCTCTGTACCACCGAGTCCCAAATGCATCATTGCGTCTAGAGGCTAATCTTACCTTGGTAGAATTACGGATCTGGCGTAGGGCTAACTATTGGCTTTGCCTAAACTCAGATCCCCCTGGTCTAATATCCCTAGTGCTACAAGATTGTCACAAGAGCACCTGGACTAAAATTGTCTATCAAAAACTTCACTCTTGTGGTTTATCACCACAACAGCTACTCACTTTGGGTTCTAGTAAAGCAAACAGTCTAATTTGTCAGTGCCTAAATGATATCGAGCGTCAGAAAAACTTGGCCACAATAAGGAAATTTTGCCCATTGTATTGACTATTTTCCACCGTCCCATTTTGACTCTCTGGCACCCTAGCTGCATAACCTAGCAATTCTAAAATGTAGACGCGCTTTTACTCTCGCTTCCACATGAAAACCACTTATGTCCCTGTGGAGATGGCAGTACTGAATTGGTGGCGCATACCCTTCTGGCTTGCACTCTTTATAAAGACTTGAGGAATGAGGTTATCACCCCTCTTTTATTGTCCATTTCGGGTCGCCTAACCACTGCCGCAACAGTGTCCCTTCTCTTGGCAGATAAAGATGAACAGATGACAGCAAAGGTTGCAAGATTTTTAGCTGGGGCAATTAGAATAAGATCCACTATTTGACTATTGATTCAAAACCCTAAAATGTATTTTATATAACTGACTTTTTATTTTTATTCTTTGTACTGTATATCGTATTGTTTTATTGCTATGGCCAATGGCTGATGCAAATAAACATTCATTCATTCTTCTTTTCATTCATACCGGTAGTTGAAAAGCTAGAGGGATGGGATGGTTGTACTGGGCTCACCACGAGCCCTTGATCATGCTTAAAGTAACCTTTTCTGATCAGGCCTCTGTCCCCTAAATGAGGCAAAAAGGGAGGTGTGGTCAGACAGCATTTCTTGTGGCCAGATTCTACTTAAAGAAGGATAATATCCCAGATGCATGGAGAACTTACCTTTTCCTTAATATCTATTATGGTAGCAGCTAGTATCCCTGTGTGTGCACAGTATATGGGATTGGACATCAATAGCCACCATAAATCCACAAAGCTGGTGATTGTCCTCAGAGTAAAAGATTTTAGGTGGCCAGTTAATTGAGGACCACTCACTGCCTTGGAGTCAAGAAGGATACTGTAGGTTGCTTACAAGCAGCATGGATGTCTGTGAAATAAGACCCAATCTTTTCTGTTGCAGGCTTGATCATTCCCGCAAATTGTGTGTCTCCCCTCGTAAACCTACTTTCGACATCAGACCAGTCACAACAGCTTGCAGTGCAACAGCAACAAATATGGCAACAGCATCACCCACAGAGCATTACCAACTTCAACAATGCATAAGAAAAGAGAGTCTTTGGTATTTGGCTGTACAAGCGGATCATTGCATTTTTTTAAAATATCAGGGACAGATTCCAAAGAAATAACTTTCAGTTCCATCATGCTCTCTTAGAACTGTGCAGAAGTGGAGAGACACCTGAAGGGTGGTCAAACTGAAAGCCAAACATTGTTTCACAGTGGTCCATGTGTCCTTTTTTTTTACCCCCCCCCCCAATGCTCTTTATAGAGCTGCTTCTTTTTACAAAAAATATTTGTCCTACTTAAGCTACAAACCATGACTTTGTTTGTGAAGAGGCTTGAAAATTCCCAACCAACCTATCCATTCACCTTGTCATAACAGTGCTCAGGGTTTAATGCAGTCCATCGGTGCCATTGCTGCGGGAGAGGTCCTCAGATGCATGTATTGTGAGTTCATATTATAGAGATGATATATATATATTAATGGTGGCAACACAGGTCTCAATAAAAAAGTACATTTATTTAAAAAGCATGAAAATTTAAAAGTTTGCAAACCACACATTCAAGTTTGTTCCCCCTTTTTGTTTGGGCTGTGCATGTCTTTGGATTAGGCACGAGCAGGATCTCCTTCACAAAAAGTCAACACGGAAAAGGAAGAGAGAGACAATCTCAGTACAGCATTGAGGATTGCATTTTAAGAAAAAGGCCCAGTGATTGCATTTTCTGGCTTTCTTCTAGAGGTTATATATTTGAATCTGCAACATGTTTGTGCGTGTGTGATGGAAACATCTTAAATTTTTAAAGTTCCTTTTTTAAATGTGTTAATGGTGTTCCTAATTGTGTGCTGCAAGAATGGCTTTAAAAAAGCCTGATTTATTTTCTTTTTTCTTTCCTTCTCAAATGTTTCCTTTATCCAGTGAGGTTTTTAGGAAACACAAGTGCAAATTTACTTCCATTTCACATTACAGCCCTTTTAAAAAAGTTTTTGTTTTTTGTTACTCAATACTTGAGCTGTAAATTTGACATGGGGGGGAGGGGGGCAGCAGCACGTGAGGGTGCCGATGTGTATGCTGGGTTGATTTCCCCCCCCCTCCCGTTGCCCCGTAACTTGAATACTTTTGTTTATGTTGTAAGACATTGTAGAGTTTATCCTGGAGCTGTTTAAAATTGTAAATGTACAAAATGTGAATAGTCACTTATCTAAAAATATGGGTAAGTTTTGTTTTGCCTATAATAGTAGATGTTTATAAAGAAAGTGAAGGACAATGTTTGTCATTTTTCTTCTTGCTTGCACAGGTTGCACTATTGAAAATTTGAGATTGTATAAACCTGTCCACAGAACTGCAAGATACCAAAATCTTGTAGGTGTCAAATAAATAAAAAAGCTATTGTTCTAACAAGCAATGAGTCCTGTGTTTTTCATCAGTCTGTCACAATTCTCAGAACATTTTAATGATTCAGTCAAGTTCACACCAGAAGGGAGCAGGTGGCGCTGTGGTCTAAACCAGTGAGCCTCTTGGGTTTGCCGATGGACTGTCTCTATCGAAGGTTCAAATAGCGTGACAGGGTGAGCTCCTGTTGCTCTGTCCCAGTTCATGCCAACCTAGCAGTTCAAAAGCATACCACCGCGAGTATATAAACAGGTACTGTGGCAGTGGGAAGGCTTCCGTGCACTCTGGCTTCTGTCAAGGTGTTCCTTTGTGCTAGAAGCAAAGGGGGAGGTGACCAGCTGTCACTGACCACAGTACTTGCCTCTTTTCCATTAAGCTGCATCAGGTGTGGTTGAATCAACCATTCTCAGCACAGCTGAAGTAAAAAAGGTGGTAAAGGACCCCTGGACAGTTAAGTCCAGTCAAAGGCGACAGGTTGCAGTGCTCATCTCACTTTCAGGCCGAGCGAGCCGGTGTTTGTCAGCAGACGGCTTTCAGGGTCATGTGGCCAGCAGGACTAAACCGCTTCTGGCACAATGGGACATCCTGACGGAAACCAGAGTGCATGGAAATGCCGTTTACCTTCCCACTGCAGCAGTACCTATTTATCTACTTGCACTAGTGTGCTTTTGAACTGCTAGGTTGGCAGGAGCTGGGAAAGAGCAATGGGAACTCACCCCATTGTGGGGATTCGAACCACCAACCTTCCGGTCGATGAGCTCAAGAGGCTCAGTGGTTTGGACCACAGCACTACCTGCATCCCTTTACAGCTGAATTAACCACTCCTGGAGTCCCTGCTCTGGGCTTTCATAACAACCAGGAGGTATGTTCAAATTAGTAGTGACTCCAGTAGAAATGGTGGGATCATATAAGGAAGGTTCTAATTCCAAAAACTAAATCTTGTTCCGGTGGGAGCGAAATTAGTCTCAGTTTTTTCCTCAAAGTGTGTGCCTTCACTTACTGAATTTGAGAAATGCTTGTTCACTTGTTCAATTTATACCTTTGGTTCCTTAAAATACCGGTAAAAATATCAGTAAGACCAAAGTTACATGGTCAAAAAGGACATTGGCTTTTGTCACTCATGGCTGTAAAGCACAGATGGGGGACCCTCCAGATGTTGAACTACAATTCCCATGATCCCTGACAATTGATCATTTTTGTTGGGGGTGATGTGAAGGTTCAAACCCAGCTGTAAAGTTTTGCTCCCTCCCATTTGTTTATTAGCAATCTGCTCCTTTTAATGGACCTACTTGTGTTTTGCCAGAAGGTGCTGCTGAAGCCCTCAAGGCTGGAGAAAGGCAAACAAGGCACAACAAATAGCATTGCACTACTTTACATGGACAAAAGCAGAGGGCCTATTCCAGTTCAGATACTGCTTTCACGAAACAAGTCTGCATTCTGATTCTGAATTGGGGCTGCAGAGGCTGTTCAAATGCACCTTGTCCAGGAATTTGGTGTGTTTATGCAACCTTAGTTCTTTCCTGAACCCTTCTTGAATGCTGAAGAACTTCACAAGACGGTGGGATGAGAGAGGGAAATCCAAACAGAATTTAACGGGCATATGCTGTCAAGGATCAGCGTCTAGGATTGAGATACTTCTCGGGTAGGAATTGTGGCTGGACTCCCAGCTCATGAGTCCCAGCTGGAATGGCCCAGTGGCCAGGAATAATGGAAATGGTAGTCCCAGAAACACCTGAAGGCCACATGTCCCCATCCTGGGTTCTGCAAGCGCCTTCTCTGTGGTAGCCCTGGTTTGGAACCATCTCTCCAGGAGGTTTATTCAGCTTCTTCCCTCCTGTTGTCTTGGCAATAGCTGAAAATTACTTTTTTTGTAGGGAGGGCTATGTTTCATAGTCTCTTGCTGCTTTTCCTGATTTGCTGTGTTGATTCTTCTGGTTTAATGTAAAATGATTCATTTGCCTGTTTTCGTGTAGGTTTTAGTCTCAGTCTGTTCAACTGCTATAACATTTTACAACATTTTATAAAATACAATGCATGTATTTTAAAATATACTCCACTGTCTAAAATTTAAATTAAGCTTACTTGGGCAATGTTTTGACTGAAAGGGGAATAGAAATGTAAGATTCTAAGTTAAAATAAAGTCTTTGTTACAACATAGCAAGAGATCAGGTAACTGTGCCTTGGAATAAATTCCCAAAAGGGTTGTCGCTATCTTGAAATGTGCAACCCTTAAAAGGTGGGGGTGAGACTGGCAGCGGCATAGACGCAGACCTGTAACTTTCTATGTGGGTGTGTGAGAAATGGCTACAATGCTTCATTTTGTGCTCTCCCCCCCCCTCCCCGATTTTCTATTCATTGAGTTGTCTGTCCACTCAGCTTCTGGTGTCTAAATTTATTAATTGTCTAGAGTAGACAAGACTTTGCCAACATGGCGCTCTCCTATGTTTTGGACTACCACTCCCATCAAATACCATACCCTCAGATGAAAATAAGGACATTCTTTACTCCTCAACAACTGACCACCCTTGCAGCCAAAATGGCACCACCTCTGCACAGGTTGGGATGTACACTAAGTGAAGTCCTGAGGTTTGCAGAACAAAACCAACATTTAAAACAAACAAACAAACCCTAAAGTGGACAAAGAAATGGCCTACGTAGCCAAATGAAGACTGAGCATGCTTAGCGGCCATGGGATGTTGTCTCTTGGGAGGATGGATGGAATGGAGTATCTTGAAGTAGGGCATATATGCTGACTGGAACAATAAACGGGCACTCCACACTTCTTATAAATGTTAGGGTTGTAACCAGCTAAGTCCTACTCAGAGAAGACCCATTGAAATTGGTGGATGAGGTCCATTAATGTAAATAGGTATACTCTTGAGTTTGACTTAGCTGAATACAATCCTAATCTAGTTTAATTCAAAGTATTACAGAAGGGCCACCTAAAAAAATTAAATGTTTTGCAAACTGCCCCTCCTATAGCCAAAATAAACACCAGTGTCTCTCTCTCCCCTATGCTAGAAAGGCTGCACAGAAAGCGAGCCATGTTTTCATGCCTGGTGGAGTTGCACATCGGTGTACTCCTTTGGGGAAAAGGTGTTTCACGTTATTTCCAACATTACGCAGCAATGTCTCACCCAACTCAGCTCTCGCCTTATTATCATTAGACCCAAATTCAAATCATAACCTTAAATGCAGAGACTTACTATCAAGCTGTCTCATGGTTTGACAAAGAATGCCATCATGAGAAATCTCTTCTGAGACAAGCATTTCAACTACAATCATACCTCAGTTTAAGTACGCCTTGGTTTGAGTATTTTCAGGTTAAGTACTCCGTGGACCTGTCTGGAACGGATTAATCCACTTTCCATTACTTTCAATGGGAAAGTTCGCTTCAGGTTAAGCACACTTCAGGTTAAGAACAGACTTCCGGAACCAATTGTGTTTGTAAACCGAGGTACCACTGTATTCCAATCCAGGAATAACCCAAGCCATTTAAAAGAATACATAATATGAAAAAACCCACCTTCCAGAGCTCTTCCATAAGAAAAAGAAATCTTTCTACAAAGGCCGTTGGCATCATCTGCTCAGGGCAATTCAAGCAAAGGACAGCAATGAATTCTGGAAGATAGTTTCTGGTGCCCTTCAAGATGGTAGCAACCAAACAATCACCATCATTCCTGCCTCTAGCTGGTTCAATCACTATTCTGCAATACAGTCATACCTTGGTTTAAGTACGCTTCGATTTGAGTACTTTCAGTTTAAGTACGCCGCGGTCCCATCTGGAACAGATTAATCCACTTTCCTACTTTCAATGGGAAAGTTCGCTTCAGGTTAAGTACGCTTCAGGTTAAGTACAGACTTCTGGCACCAATTGTGTACTTAAACCAAGGTACCACTGTATTTACAGCACCAATGTATCAGCTATGCAAAATGGGCCCAGTTATGTACATCTTCCAGAATGGACCCCAGTAAAACTGGATGAAATATTCTCAATAACCAATAAGTTAAGATCAATCAATCCCCAGGACCAGACGGGATCCCTGGTGAACTTTTTAAGCACATTTCAGATTGGTGGGCTACTCTACTAGCCAACTTTATTACTTTAATTGACAAATTCGGGATATTACCAGATGTTTGGCTAAACTCCATCATCACTCCTATATTCAAAAAAGGTGACCTGAATCTGCCTGAAAATTACTGTCCAAGAAGTCTCCAATCAAACCTTGGCAAGATGTATGCCTGACATTTGGAAAAGAATTTGAATGACTGGGTCACGTCTAACAAGATCCTTAAGCCTGAACAAATAGGCTTCTGTCATGGCAAATCCACCACTGATCGCTGCATAGTCCTTTCACACCTCATGGAAAAATACATGGAAAATGGAGGAAAGGAACTTTACGTGGCCTTCCTAGACTTAAAAAGAGCTTTTGACCCCTGTGATCTACTTTGGCACAAATTATGTAAACTGGGAATTGACCAACGACTGCTGTTTTTAATTCAAAAATTACATACCGCTACATTCTGTCAAATTAAATGTAACTCTAAAGGCGAGCTGACAAAAAGTATAAATATAACCAAAGGAGTAAAGCAAGGATGCTTCTTGGCATCCCACTTATTCAACCTCTTCTTAAAAGACCTGGCTCATCACTTTAATGATGTAAATGGACATCCACCGACATTATGCCAACATAAAATAAAACTGCTTTTATACGCAGACGATACTACAATTCTTTCGCATACCCAGGTTGGCCTTAGAAGATTTCTGAACTTGTTTTCTTCCTTCTGAGAGCCTTCTGGTGTAGTGGTTTAGAGAGTTAGACTCGACTTGTAATCTGGGGAACTGGGTTTGAGTCTCTGCTCCTCCACATGCAGCTGCTGGGTGACCTTGGGCTAGTCACACTTCTCTGAAGTCTTTCAGCCCCACTCACCACACAGAGTGTTTGTTGTGGGGGAGGAAGGGAAAGGAGAATGTTAGCCGCTTTGCGACTCCTTCGGGTGTTGATAAAGCGGGATATCAAATCCAAACTCTCCTCCTCCTCTGGTTCCTCTGCCCTTTCGAAATCCAGCTTGCACTTCTGGGAGTTCTCGGTCCACATACTGCCTAAGCCTGCCTTGTAGAATTTTAAGCATAACCTTGCTAGCGTGTGAAATGAGCGCAATTATGCGGTAGTTGGAGCATTCTTTGGCACTGCCCTTCTTTGGGATTGGGATGTAGACTGATCTTCTCCAATCCTCTGGCCACTGCTGAGTTTTCCAAACTTGCTGGCATATTGAGTGTAGCACCATGACAGCATCATCTTTTAAGATTTTAAATAGTTCAGCTGGAATATCATCACTTCCACTGGCCTTGTTATTAGCAGTGCTTTCTAAGGCCCATTTGACTTCAGTCTCCAGGATGTCTGGCTCAAGGTCAGCAACCACACTACCTGGGGTGTACGAGACCTCCATATCTTTCTGGTATAATTCCTCTGTGTATTCTTGCCACCTCTTCTTGATATCTTCTGCTTCTGTTAGGTCCTTTCCATTTTTGTCCTTTATTACGGTAATCTTTGTACGAAATGTTCCTTTCATATCTCCAACTTTCTTGAACAGATCACTGGTTTTTCCCCATTCTGTTGTTATCCTCTATTTCTTTGCATTGCTCGTTTAAGAAGTCCCTGTTGCCTCTCCTTGCTGTTTTTTTGGAAGTCTGCATTCAATTTCCTGTATCTTTCACTATCTCCCTCGCATTTTGCTTGCATGTCTCCCCCGCTATTTGTAATACCTCATTGGACAGCCACTTTGCTTTCTTGCATTTCCTTTTCATTGGGATGGTTTTCGTCGCTGCCTCTTGAATAATGTTATTAGCTTCCATCCATAGTTCTTCAGGCACTCTGTCCACCAAATCTAAATCCTTAAACCTGTTCCTCACTTCCATTGTGTATTCATAAGGGATTTGTTTTAGATTGTGTCTTACTGGCCCAGTGTTTTTTCCTACTTTCTTCAGTTTAAGCTGGAATTTTGCTATAAGAAGCTGATGATCTGAGCCACAATCTGCTCCAGGTTTTGTTTTTGCTGACTGTATAGAGATTCTCCATCTTTGGCGGCAGAGAATATAATCAATCTGATTTCGATGTTGCCCATCTGGTGATGTCCATGTGTAGAGTCATCTCTTGTGTTGTTGGAAAAGAGTGTTTGTGATGACCAGCTTGTTCTCTTGACAGAACTCTATTAGCCTTTGCCCTGCTTTGTTTTGAACTCTAAGGCCAAACTTGCCAGTTGTTCCTTTTATCTCTTGATTCCCTACTTTATCATTCCAATCCCCTATAATGAGAAGAATGTTCTTCTTTGGTGTCATTTCTATAAGGTGTTGTAAGTCTTAATAGAAATGGTCAATTTCACTTTCTTCAGCACCGGTAGTTGGTGCATAATCTTGGATTAAACTTGTGATGTTAAAAGGTCTGCCTTGGATTCGTATCGAGATCATTCTTTTTTGAGATTGCATCCCAGTACAGCTTTCGCCACTCTTTTGTTGACTATGAGGGCCACTCCATTTCTTCTACGGGATTCTTGCCCACAGTAGTAGATATGATGGTCATCCGAACTGAATTCGTCCATTCCCGTCCATTTTAGTTCACTGATGCCCAGGATGTCAATATTTATTCTTGCCATCTCATTTTTTACCACATCCAGCTTACCAAGGTTCATGGTTCTTACATTCCAGGTTCCTATGCAATATTTTTCTTTACAGCATTGGACTTTCCTTTTGCTTCCAGGCATATCCGCAACTGAGCGACCTTTCGGCTTTGGCCCAGCCGCTTCATCAGCTCTGAATCTACCTGCACTTGTCCTCCGCTCTTCCTCAGTAGCATGTTGGATGCCTTCCGACCTGGGGGGCTCATCTTCCAGCGTCATAACTTTTATATGCCTGTTGTCTTTGTCCATGGAGTTTTCTTGGCAGGGATACTGGAGTGGTTTGCCAGTTCCTTCTCCAGGTGGATCACATTTAGTCAAAACTTTCCACTATGACCTGTCCATCTTGGGTGGCCCTGCATGGCATAGCTCATAGCTTCTCTGAGTTGTTCAAGCCCCTTCGCCACGACAAGGCAGTGATCCATGAAGGGGATTATTATTATTATTCTATTTATATCCTGTCCATGTGACTGGGTTGCCCCAGCCACTCTGAGGAGCTTCCAACATATATAAAACATAATTAAACATTAAAAAACTTTTCTACTGTATACAGGGCTGCCTTCAGATGGCTTGGGAGTTGGATAAGAAGAGGCAACTGTTAGTTCTACAGGTAAATGGAGCAACGCGAAGGATGGGAAGGGAATGCAAGTCACTGCCTAGTTTTCTTGACAATAAGCACCTGGGGCAAGGGGGTGGCAGTGTTGGAGAGGCTGCCTCTATACTTAAATGAGGACACACTACTATAAGTAGATTTGGTTTATGGTTGTTATTTTTGAAAGAATGAACAGGAAACAGAAGTGCCAACTTGAATAAAATATTAGGGGGTCCCAGGTAAGCCCTGCCCTGCATAAACAATCACAAGATGCACTGCACACACACCATTTAAATAGCAATGCCCATCAACTCTGGAGGGACCTACCTTGCCCCCTCATATATTTTATTGGGGAGCAAAGGGACCTTAGCCTCTAGGAGTTGGTTCCTATGACAGTAAAATGTGTTTAACTATAAATAGCAACCTAAAAACAAAACCTCCCTTAGAACTCTATCCGCATCTAGCAGACAAAATGCATATGTTAAGATTTTCAGTATAATCCTATGCACTTACTCAAAAGGTAGCCCACTGTTTCCATGGTGTGCATGTATTCAGAACTGCAGTTTTATGTGGGCAGCTGGAGTGCAATTGTATGCATGTCCACTCAGAAGTAAGCCCAACTGAGCAGATTAAAATCATTATTAAATATATATACCCAAACACACCTGCCTGTACCCTATGTTCATTGTCAAAACACCAAGCGGAGGGCAGGTGGTATGGCAGGGATCGGAACCTGTGATTCTTCAGCTCCCATCAACCCCAGCCAGCATAAGCAATAGTCAGGGATGATGGGAACTGGAGTCCAAGAGCATCTGGAAGCCTACAGGTTCTCTGCCCCTAATCTCTGGTGTGCTCTTCCCATAAAAACTCATATGACACCTGTTTTTGTGGGGGGGGGTGGGGGTATTGGTGCCAGATAACCCCCTTTTCATTTCCTCATGTCATTTCAAACATTAACCATAGCTGCCAAGTTCTCCCTTTTTTAAAGGGAAATTCCCTTATGCTGAATAGGCTTCCTCGCGAGAAAAGGGAAAACTTGGCAGCTATGATAAACTGAATTTGGTTTGATTCTGTGTTTTCAATAGTCTGTTGCTTTACAACCTTCAGATGCTGCTGTTGTATTTTCTTGACTTCTTTCATTTTATTGTAAGAAAAGGCTGCATTCTTTTTATTCTAAGAAGGCATGGGCTTGGGACATCATACACTTTCTTTCTGTGGAAACTCTTAATATTTCAAGTATTCCCAATTTTGCTTTTTTAAAATATATTTGGCAGTTAATTACATGGATTACTTGTTCACCTTGAATCTCTCAAGTAGAAGGAATGTTGAGAGCACCCTTGATACTTTCAGTTGGGGGTCATTTATCTCGTTGACCATTTCACATTGTTGCTTCAGGTTTCTAGCCTGTGGAAAGAAGGGTGAGCGAGGGCACCCCCTTTGACCCTCTTGCTTGTTTGACCAATATTGTGATTCTTTTGCTTTACAGTACATTGTTCCACTTGCTGATTAGTTTATGACTTTTTGTACTCCGTTGTAAATGTTGTTATAAAATGCCGCTCGCTATTTCAGGGGCCTTTGGGGTTCCAACATGGTATGTAAATAAAATGCAATAATAATGAGTAATAAATTTGTCCTTGAATAAGATAGCTGATATAGAAAGAGTAGGTTTTAGAAAAGGGAGGGGATGATAAATTGGGGTGCCTTCTAACACACTTAAAAGTTAACTATTTTCAATATAAATATAAATACTGCTGATGGCAGGCGCTGTCTGAGTTTTCCCTTCATACTTGCACTAGAAGGAACTGCCACTTCTATTTGCCTGCTGCCACACAAATATAAAGCTATTTTTAAAAACAAAACAAAACAAAAAAGTTCTTTCCTCTTCAAAACTATATTAAGCTACCCCCCTAACTTTTAAGATCTTTGTAGGCCCTGCTCTCGGTGTCCCTGTAAAATAAAGCAAGGGAGCTAATCACCAGGGGAAAAGGTCTTTTTGGTAGTGGCACCCCAGCTACAAAATGGCTTCCCTGTCACCATCCTTGTTGTCTTTTCTGTGCTAGGTGAAGATCTTGAAATAAATTATAGAGTCTGGGCCTGTTTTATTTTTGGGGTGGGGTGGGGGTGGGGGTGGGGTGGGGGTGGGGTTGATTAGCTGTTGTCTTTTGCTGCATGCATGTAGCTTTTGATTTTATGGGGTGGGGGAAATTGTATTTAATGTTTAAAAATAAATTATTTATTTTAAGGTGCCCAAAGAACTTTGTTACTGAATGACATACAACTATGACAGATAATCAGTCATATGAAATATATGTAAATTTAATATTTATTTGATTAAATGACAAGAGATTTCTGTGATCTGCTGTCAAGCCTACTTGAAAAAGCTATAAAAATGCTAAAATCATTATCATTTGGGCTGTCATCCAAAATGTTGGTTGATTGCTCAATTGATTAAGCCTGCATTAACATGCATATTAGGAAAAAACGTGACCACGTTATTCTGGGGCTCTGTCATCTGCACTTGTTTCCAGTCCAATTTTGGGCCCCATTCAAATTGCTGGTTTTAACCATTAAAGCCATAAGCCAGGGTGGAGAACCTTCTCAGCTGAGGGCCACATTCCCTCATGGACAGCCTTCCGGGGCCACCTGTTCCTCTGCTGGTGGCCTCAGGCCCTCTCCAGAACAGGTGTCCCACTGAATTCCTGGGCTTGGGAGCCATCAGCCCACAGCATCTTGTCAGGATTTACCTCCAGTCTGTTTGTCATTGTGTGGCCCATTACTGCCTTCAGAGATTAAGTAGCCTCACCTGATTCCAATGAAAAGGAGAAACAGCTGTGTGTCACTTCCAAATATCTTTGAATAGATGTTGGAGAGCAAGATGAATCCCTTCCGGACCCCATGGGACAACTGCTAAGGAGTTGAGTAGAAGTCACCTCTAGGTTGGGGCACAACCACCTGAACACCGTCCCTCAAACTCTCAACCCATAAAGCGGTTGAGGAAGATACATACTCAATGGTATGAAACCCCACTGAGAGAGCAAGGAGAATGAGAGACTCCCTGTCTTCCCACTGCAAGTTGCAACAAACAAAATCTGCCCTTACTCCCTTATGGGGTATACAAGAGCCCTCATAGGTTCTCCATTGGTAGGAGAAAATAACAGAGGCCAGCCAGAGAATATTGAGAAGCAAAGCAGCTCGTAAGCCTGATCTTTATTGAACTGTTGCAACAGGGTGCTCCCCTCCCAGGCAGGAGAAAGGAGGAGGACCCAGAATGAAAGGTGTGCCTGCCCTTATATAGACATTTTGAAATTCCCTGCCTGGAGCTCAATACCATCCCTCCATACATCATACATACATCACAGAAGGGGTGTAGCCCAAGACCACCCCTCATATACATCATACCTACATCATAGAAAAGGCGGTCTACAACAGAAATTTGAATGTTGTTGCTTTTCCTGTCTGCCAGGTTATCTGATAATGAATTTTTTTCTGGTATTCTGGCCACTTATTTGAGGTGGTAATTACTTAATTCCTGAGACAATGGGAAGATTCCCTCACCCCCTCCCTCCTTGCAGAGAAACATTTGGTCAGTTTGGGAGTCAAAATGGTTTCAGGACTGTCTTACTGTATGTGTTTGCTTGGTACATTTATGAACATCCATTGTACTGTAAATATATTTAAGACCTTAAATTTTTTTGTTACAAAGTCATCTATCAGGATGACCAAAACTGTTTCATCAACAAACCCATGTTTGAAGCTAGACTGAAATGGGTTAAGGACAACCAGCTTCTGCCAAGTTGAATAGAAGCTATCTGCCCCCACCCTCTCAAGGACCTTGCTACAAACAAGATGTGAAATATTTAAGACTCGGTCATGTTTTGTGTTAATTATATAAATTAATTTCTGGTATTGATTGATAAATTTACAAATAGATGACCAAACAGGTGAAAAAACAAAACTATGAGAAAATAAAACTATAAAACAGAGGTTCTGAAAGCCAATAAAAGTAATATAAAAAGTAAAGGATTTGGTACCACCCACACAAGTAGCACATGACATTTTTATTTATAGCCTACTGTGTTTATTATTTATCTTTAAAGCCTTTCCTGTATCTTAAATTATGGTTGCATTTATTTATTTTAAATTGTTGCAAATATTGAGCTTTTTTTATAGTGGTGGGGAGATTAAACAACCAAGCAGTATGTAAATGTTTTTCAACCGTTCCATGCCCACCCTTTAATTTGCTCCATTTTTTTTGGAAATATCCCTCCAAGAATGGCTGCATCTGAAAACTTCTTTCCAAATTTTTTGTTTTTAAAACTCTGAAAACTTATTTTAAGGGGGTAAAAAATAGATGATAATAAAGCTTGCACCTCTCTAGGCAGTAAATGGAACCAATTCCTCCCAATAATAAAGGAGGGAGGGAAATTTTACACATTTTGTGCAAGGGATTCCAGAACTCCCTGTGCTGAGGTTAAACTTTTCCCTCCTCCCTCCTCCTCCTCTCCCCTCACCGGCTTTCAGAGTCCTCTTTTTTTGCCCCCCCCCCGCCGCCGCCCTTCTCTTCCTCCTCCTCCTGATGTATGGATGATATCCTGCGTTGCAAAAGAGCGAGCGGCAATCTGTGTACATATAGATGTATCTCTATCCATATGTGACGCGGCCATATTTGCGGCGTGCGCTTGTCTCTCGCAGTAAACAACCCCCAAAGTCTCGGGGAAGACAGACAGACCGACGGACAGGCAGACGGAGCCCGAGAGAGCCGCGTCGTGGAATTTCAGGACATTTCGCCGCCTCCTTTCGCCGATGTCGCTGCTGCTGCTCGGCATGTCTTACAAGCCAAACTTGACCGCGCACATCGCGGCGGCTCCCATCAGCCAAGGTAAGGCGCAAACTCTGCCGGTCCCTCTCCGGAGGCTCCTTAGCATGGCTGCTTAAGCGCACGGAATATCGCTATTTTGCATTGGTTCGCCTTTTGCAAGAGGAGGTGGCGGCGGGGGGAGCCCCGGTTGCCCCGCTGGCGCCGGAGGCGAAGGCAAGCGCTGCGCTGCGCCCTGGCTACCTGGGCGAGCCCCGCCGCTCGGAGACGGGCTCTTCGCCTTGCTCCCGCTCGCTCCGCTTCCCCACTCAGGTCAGATCCGCGGAGCTGATTCATCTCCGCCATTATGCACTTTTTTTTTTGCGCCGGCGGGGGAGGGGGGGACACCCGAGCGGGTGCAAAGTTTGGCTCGGCGGCCAAGCCCCCCTCCCCCCCGGGCAGCTCGGCGAGGCTGTGCGCCCCGGGAAGCCGGCAGCGGCGGCAGCGGCGCCTGGGCGAGGGTGGCCCGGGGGGCTTGGCGGAGGGGCCGGGGGGGGATGGGATCAAGGAGCGGCGGGTGGAGGTTCGGTCCTGACGCCTCCTCCCCCCACCTTCCCCTCCATGATTGCCTCCCTAGAGCGGCTGATTGATTCGGATCAAGGAAGGAAGCGAGGCGCGCTGCACGCCTCGGCGAGGGCCGCTGCTGGTGGCTGGGCGCAAGTGCGCGAGGAGCCGGCGGGGAGGAGGGAAGGGTGCGGGGGTTTAGGGGAGCCGACCACGTGGAAGCGCCCTGCAAATGGTATTGTTTTTATTTATTTATTGCTTATATATATATATATATATATATATATATATATATATATATATATATATATATATATAATCCCACCTTTACCTCCAAGGAGCTCAGGGTTCTCCGCCAACTCTTCACGTTTAACTTCCACAACAACCCTGGGAGGTAGGTTAGCCTGTGGTTGCCCCCCCAAGGGTCGCATCCAGTGAGCTTCTTAGTGGCTGATTGGGGTGGAGGGGATTCGCACCGTGGCCTCTCCCAGGTCCTAGTCGACATTCTAACCACTACACCTTTGATCTCATGCACCTTCCTGAAGATGAGAACCTGGGCATTCCTGGACTTTGGAAGCGGCCTTATTGCAAATCACTGTGTCTTCTGAGCGGCAGTGACTGCAGGCTGTTGGGTAGGGAATACTTTTCTCCCCATCAGCTGGTACCTGAGAGCCTCTTAACTGGAGGTGCGGCAGATGGGACCTGGGACCTGCATGCAAAACGTTTGCTGTAACCCAGGATTCCCCCAACTATGGTCAGCAAGCTTCATTCAGAGAGGGTGCAGTGTGTCCATGGATTTGTGATTTAAGAGCATATTATTATTATATGTTGCATTTTGTTGTGTTACAATTTTAATTGCTAGGACAGGCCAGAAAAGCATTAAGTAGTCCACCAAGACTGCCAGCAGTTTTCAAGTGGTCCCTTTAGCAGAAATGTTTGGGAGCTGGTCCTCTGACACACCTTGAGAGTGGCATGCTGCAAGGCAGGCTCACTGCTTGTTGAGTATGCCATTCAAGAGATGTATCTACTTCAGCAAACGTTCTCACATCCAGCTGCCTGTTGTGACCAAGTGATGTTCATGGATGTGTAAACTGCCCCTTAAACAAGCCTTTACTGTTTAGAAAAGTTGGGTGTTTTGCCCTTACTCTTCTTATCAGTTAAACCTGTCATCTATGTGAAGAGAGAGTCTGGGTTGTTTTCAGTGTTAGTCAAACTCATAGTACTGTAGTCCCATTGAAGTTAATAAACATGGCTAAGGTCCATTAATTTCCCTGGGTCCGCTTTTGAGTAGAGCTTCATTGGAGAAAACCCTGTGTTTCACTTTCACTTTTGTTTCTACTGTTTTACTTCATTTTGCCTTTCTCTTCCACATCTTCCCCTTCCGCCAAAACAAAAAAAAAGTTTCCTTCGGTTTAACTTTGCCTCTTGCGAACTGCAGAAAACACACTCTCTCTGTGTTTTCCAGTAGTTATATCCAGTGCTATTTCTCTAGAAAAAGAGGTGCTGGAACTCACCTCATTCTCTTAGAATGGTAATGGCAACCACCTGAGAGGTGCTGGAAGTTCTGGCTGAAAAAAAGCCCTGCTTATATAGCACTTGAATAAAACCCACAGAGGCACCCTGATCTTTGTTTTCAAACTACCTGTATATATCTTTTACACATGACTCTGGTTGATTGGTCTTGAGTTTCCAGCAAAAGACAAATTCAGCAGGCCTAAAAATTTCCTGACTCCTGGTTTAGCATACTTACAGTCCTGAAAGACTCTCACAGCAGCTTTTCCAAAGATCCTCACACTAAAAATTGCATTTGAGGCTGCTATTGGGAACGGAAATAGTGTAGTGTCTCTCTGTCTTAGCCTAGGCAACAGAGCCCACTGAAGTCCTTTGAGGCAAGGGGGGGGGGCAGCTGAGCTGTGGAAGCTGCTTCATCAGGGCAAATGGGTCACTGCCCCACCAGCCTCGTGTCGTCTCCCTGCAGTCTTCTTAGCATCATAGAATTGTATAGTTGGGAGGGTCCACTGCCAGTCAGCTTCCTCGCAGGGGAAGAAGGTGGGCAGAAACCTAGAACGAGTTGGCTCTGCCCCTCCTTGGCTCTGGCTTCACCCTACTGTCGGTCCCCCCCAAGGGGGTCTGGCCACCACTGTAGCTGAGCAGCTGGAAGCTCTTCAGGCCTTGATAGAGGCAAGCCTTCCTTTGCTGGGAATTGCCAGGCAACCGCTCCCACTGAGGTCCTCTGAGGAAAGTGTAATTATTTCTGGGGCCATCCAGACTTTAAAGAGAAATTGCTCCAACCATAGGCAAAGGGGTGGGGGAAGTGTATGCAAAGTTGCTACGGGGGACTTCTTGATGGACAATTTTCATTTGCCTCCATTTCTTGGACCTGGGGCCTTCTGTACGGAAAGCCTGTTCTCTTCCACGGGGCCAGGGTCCCCTCACCTGGACTGGCTGTGCTCTCCGCCATACACAGCTCAGCCCTCTGCACGTTGACTCAGGAGTAAGTTGTGCTGTGTAGGCAAAACCAGGCAAGTTCTGCAGAGTTACTAATATAGCTATATCCCCCGTCAGATGCAGGTTTTTGTGACTGAAAGAGGACCCTGAGAATGAATATCTGCCCCAAATTGCCATTTGGGATTTCCTCTGTAGCTTCTCTCCAAGGATAAATTGGTCTGGCGTTCTGGCGTTCCTACAGCTCTGAGGCAAATTAGGATCGGAGAGAGTGGTGGGCCTCTGACACTCACATTCCCCTTAAGTCTGAGTCCACTATTCCATATCTCTTTCCAAAGCAAGCAGAATCGCTTTTTGAAGCATGTTCTTGAAGGCACGTGTGGAGAACCTTTGGCCCTCCCGGTGTTGCTACAGCTCCCACCATCCCTGGCCATTGGCCATACTTGCTGGGGCTGATGGGACTTGTAGTTCATCAGCGACTGGAGGGCCAAACGTTCCCCACACCTGCTGTGAGGCAGGGCTGCTCAAACAGTGGGTCAGGACTTGCCAGTAGGCCATGGACCACTTTCAGGTGGGCCTCAGTGCCACAACCTGCCCACTTGCCCACCTTATCGCTGTGACCCACAGCTTTTTGCTGGAACAGTGCCAACACCAGCAACTCCTTCCATGCTGAGGAAAGGTGGTCAAGAGACAGAGAGGCTTAGGGGGAGAGACTGAGGGAAAAGAGCCAGAGGAAATTAGAAAGAGAGAAAAGAGAAAATACTAGTATTTATTATTATTATTATTATTATTATTATTATTATTATTATTAGATCCACCTTGGCTGTTATCTACCCGCCCTTGGCCTAAAGGTCCCAGGGTGTGTCTCAGCAATTTAAGATACAGCATCAAAAACAGTTTAGAACAAATTGCAATCACAAGGATAGGACGGAGTCAGATAAATAAGGAATGGAAAAGGGAACAAGAGGGGGAAAACTCTGATAGGAGAAATGAATGAATGGAAAAGGTGAGGAAGGAGGAAAGACCGACAGTTTTTTTTGAAGAGGAGGGAATAACAAGTTGTGTGTGAAAGGAAAATAGGAGAAGAAATTATAGGACAAGGGTAAAAAATACTTTGAGAGGTGTGGGGTGGGTGGGAAGGGGGAAATATAAAAGAAAAGCTTCTCCATTTACTGCCTCTGGTAAAAACTGAGCTCAAAACTGAGGTTGGGTTGTCACAGTAGCTCCAAAGCAAATGTTTTTGAAGAAAAAGCAGTGGCAAAGAATTTACTAATTTCCTTTTTCCCCCTTATGTTTTTTATTGATTTTCCGTTTCATACATACCAGTACTCAAATACAATTTCTATTTACACATTATATTTCTCTTGCTCCTTGGAACTGGCTTGGTATTCCATTCAAGTATAAATTCATAAATTTTAGATAAATTCCTTGTGTTACTCTATATAATCGTTTTTTCCAGAATTGCTTTTTCGTGTTCGAAGCCCTTTGGTTTTTTGTCTATTACAAATACATTATACAGTTGGTGGTATTCCCACCACCCTGACAGCCTATCTTTTAGTTCTTCATAGGGTCTCATCTTTAAGTTGTTATTTTCTTCCACCAATAAATCCCTGTATGTTAGCCACTGATCTTTGGTATTAAGCTTTTTGATTGAAAGGGTTTCCTGTGGCGACAGCCACCAGGGTGTTTTCCTCTCAAGCCAGTCACGTTATCTTCTCCATACCTGATATAATGATCTTTTTATGACATGGTTCAAAAAGTCCTTATGGACTTCTACCTTATTATACCATAAGTAGGCATGCCATCCGTACCTATTTGCAAACCCTTCTAGGTCCAGTATATCAGTGTTCTCCAGTTTAAGCCAATCTCTTAGCCAAACTATGCAGGCAAATTCATAGTATATTTTGAGATCAGGCATCGAGAGACCGCCCCTTTGTTTCTTGTCAGTCAGTAATTTAAATTTGGTCCTTGGCCTTTTTCTTTGCCACACAAATTTGGAAATTGTACTTTGCCATTCACTGAATTGGCTTAAACCAGTAATAATCGGTATCGATTGAAATAGGAAAAGCATCCTAGCTAACACATTCATTTTTATGACTGCTATCCTCCCTAAGAAGGACAGCTTCAACTTATTCCAATTTTCTAGATTTGTTTTTATATCTTTCCATTTTGTTGCATAGTTGTTTTTATACAGGTTCTTATTATTTGTGGTCAACCAGATGCCTAGATACTTCACTTTATTAGTTACTGTAATGCCAACTTGTTTTTGAATTTGATCTGTTTGTTCCAAATTGATGTTTTTGACCATCATCTTGGTTTTGTCTTTGTTTACCTTTAATCCTGCCACCAATCCAAACTCTTCTCTTGCTTTCAGAGCCTCTGCTATAGATGTTATTGGGTCTTGTAGTGTTAAGACTATGTCATCTGCCTTATATTCTTTACAGTACTTCCATGTTTTATTCCTGTAATATTTTCCATGCTTCTTATTTTCTTTAGCAGTACCTCCAACGTGGCAATGAATAGTAGAGGCGAAAGGGGGCAGCCCTGTCTGGTGCCCTTCGTTATTGAAAAACTTTCCGTTAATTCACTATTGATGATAAGTTTAGCTTTTTGGTCTTTACTGTATAAGTGGCTTCTACACTTCTCCTAAACTTCTCCCCTAAACCCAGGACTTCTAAATTACTCTTCATAATCACGTTGTCGACACATTGTCGAATGCCTTTTCAGCATCGATAAATATCAGTGCAGCCTGTTCGTTTATTTTTATTTCCAGGTATTCAATTATGTTCAAGATGTTACGCATGCTGTCTTTCAGGTGTTGTCCTGGTAAAAACCCTGCCTGATCCGGATGTATTTGCAAGTCCATTATTCTTTTGAATCTCTGAGTCAGAATATTAGCAAATAATTTATAATCATTGTTTAACAGGGATATCGGCCTGTAGTTCTTGACATTTGTAAGGTCCGATCCCTGTTTAGGAATTAGAGTAATGTAAGTTTCTTCCCAAGTTTTAGGTATCTTCCCATTCACCATTATATTATTCATAACTTCTTTTAATGAAGGAACTATTGGTCGGCTTAATTGGTCAGGTCCTGGTGCTTTCCCACTTTTTGCTTGTTTAATTGCTTCCATTATTTATTCCTCAGTTATTGGCTTATCTAACTGCGTTATTAATTCTTGTGGAATTTTCTTTAGTTTATGTTCATTTAAGTATTCCTTGATCTTTTCATCATCTTATTTGGGCGCTTTATATAGTTCTGTATAGAATTTCTGAAATGCATTTTTAATTTCCTTGGGGTTGTCCGTAAGTTTGTTTTTGTAATTAATTTTATTTATAATATTTTGGCTTCTTTGTTTCTTTAATTGCCAGGCCAACCATTTCCCTGTTTTGTTGGCTGATTCATTTTTCCCCCTCTTAATAATTTGATTTTCCATTCCACTTCCTGGTTGATTATTAAATCTAATTGCGTTTGAAGTAGTTAAGCCTGCTTTAATTTGTGATCTTCAGGTTTCTCGGTCAGCTTTTTCCTCTTATTTCCTGTATTTTAATTGTGATTTCTTCTTTGGACTTCCCCCGAATTTACCAATTTCCAAAGATGGATTGGGTATCAGTAGAAAATTCGCCAGGGCACGGCTTGATTATGCCAAGCCCTGCCCTCCATGTGCCAGCATCTTGTGACTGCTGCTTTCAGCTCTCTTAAGTGGGCCCTGCGGGTAGATAGTTTGCAGACCCCTCTGCTTCAAGGCTTAAGCTGTCCTGTAATAAGGTATTGTTGAAATTAATAATTGGGAGGATCTATTGTTGTAGCAGAAACTTAGACTTTGGTTTCTTAAAACAAATGCTGCTGATTAAAGAGTTGTTTGAACACATTTGAAAATTAATTTGTAGTTCTCTCTCTTTCTCTCACTCTGTGTGTCTATTTTGAAAAGTTGTTTGTTTACTATGCATTTGAACACCCCTTAAGATACCATAACCAAATGTTGCATGTTGGCTCCTGAGGTCAAGCTGCAGGTTTTCATCCATGTTTGGATTCAGTTGCACACCATTTTGAATCAAGATGGTGGACTGAACATTTCTAATCTGCACTGATTTGAACAGGTGATGTCCAAAGGGACCAGGCAGACAGCCTTCTCAGAAGTCGAGCCCTCCCTGTGGAACACCCTCCCTTCAGATGTCAAGGAGATAAAGAATTACGCATCTTTTAGAAGACATCTGAAGGCAGCCCTGTATCAGGAGGTTTTTAACGCTTGATGTTTTGTTTTTAGATACGCTGTAAGCCACCCAGAGTGGCTGGGGAAACACAGCCAGATGGGCAGGGTATAAATATTATTATTATTATTATTATTATTATTATTATTATTATTATCATCATCATCATCATTATCATTATCAATCATCATTATCATTATCATTATCATTATTATTATTCCTGACTTTTTGGTTTCTCAGAATTCCCAAGCAACGCTGGGTATGAGGTTGCTACTCCAGGGGTGGAGAACCTGTGGTCTTCCAGATGTTGTTGGACAATGCTCTCTGTCACTCCTGCCCAATTGGGCCATATTGGCTGGGGAGATTGGACCCATCAACATCTGGAGGTCCACAGCTGGAGGAACCAGGACGTTCTCCATCCCAAAACTCCATGAGAATGAAAAGGGGTTGCCCCAAACCTCCACTTTCTTGTGCATGTGTCGTCCTGGTAATTTGCAACAGGTTTTGTGCAGGAGAATGTCCTGACGGGTTGTGCCCTTCAAGGCTCAGACCCCTTGTCTGAGCCTTGTGTGTTCGCATGTTTGGAGTCTTGGATTTGCAAATGTTTTTCTTCAGATGCCTCATTTTGGCTTTGGAGCTTCCAAATAGACCCCTTACCCCTTACAGTGAGCAGAAGCAACATTTTATGTCTTTAAAAAAACCCCACCTAAATCTGAGTGGAAACGAGGTATTTGGAGAGAGACGTGTGGTGGCAACCAAGTCTCTTGGGTGTCAGTGGAAGCCCGTTTTTAATTCCAGTTTCAAATCTTGTGTAGGGATGCTGGTTTGGTTGCCCATCCATCCCCACCCCCTGGCAAAACATTTGCTTTTGTCCTGTGTTTTGGACAGAAGAATAATTGCGATGTTTTAGATGTGCTTGGAGCAAGGGACATCCTGCAAGAGTTGACCGAGGGAACTGGAACCAGTCAGTTCTCTTATGCTCTTTAACAAAACCTGATAATATAATAATTGCATTGTTATTGAAGGCCCTTCCACAACAA
Source organism: Zootoca vivipara (assembly GCF_965207765.1). Lineage (NCBI taxonomy): Eukaryota > Metazoa > Chordata > Lepidosauria > Squamata > Lacertidae > Zootoca > Zootoca vivipara. The sequence goes on from NC_142599.1 coordinate 4,084,429, forward strand.
TTTCTAGGGATGCTCAGCCTGTCCCCACTTCACCTGTACTGCTTCTTTGTGCCTCATCCATTCTATAGAGAAACTCTTTAGGTGGAATTGGGGAGGGGGGAAGGGAAGCAAAGAGCTCTCATCAGTTTCCAAAATGGTTTCTCTGTCTGCTTTGTACACCAGCCCTTCCTCTTGCTAAGCGCTAATGCCAGCACCCTGGCGTAAGGCCAAGGGAGTTAGACAAAGGAGCCCTTGCAATTGAATATCTCGGATTCTCAGTGATATGACTGCAAATGCTCCCTGTCTCTGATTAGGCAGCTTGGCTTGAGCGGTCAGGGTTGGAGGGGGCCTCTCTCAGCCGTCCAAATGAAATACTACCCCCCCTTAACACACACACACACACACACACAATTCAGACTTGTAAACTCTAACTTTGCTTGCAGATGTGAAGGCAGATTTTAAATGTAGGAGGAATTAAGAATGATTGCTGTGGCTTCCCTTACTCTCTTAACCTGAAAAAATGCTGCAGAGAGAATGCTTTCCTGGTCGAATTTCTGCCTGTTCTGCTAATGTTAAAGACACAGGAATTCAGGTTTCACGGGGGGGGGGGTTTAACCCCAACCCGTTCTTCAAGCCAAATGTGTGGAATCGTCAATTGTGACCCACCCACCACTGTGGGATGGGAATGTTTTGAAGGCCACTGTAGGTTCAGTAATGTCTTCTCTCTCCTCTACCCCAGTGTCATTCTGCATCTAACAGTAAGTATCCTTATGCATTCCAGGTGGCTATGATGTGTGTGTGGGGGGGGGGAGGCTTTTAAGGGCTTTTTTTCTGCTGTTAATTACCCACTTAACTTTGATTTCCCCATCAATTAGGAGGGAGAGAGAAGGCAGCTCGCAAGCTCTGCAGAAGGGAAAAATTACTATACTGATGTGTATAACATAGCTGCCAAGTTTTCCCTTTTCTCATGAGGAAGCCTATTCAGCATAAGGGAATTTCCCTTAAAAAAAAGGGAGAACTTGGCAGCTATGGTGTATAACCTCTCTTAGGAGTGTCCCCGATTGGACCTTGATGTATGCTTCCCCCCCCATTGGTTGCCCATCACTCTGGCAAAGTTCCTCATTAACACCATTTGGAGGTGCCAACATTTTAAAAAATCCTGCTCCTGTGGCTTTATAAACAGCCCAGCCTATGGAAATTAAGTGGGGCTTTTCTTGGCAGGGAGCAAAGCAACGGAAAAGCAGAATTTGTCTGTATCAGGCTGCTGTTGAAGAAGGCACAGGAGCATCAACACTCAACAGTAAAAAGAAGTAAAAGCTGGCAACTTCAATACCAGTTCTTTTCCTTCTCTTTGTGGATCCCCTGCAACTGTGGTTGCAGGGAAATAGCCACTTTTCATTCTGGCAGGACTCCTGAGCATAGCTGCCAAGTTCTCCCTTTTTTAAAGGGAAATTCCTTTATGCTGAATAGGCTTCCTCGCGAGAAAAGGGAAAACTTTGCAGCTATGCTTCTGAGCCTTAGAGGAAGAAATGCAGCAGGCAAACCTTTTTCCCTTGCTACACTGCAGTTGTTTGATAATAAACAACACCTGTTGAATATTTCTTCCATATTATTTTCTTAAGTCCTATTGAGTCTCATGTGCATTTGTATAAATAAAACATCTAGCAAATTTCTTGCCTTGGTCATGGCCTGGATGAGAGCTTCAAACTGAAGCTCAATCCAGATAAGAATGAGGTGCTGCTAGAGACAATGGTTCCTTAGACCAGATGGCTGAGAGGTTGTCTACTCTTGATGGGGTAACACTCGTTCTGAAGGAGTTGGGTACACAACTTGGAGGTCCTCCTGGATCCTTTGCTGTAACTTGAGGCTCAGGCAGCCTTGATGGCATGGAGTGTCTTCCGTCAGCTTTGACTGATTGCCCAGCTGTACCTTTATCCAGACAGGGACAGCCTAACTTCTGTTGCCTATGCCAGCGTTTCTCAACCACTGTTCCGCGGCACACTAGTGTGCCGCGAGACGCTAGCTGGTGTGCCACAACGTGCGACGACGAGAAGGGCGATTTGCATTGTCACGTGCCTGGCGGCCGCCAATACACAGCGCTGACCCGCCGGAAAGCAATATTTCTCTTCCTCTTTCCCAAAGCTCAGTGCAAACGAGCCTGGCGGCCGCCAATACACAACACTAACCCGCCGGAAAGCAATATTTGGCAAGTGTTTCTTACAGTCATAATTATAATATAGGGCGGCACAGAGTTAATTTTTTTAACTTTTTAAATGGTGGTGTGCCTCGTGATTTTTTTCACGGAACAAGTGTGCCGTGGCCCAAAAAAGGTTGAGAAACACTGGCCTATGCTGTAGTAACCTCTGGGTTGGATACTAATACAGTCGTACCTCGGGTTACGAACCGCTGGGGTTGCGAACAGTTCGGGTTACGAACTCCGCAACCCCGGAAGTGTTTTCGTCGCGCGCGCGTTCCGCGCAGAAGCGGCACGCTCGGTTTGCGCAAAGCGCAAAAATCACGCTTTGCACATGCGCAAAAATGGCGCTCGGTTTGTGACCTTTTCGGGTTACGAACTGCGACCCGGAACAGATCGTGTTTGTAACCCGAGGTACTACTGTAATTGCAATGCCTTTTAAGTAGGGCTGCCTCTGAAGATGGTTCAGGAACTTTAGCTGGTGCAGAATTCAGTGGCTAGGTTGCGCACCAGGCAGGACGGTTTCAGCATCTAATGCCAATCCTGGCCCAAATGCACTGGCTGCCAGTTAGTTTCCTGGCCCAATTCAAAGTACTGGTTTTGATCTATAAATCCCTAAGCAACTCAGGACCATAACACCTCAAGGACTGCCTCTCACAATATGGACCAGGGCAGTCTTGAGCAGGTCGCGCGCCCTGGTGCTGAGGGGCGGAGATCGCTCCGGCGCCCCGCCCTTGCAGGGCGCAGCATGGCTTCCGCGCGGCTTTGCCGCGCAGCTCCCTGCCTACTAGCCCGGCACTCTGGCACCCCGCTCCACCGGGATTCTACCTAGAGCCGGCCCTGATATGGACCCTGCAACCATCCTCTGAGGCCCTTCTTCATGTGCCTTCCCTTCAAGAGGTCTGGAGGGTGGCAACACGAGAACAGGCCTTTTCTGCTGTGGCTCCTCATTTGTGGAAATCTCCCCGAGGAGACTCATTTGACGCCTTCATTACATATATTTAGGCGCCAGGTGAAAACATTTCTCTATGACCAGGTGTTCGGCTGATTAATATTCCAACGGGTCCAATGGTCAAGAAGGTGGTTTCTGCACATGCTGTAGAGAAAAATGAGGGCTCGTCCACATGGATGGTACCTTGTATGCCTCCTTTCAGCACCTCCTGCAACCAAGCTGGTGCCAAATGTCTTGCTTTCCTTTCCTTTGGACCAGGTGTGTGTGTGTGTCTTGTTGTCTGGGCAGCCCAGGACCTCCACACAGGGCTGGTGCGTCCATTTAGGCGGACTAGGCCATTGCCTAGGGCGCGAAAATGGAGGGGGCGCTGCTGAGCCTGCCCCGCAAAACCCCCGCACCGCCGCCACCCTCCCAAGTGTGTGTGCGTACGTCATGACGCATGCGCCCGGGGGGCGCCAGAAGGTGTTTTTGTCTAAGGCGCAAAAAGCCCTAGCACCGCTCCTGCCTCCACATACTGCCCAGGCTTGTGCCCCAGGAAGGTTGCTAATACAGCTGTTTGCTTTGATTCCTGGAGGCGCAGTGCATAGAAACTGCATTATAGGAAGTCAGACCATTGGTTCCTCTCGTTCAGTGTGGTCTCTGCAGCGTGGCAGCAGCTTGCCGGGACTTCAGGCTGGGTTCTCTCCCAGCCTTTGCTGGAGATGCCAAGGAGGGATGGACCCTGGGGCCTTCTGCACGCAAAGAATCAGGAGTAGCTGATGCTTGTTGGGACTGGTGGGGCAGAAGGTGGCGAGCTTAAACAGTAGGCAGCATCTGAGCCAATGGCAGGCACAGGCAATTCATGCTACCTTTGTCCGCTGGCTCCTCTTCTCTGCTGAGTTCTGCAAGGGCAGCACTGAGGCTGAGGAGACAGCAGCCAGAGTGCCAGTGCCACCACCCCAAAAAAAGACTAGCTGTAAGGAGGAAGGCAAGCAGGTGGGGGCTGGGTGAAGGCAGACTGAGAAGGCTGGGGCAGGTCCTCTGCCACAGAGCGAGGGGCCCTTCGCTAGAGCCAAGCCAAGGCCATGCTATGCCTTTGACCGCAGTTGGCAATTCACTGCCAGAAACCATCCCAAATCTGCCTCGGGACCTCCTACCACACTTCGCTGCTTTCCAAAGCTGGCCACATCTCGGAGCAGGGCTGCCCCTTAAAAGTTCGGCCTGGATTTGATGTCCTTTTTGGGGTGCAGGAACCCTTTCAGGATCCAGGGCTTTCAAAGCAAGGATGGCTTTGTTTTTCTTTCCTTCCTTCCTTCCACCCTCCCACCCGCACCCTCCATCTGAGCTGAGCTGGCACAGCGACTAATGCGGCCATCTGTACTGTGCAAGGAGGGCTGGCACCGCGGCCAAGTCCAAAAGCCTTCTTTTGTTTTCGGGGCCTGCTGCTGCGGTGCTGATAAGGCGCACTCTGTGTTGGCCACTATGTCTTACTATGTCTTCGAGGCAGACGGCAAAGGATCAGGTAAAGGCACCCAAGGTTACCCAGTGGCTTGGCATTTGGTGTGTGTGTGTGGGGATGCTGGCTTAAACTCATCAGCAGTCTCTAGGGCACGCTTACATGTGCTATGGGGGAAGACGGCCCCAGGAGAAGGTGCCGGGGGGGGGGGGAGATGACATGCCAGTCCAGTTGGAGATCCTCAGTGCCTCCCTTCTCACGCCTGCCTCCCCCACCCCGCATGTTTCCTGAACATTGCATGTTGCGCTCTGTTTTACAAAGGGAAGAGGCCTTAGCTCCTTATTGGTGAAGAGCACCTGCTTTGTATTCAGAAGGTCTGGGGTTCAATCCGCAGCACCTCTCGGTGGGGAGATCTGTCGGCATGGCTAAGACTGGGTTAGATAGACCAGTGGTCTGTTTTGGTCTTCATGTGTGTAGCTGAACAACAGGCTGCCTATGTGTGCACACCTCTCCAACAAATGGCTGGTGTTCTCCACTTTGGCAGCACTCATTGGCAGTCTGGGGGGGGGGGAGGGCTAGGCTAGCCAGGTGAGGAGTTTTGCAGCGATAGATCAGGGGATAGCGAAGCTGCACCCTGTCTGGGGCACAGATGCCAAGGCTACAAATAACATTTTATTTATTCCCATCCACTTCCCCTTCCTCTCCTCCTACAAGAGATCAGCATTTCCGACAAAGGACTATTAACCTTGCCACATCAGTTTTTTAAAAAATGGATGAATGAATGATTATTTTTACACCAGATATAGACTTTAAGTGAGCTGTTCACTTGTCGGACTCTGTCTCTCCATCTGCAATATGGGGAGAATAATGGTGACCTACTTTACAGGGTTCCTGTTAGGATGTCCAAGATCTATGTGAAGAACTCTGAGCAGTTGGGAAAAGCTTTCATAGAAAGCAAATGTCAATGTGTTATGATTGCCATGGTGTCTCATGCTTCTACTGATCAGGACAATGTGCTGTTTATTTTTACCACTGCATTAGCATAGCTGGCAACTATTAGCGGAATAAGGAAGATAGGTAGTGAACTTTCAAAACCAGAATGTTTAACCTGCTAGTTTTGTATCTTACTCAACATTTGGTAATCATTCTCACTTTGTATGTTTTCTTTTTCCAAAGCTGGGAACGTCCACTCTCCTTCCACAAGCATGGCAGGCTCAGGGCAATACAGACAACTTATAAATGACTACGGACCCCCATCTCTAGGCTACACACAAGGAGTGCAGGTAAAAATTTCCAACATTCTGGGCTGCCGGCAATGTGACTCTTATGCCATTTATTCATTCATTTATGAATCAGTTCCCTTGAAACACCACAAAAGGTTTGATATAAGGACAATTTCAAATCTGACAAAATAAAATAATAATAATAATAATAATAATAATAATAATAATACCTTTATTGTCAATGTACAACCTGTGTACAATGAAATTAACCAAGCCTTCCCCCACACAAACACTCAAATCACATTGCACTCTGTGTGCTTTTCACACAATACACCAACCCCGAAAGTCAGTTCCACTATATTATTTTCCATTCAGCAGCCTAACAACCCACAGATATAAACTGTTTTTTAGGTTGTTGGTATGACTAATTATGAGGGACCCAGGTGGGTTAAACCACTGAGCCTAGAGCTTGCTGATCAGAAGGTCGGCGGTTTGAATCCCTGTGACGGGGTGAGCTCCCGTTGCTTGGTCCCAGCTCCTGCCAACCAACAGTTCGAAAGCACGTCAAAATGCAAGTAGATAAATAGGAACCGCTACAGCGGGAAGGTAAACGGCATTTCCATGTGCTGCTCTGGTTTGCCAGAAGCGGCTTTGTCATGCTGGCCACATGACCTGGAAGCTGTACGCCGTCTCCCTCGGCCAATAATGCGAGATGAGCGCGCAACCCCAGAGTCGGTCACGACTGGACCTAATGGTCAGGGGTCCCTTTACCTTTACCTATGACTAATTATACTTCTATATCTCCTGCCCGAGGGTAGAAGATTAAAGAGGCGCTGGCCGGGGTGTGAATCGTCCCTGATAATTTTTTCGCTCTCCTAAGGCAACGATCCCTTGCGATGTCATCTAGTGGGCTCAGGGGACAGCCCATGATATCATGTGCTGTGTTCACCACCCTCTGTGAAGACTTTATGTCCGTGGCTGTCAAGCCAACATACCACACTGTGTAACAATATGAGAGGACACTTCGTATTGTGGACCAGTAGAAGGAGGTCATCAATTGTTGTTTAACACTGTTCTTTCGCAAGACCCTGAGAAAACGGAGTCTCTGTTGGGCCTTCCTAAGCACCTGAATTATATTATTTTTCCAAGTGAGGTCTTCACTAAGGGAAACTTCCAGGAATTTAAAGGAAGAGACTCTCTCCACACAACCCTTCCTGATATACAATGGGGCTAGTTCCCCTCTCTTCCTCCGAAGGTCCAACACCATCTCCTTTGTCTTGCTAATATTTAGGTGAAAGTTATTCTCTAAGCACCATGTAGATACTTTTTGAACCTCCCCCCTGTACACTGATTCATCTCCACCTGTAATTAGACCCATCATGGTAGTATCATCTGCAAACTTAATTATTACAGTGAAATACAGTCATATGTATACGAGTACAGGTAGGCACTCAGCACACATCCACGTGGAGTGCCAGTGCTGAGCTTCAGGGAGGTAGATGTAACAAGCCCAATCCTCACTGTTTGTGTCCGATCCCTCAGAAAGTCTTTAATCCAGTCAGATGGTAGAAGAAATGTCTAGTTCCATCAGCTTTTTGATAAGAATGTCCGGAAGGATGGTATTAAAAGCCGAGCTATAATCAATAAACAACATTCTAACATACTTCCCCGGTCTCTCCAGATGACTCACTGCAAGGTGAAAGGCTGTAGCAATGGCATCATCTGTTGACCTATTTCTCCTATAGGCGAACTGATGTTTATCAAAATCCGGTGGAAAATATGTCCTAAGGTGTTGAAGGACCAATCTCTCGAAGCATTTCATCACTACAGGTGTTAATGCAATAGGACTGTAGTCATTTAGGCAGTTAGTTGCTATTTTCTTTGGGACTGGGACAACGGTGGCTGCTTTCAAACAGACTGGGATAAGAACCTCAATTGAAAAGGCTTGTTGATAAAAAGGAAAGTTGTCTATATTATTAATTTATATACGTACACCACATACAGTTCCAAAATAGTAGTTTGCAAAATATAAAAACAGAGTGAATAATTAAAATATAAATGTCCCCAATTAAAACAGTGCAGCAATTAAAATCTGGAGATGGGCTGAGAAATCAAGGAAATGCCTGTGTAAGTCAACAAACTGGTCTTGATGTCATTTAATGGATTAAATTTAAATGGATGGATTAAAATAAATATTACAGTTTCCAAACAGAAGTGACGTTGACCAAATTCAGCACTGAGTGATTATGTGATTCAAGTACATAGCGTTTTTGCTCTGGTTGTGGGATTTAAGGGTTCATGTTTATTTGTTAACAAGCTTCTGTTTTTCACGAGCTGGCTCTACTTTTAACCTGCTCTCCTCAATGATGGTCTGAATAAATATTGCAGCTTTCACGTTCAAGTTGCTTTAAAGGTGCAGTGCTCACTATTTGGGGCTTCCCTTGGGCTTGATCTGGAAGCTGCACGGCTGCTGTCACAAATGAAGCCCTGTGTGCAAAGAACCCCTGCTCAGGGATCTGCACTAGTTGCCCATTTCCCATCTGCTACCCAGACAAGCTCAGTGTGTTGTTATTAAGATATTAAGCCCTCAACAACCTGGGAACCAGTTTACTCACGGGGTCGCCTTACTCCTTACATGCCCTCTCAACTGCTTTGATATGTGGAACTGGGACACCTCTAAGAAACAGTTATCTTTATTTATTTTTTTGGGGGGGTATACATTGTAACTCTCAGCCTATCAACACCAGATGGACGTCTGCTTGAAACATTTTTGTTTAGGCAAGCCAATGCAGATGGCTGTGGGCAGGATTCCTGCATTGCGGGGGGTTGGACTAGATGACACTTGGGGTCCCATAAGATTCTATGCGGAATGTTGATGTCTTTCTTCTTTTTAGCTACTATTGATTTTAATGGTCTTTTAAATATTTTAAAGGACCCGTTCTTAACTGTTTTTATAGATAATGTTAATATCTGATAATTTTGTAAGCTGCTTAATAGGATTTCTTACCATCAAGCAGTATGTTTTTGAAAGTAAATAAATAAAATAATGAGGGGACAACCCTCCCTTCCCTTTAGTGCTAAAAGTGGCACTAAGCAGCCACTTTGAGACTGCAATTCTATGCATGCTTTCCCAAGAGTAAGCCCCACTAATCAGAGCATGTGTAGGATTTCACTGTCACCCAGCAATTAATGAATTGATTAATTTGAGATTTATTATGGTTTGTTGGTTATTGTGACTTGCTCTGCTCTAATTCAGATCCCATTTCTTTCTGCTGCCAGGGAACGAGTAGCAGTCAAGTACCACAGAGCAAGTATGCAGAACTTTTGGCCATCATAGAAGAATTAGGAAAAGAAATCAGGCCTACATATGCTGGAAGTAAAAGTGCCATGGAAAGGCTAAAACGAGGTAATGAAGCAAATATTGAGAGAAATATTTTAGGCCATATTATTTACACTAAATTACTTGACCTAAGGACCTAGTCCACAAGATAATGAGGAAAAGGTAAAAAAACACAATATCTGATAAAGGTTTATTAACAAGAGTGGTCCAGGTTGGGCTTCTAGTGGCCCATGAGCTCCCACTTTAGGCCAGCGCAGAAATGAAAAGGTCACCTAGTCCCACCCAAAAAGAAGGCCACCCACTTCTAACCTGTGCAATTCATACCAAGAGCATATGAAGTAATATATGACTTTTAACGTATAGTACCATGACTGAAGACTGTTCTGATATCTGGAAACTCCTCCCAGCATCAGTCAGCATAGCCATTGATTAGGGCTGATGAGAGTAGCAGTTCAGCAACATTTGGATGGCACCATCCTGGATACACCTGGATTAATGGGTTGCTATGCAGCTGTTTCCCTAGCCACCTAGAAACATGCTTTGCCCCCTCCAAGAATATTTAAAGATAAAATTTTCTTCCTTACAAAAAATGCTGCAATGGTCACTGAACCGCTTCAGAAAAAGGGGGAAATGTATAACTCAAAGGCATGCTCCACCAAGGAAGTTCTCCTGCAAATGTCCCAGTGAAATGAAAAAGCAGCTATACCTTCATATGAAACTGGCAAAAAGTCAATGCCTCCCAAACTGTATACAGTAGTACCTCGGTTTATGAGCTTAATCCATTCCAGAAGTCCGTTCTTAAACTGAAACCGTTCTTAAACCCAGGCGCACTTTCCCTAATGAGGCCTCTGCCGTTCCACTGTTCAGATTCCGTTCTTAGGCGGAGGTAAAGTTCACAAACCGGGACACTACTTCCAGTTTTGGGGAGTTCCTAAACCGAATTGTTCGTAAACAGGACTGTTCTTAAAGCAAGGTACCACTGTATTGCTTATGTAAAAGTAAACACAAGCAGACTTTATGTTACTTATTTTGCAGGCATCATTCACGCCAGAGGACTAGTTCGAGAGTGTTTGGCAGAGACTGAGCGCAATGCAAGATCCTAGCATCTCTTCCCATGGCTGCAAGATTTTTCCACCTTTTATGAAAAAGGGACACCAGTTCCTTTGGAGACTACAGAAGGCATTCAGAGAGATCCCTTAATTTGACTCAACCACTCCTCACCCCCACTGCCATTTCCAAGAATGTGGGCCACAATCCAAAGTAGCACTTGGGAGGCACCCAAGGGCTTGTGTGCCCAGTGGAAAGTTTGAATCCCCCCCAACAAATACACCCACCCTGTGCCATACTTCAAACAGCTTCTGAAATGCCTCTTGGTTTCAAAAGCAGCTCACCATCCAGAATGGGGGAGCTTTGGTTTGAGGAAGTCCAAAGGTCTCCTCGGGTAGATAAAACTTGTGCTGTCTTTTTTTCTTCTGGAATCCTGGCCATAGTCAAGAAGATTATCCTTCCTCTCATTTAAAGTGGAGTTTGCAATATTTCATTTAAGTTGAGGCATTCCCTGAATTAGTTGAATATTTTTTTTAAAGAAACAACTGCATTCCTCTCTTAATTCTCTGTTCTGCCTCAGGTTGCTCCTTTAAGTGTTCCCCATATCCAGTGGTTTTCAAACTGCATTTTAGGAAAGGTCTACGGCTCCTTAGCTTTCTAGGGACTTCTCAGTGACAATATCAGTAATGTTGGACACGCTCTGCTGCTGCCAGTATTCCTGTGTAATGTAAAAGGAGTGCTGGTTATGTTCTAGGTTGCAAGGTATGGTCATGTGGGGCATTGGCAAAGCTAAGCAGCTCCAGATATTACACCCCATGGATTGGGTGTACACACCACAGAGTCCTCTGCAGTGCAGCAGACTTCCTATGGCAAACACTCAGCCTTTGCAGAACAGCAGAGTGAAGGGCTCCTTGAAAGCAAAATTTGAAAACAGCTGCCTTAATCCTCAAGCATTCATTTGACTTCACCACTAAACCATTTCTTACCAGACTGCTTTAATTTTGAGTACAGATATTGTTTCTTGTTTCACTGGTTGACAGCCTAATTTCTAATTTGGTGCACACACCATAAATTCTGTTCAAAAATTACCCCCCCTCCCCACCATTTTGCATGATTGTTAGTGTTTCCATTAAAAGTGCACGAGTTCTACAAAAAGACTATTCTAACCTGTCGCAGGCCCCAAAAGCAACTTTATTCCCCCAGATTTAAATTGTAACTTTGCAAAAAAGAAAAGAAAAAAAAGAATTCCAAATAAGTGACTAAAACTGTTATTTGCATCTTTGTATGTATTTATTACTTGACGTAATAAAGCTTATTTTCATTAACAATTTGGTACTGTTAAGCAGCAGAGGCCCAATTACTCAAAAGCATTAAAGTGTAGAATTATTGGAACATCTGGGAGATCCCTCAGGTAATACAGCATAGGAACTTAGTGATGTGGAAGCATAAAGGATAAAAATAAGGTAAGCAAGCATGATGGGGGAATTACCCCTTACACAATTCTGAACATGCAATATCCAGTGACATCATACTCTGAGTAGGCCCATTGGGCTCAATGAACTTCATCTATATACAGTGGTACCTTGGTTTACAACCACAATTGGTTCCGGAAGTCTGTACTTAAGCTGAAGCGTACTTAACCTGAAGCGAACTTTCCCATTGAAAGTAATGGAAAGTGGATTAATCCGTTCCAGACGATGAAAAACACCCCCTAAAACAGCAATTTAACACGGATTTTACTGTCTAATGAGGCCATTGAGCCATAAAATGAAGGCAATAATCAATGTACAGTACTATGAAATAAATAAGACAGTATTTTAGGTGAAAAAATTAACATTTTCCACTCCCCCACCCTGGGTGGGCTGGGTGGTGCCGCCCATCTTTCTACAGCTGGGGGTGGGGCAAGGGTAAAGGGCTTTCCCACAGTCTCATCTTCGCTTCTGCAGCTTCACAGCTCTTTGTCTTCGCTAGGTCAGGACACGGTGGGACCAATTACAGGGATGAGCCGGGGGTGGGGGGAAGAGGGGGTGGGATACGCCATGGATCGGCATTGGGGGGGGGGGACTCACAGGGATGCGCTTGTGTAAACAGAACACGCGTAAAATGGGACTCTGAAGGGGGACTGACTCCATTTAACAGACTGAGCCACAGCAACGGGTGGCAGGGCCAGCTAGTTGGTCTATAAAAGAGCTTTCCAAACTCTGTCACAACACGTTAGTGTATTGGGTACAAAGTGAAAGGTGTGTTGCACAAATGCTCTTATAAGGGGTTAGTTTAGCTGTCGGTTTGCTAGTAAAACTGAATTACTCTGCGGTGAAATATGCATATCTAAAAAGAGTGTCACCACTTTTTGAAAAGCTCTGGTCTATGACATAGTTGATCAGCCAGTACTACTCCTGGGTTCCCGTTTCCCTCCAAATCCAATTTCCAGCATTGTCAACTGTTGCTTCATAGAGATGGAGGCTTATTTTGGGTAATGACCTGATGACAGAGGCTAGGGCAGGGCTTGCAGCTAAACGTTGATTGTCCATAAACACAAAACCACTGATGTGTTATTACCGAAAGGCAACTGGGCACCAGTTCCTGAAAGTGCAGACAGGAAGTCGCCCTACTCCTGCCTTAAAACAAGAGGCATCTATCTGGGTTCCATCTAGAAAATGTTTGATGCAGTAACTTCTTAAGGGGGAGGCAAGGTTGGTTTGTAGGCTCAATTGCTGGATACCACAAAGGTAGAAAAGCTCTTTTCCATCTGAAACGATGGAATGAGAAACATCTACAAATATCACAGTGTACCATCACTTGTATTTTTGCCTCTGAATTGCAGGCAGTTTTTCTCACAATTCTAAAAAACCAAAACCAGGCAAGTGTCCCCCTCTCATGCACACCAAATCAGATGAGTTTTTTTATTTAAAAAAAACCAAACCCACAATTGCCCAATCCTGTTTTATTTGTCCTCTAATGCTTGCATTTCTTTCAAATGCCTTTTCCTTTCAAGATTTTCCTTTGCTCGTCTCTTCTTCTCTTGCTTTTTCTTCTGAAATTCCTGTTTCTCCTTAACAACGTCACTGGTTTCACCTTTGTAGAAAACATCCACTTTCTCCTGGAGGATCTCTCTAGCTTTTTTGCGGTTCTGCTCTGCTGATCTTGTCTGATGGCACTAGAAGGGGGGCGGGGAGAAAAAAAAATTGCTTAGGGGATTGGAGCCAGCCCTATCCTGAAAGTTAGAAATGCTATTGCAGGCCTGGTAATACAGAACTACTTTGTCTGGGAAAGAGAGTTCTCGGAGAAGGAAGCAGATGAGAAGGCCGGGAGGGGCACAAAATGGATGTAGAAGCTTGAAAGGATTAATGGAGCAATCCATATGTGGCTACAGGATGCTGGAAGGTGGCAGAAGTCTTGTAGATGAGTGGAAAGAAAGGCAAGGGCTAGAGACATAAAGGCAGCACAATGGACCAAGCCTCACTGTTCTCAATGTTTATGCACCTTTGGGGGAGATGCAAACCATTAAAATAAGCTAGGATTGTGATGCGACCACTGCCCCCCAAGTGCAAGCCGGAGAAGGATAGGGCTGCTTAGCTCCTTTTTCTCTGGTGCAGCAAGGCATCTTGCAGTGCTGTGGTAGGAAGCAGGGTTTTGAACCCTGCGATGTACCGCCGGATCGCAATGTTTGCCTGGTGATACATTGCAGTGTTGAAAACCTGACATTGCCCATCCCTACTCTACTGATGAAATGGGAGTTCAGTCTCTGCCTGTTGAAAGGGTGCCTTTGTTATCTGTTTCCTACCTCACAAATCATGAGTTCAATAGCTACAGTATTTTTCGCTCCATAGGACGCACCTGACCATAGGATGCACCTAGTTTTTTAGAGTAGGAAAACAAGAATTTTTTTTTGCTTTCTTGAATTGGCCTAGCAGCCAACTCCTAGAGGCCTAGGTGCCTTTGCCCCCCCCCTTTAAATATTTGAGGAAGCTGCTTTTGCAAAGGGGGAAAGTTCCATTTTTATGAGGATCAGCTCAAAGTTGTGCAGCTTTTTTTACAAATGAGAAAAGCCCCTTTTTTGGGGGGGGTCAGTTCACAGTTGTGCAGCTTTTTTGCAAAGGGGTTCAACTCACAGTTCTGCAGTTTCTCTAGGAAAGGACGGGAGCCATTTCTACAGTTTCCAGACAGATACAGTGGAACTTCGGTTTACGACTACCTCAGTTTACGAAAGCCTCCATTTACGAATGCCGCGGACCCAGAAGTGTTTACATCCGGGTTCCGCAGCACTGGATGCGCAGACGCGATCTGCGCAGCTCGCGCATGTGCAGAAGCAATCTGGTATGAAAGCTTCCTGGCTGATCACCTGAACAAAGTGGACAAGCTTTTTAAAAACCTCTGTTGTACTAAACACTATTACGTGAAGCAGAAAACTAGAGAAACTTGCCACAGAATCAGATGTGGAGCAAAGTCAAGTGACTCACCTTGACTACGATTCCTGAAGGAAGATGTTTCAGGACCACACAGTTACTGGTTTTATTTGTTGCTTGGCCTCCGGGTCCAGAGCCACGGACAAACTGCTCTTCTAGGTCAGCCTCGTGTAGAGGAAGGAGGTCTCTGAAGCTCTTCTTTCCCACTTCAAGGAGCAAAGGTCTGGGCCACCAAGGCATTAAAAAACGTGGCTTCCACCAAAGCCTTGATGCCAGAGGGAAACCACTTAGTCCATTCAATGTGTTTGTCAAGAGCGGTAAACTTGAGGGAGGCATAGAAAGCTCTTAAAGATGAGGACTTCTAATTTAAACAATAGGAGAGAAGCCAAGAAAATACTCGTAAGTAACAGTCAATATATCTGGCCCTAACATTCAGTGGAACATAAGAAGCAGCATGATACTGAGTGAGACCATTGGTCTATTTAGCTCAGTACTGTCTTCACTGACTGGCAGAGGCTCTCCATGATTTCAGGCAGGGTTCTTGCCCAGCCCTATCTGAAGCTGCCAGGGATTGACCCTGTGACCATGAGGGCACAAAGCAGTTGCTTAGTATTGAGCCACAGCCTTTTGTACACATGCACTTTATGGTGCTGTGCTTTTGGTGGTGGAGGATGGGACCCATTTTTTATTTTTCTCACACTACACCACTGCAGTGTGGAATGCAAGCTGTCTGTTTTCATTGACTCTGCTAACTTCACATTACATTCCATGGTAGCAGGAGAGGACTTGCTGTCAAAAGAGATGATATCCTGTCTGATGATTTAATCCTACCCATGATATGACACCACACAGCACCAACATCTCATATGATGTGGGTAGGGCTGTGATATGGTTGCTATCCTCCCTTTGAGCCTTCTCCACCCCTGAACTCTCTCCTCCTCCCAGTCCCCAAACTGAAATATCACCTTGTTACTAAACTGTACAGGGTGCTTTTCCAAATCTTGGCTGAAGTTAATCTTTTCATGGGAAAAAAGGAGTAAAAAAAACTGTCCACGGTCTTTTTCTGTTACTCAGACAAGTGGCAATTAACCTTTCCAGCTTGATGTCTCTTTTTCAGAGAACCAAGTCACTCTATGATTAAGGAAGCAAGACTAACAGCCTGATTCTAATGCCTGCCACATCTGAACACTTGCCTGGCCACTGTGCCAGCACAAGATCACAAATCGTGGAATGTGGCCTCGGAAGTATTTATCCCCGGTACCCCAATCTTCACACAATCAAATTGAAAAGGCTTCGGGGTCAAGATAATGCTGCTACACACACATTATTAGGAACCTTTTGCTTTATTAGAGCGGTTTATCCAACCACCTGTTTTATGTATATTGGACCAATTGTAAATCATTTATTTGCTTAAATTAAAAACACAAACTGAAAGGACCTCCATTTCTGTAGAGGAAGACCAAACAGGTTTCTGCTCACAGTCCCCCTTAGCAATTGCTGATCCAAAGGGTACAGAAAAACCAAATATTTTCAATGAGCCAAAATGTTCACTTGAAACTAAGAGATAGGGGAGGAAGTAAATGCTTCCTTGCAAAACCAGAATTGTAACTATTATAAAATTACAGTACAGGGCTATAGAAATCACCACTATCACTAATGATTTGTCTGGACAAATTCCAAGCAATAGTCAGAAGTGGAAAACACATCTTCATTCAGAAGAGCACTGATTTTACAGATAAATAGGAGGTAATGCTGCAGCTGCTGGTCACATGTTCCATGATGGCACTGCTCTGGAATGCTTAACCCTGAACTGGTCTGTGGGCAAATAGAGACACTTCATTTTGCTAAAATGATTCTTAATATATGCTTTTTGGGTTTCCATCTTAAATATGTCTGATTTGGCAAAAGTCATAAAACAGTTTGCAAAGAAAGTGATCAAGCAACAGGAATAAAGCAGCTCTTTGCTCTTCCTTAGGACTGCCAGGCTACAACTTGGTCTACGAAGTAACTTTATGTTCCCTGACAATGCAATGAAAACAGCTCCAACCCTTTTTCTTCCACCAATTCCTTCCCCTATTCCAACCTTTGTTAGCACAGTACCCTTCACCGGGGATGCTGGAGAATGCTGACCAAAAAGAAACGGAAACAGAAATGGCCAATTATTTAATTATTTGCCCATCCAGCACACATATCAATCCAGCGAATATTATCAATATTCACTGTTGCTTTGACTCCACAAACAATATGCAACTGATTACTCCCCTCTCCATTTACATGGATATGTAATTTACATAATCAATTACGTAAGTTATGTAATTTTGCTACATTGGACAGCAAGATGAATAATGTGGGTTTTGGTGGAAGATAAGCTGCAGTGCAACAGAAACAGTGCTGCTTGCAATGAATACATGGTGAAATAGAAAACAATGCCTTACAGCTCTACCATACAGATTTCTTGGACTACAACTCCCATTAGACTGAGCCAGGTAATGGTGATTGTAGTCTGTAACATCTGAAAAGCACTATGATGGCAAAGGCTACCTATACAAGTTGAATACTGCAGGAGGGGAGTCATCTTGTGCTTAGGTCCTGCATGTGGGTTTGTCACTGTGAGAAGATGCTGGATTAGATGGGGCACTGGCCTGATCAAACAGGCTCCTGTTATGTTCTTTTTCTGTTGTCCAGTCCCTCTCATGTCTATTGTAATAAATAATGTGACAGACAGGCAGGTGAGGGAGTGCATAACAGGAACTGAAAGGAGAGAGGGCAGGAGATCATATTGCTTTTTCATCTCTCGGTGCATTTGGAAATTTAAATACATAGTGCAGGTTTCTTCCTCCTCTTACAATCCACAGTATTAATTTAATAGGGCAACTAATATCAGTAACTTTAAACTGAATTCCAGGATACTTCCAAGAAATAAGTAGTGGGTGGAAAAAAGGAAAGCTTAGCAAAAAATAGAATATAGCTTTTTTTAAAAGAAGAAGAAGAGGAAGAAGAAGAAGCCAAAATAGGTTACTAAAGTCAAACAATGGAATAGTGAGATCTGATAAATAATGGTGCTGAGTTTTTAAAATAAATATGTACCTTCTAGTTTAAGTGCTCAAAGCCATGCTAGCAGCAGTTTTCAGGGTAAAAGCCAGAAGGCAATTAAAAAACAAAAACACGTTAAAGTACACCTGCCTTCTAAGGTTTCATTGATGCCAGCATCTGTTAATGATATTCTGCTCTCTCCTGCCCCCAAGATACCAACAGAGCATTTCCAATTTGGAGGTAACCATTCCAGAGCAACACCATCATATAACGAAACAAACTCCAGCCTCTCTGTTCAAGAAATGCGGTCTTCCAGATGATGATGATGCATTTCTGGTGCGACTTTAAACAATTAAAAGTAAAATAAAAAATGAAGCAATGAACAAATCATATCCCCTCAAGCATTTTGAAATGAAGTACGTTGCGTTGAAGACACGTTCCCCATTGCTGATCTTCCTATCCACCTACCCCATTTCACTCTGCACTGAAGTCACAATCCACTGCTGGCCACATCAGTTGCCAGGGGAAAAGGCTGCATCAGGATTTCCTTTGTAGGACCTCCTAGGAAGACTGCAAGGCATTGCAACAAGTTGGCCACCGTTCATCATGGCAAGAGTGAGTAGATGTTGCTATACTTTTGTGTCCGAGTTTTCAAAACAAGGTAGGGCTCTACAAGCAGCTGGGCAGCTGCCTGGGGAAAATACAAACTTGTCTGCTGACCCTTCCAGCCTAATGCTGGTCTAGTAGCCCAACTGCTCCCAGTCTCCCTGGATGTCCTGCTGACATGGTTTCCATGGTGCAAGTCTAAGGCAGCTGCGAATTTTAAGGGATTGGTTTCAAAGTCAAAAGGCAACAGGCATCCTGCCTGTCATGTTCCTGCCTCTGTTTTATAAGTGGAAGACTCCAGGCTACATGCTGAAGGTGCAACAAGAATCAAAGAGTTGGAAGAGACCACAAGGGCCATCCAGTCCAACCCCCTGCCAAGCAGGAAACACCATCAAAGCATTCCTGACAGATGGCTGTCAAGCCTCTGCTTAAAGACCTCCAAAGAAGGAGAGTCCACCACACTCCTTGGCAGCAAATTCCACTGTTGAACAGCTCTTACTGTCAGGAAGTTCTTCCTAATGTTTAGGTGGAATCTTCTTTCTTGTAGCTTGAATCCATTGCTCCGTGTCCACTTCTCTGGAGCAGCAGAAAACAACATTTCTCCCTCCTCTATATGACATCCTTTTATATATTTGAACATGGCTATCGTATCACCCCTTAACCTTCTCTTCTCCAGGCTAAACATGCCCAGCTCCCTAAGCCGTTCCTCATAAGGCATTGTTTCCAGGCCTTTTAATATTTTGGTTCCCCTCCTCTGGACACATTCCAGCTTGTCAGTACAGTATCCTTCTTGAACTGTGGTGCCCAGAACTGGACACAGTACTCCAGGTGAGGTCTGAGCAGAGCAGAATACAGTGGTACTATTACTTCCCTTGATCTAGATGCTATACTCCTATTGATGGAGACTCCTGGGCTCCATTCCTGGCTCTGGATGTACTTGGGCAGCAAGACTCTGGGTTGCAGTCCCAGGATGCAGCAGAACTTCTATATTCCATCCTTGGCACAGAGAGACAGGGTAGGCCTCCTGTTTTTGTGGGCTGGGAGGTGGTCAGTACTCCTGGGGCTTAAATGTGATTGTTGCAGGGGAAGAGAAGGATCATTGACTTTGGCTTTGTAGTTTTTGCAGGGAGAATAGAAAAGCTCTTCGTTTTGGAGGTGAGGGTGGGAAGGGGGAGAAAGAATGTGGAGTCCTGGCTTTACAAATGATGCAGTATGGAGGAAAGGCTCCTGGGTCTGTCCTGGCTGTGGATGGTGCTGGGCACAGAAAGAGAGGGGTCTTTTTTTTGGAGGGGAGTGGTGAGAAGTTTGAGAGCCAGGTGGTTCAGTGGTTAAAGCAGACTTTCTCAATCTCTGGTCCCCAGACGTGGTTGGACTACAACTCCCAGGAATTGTAGCCCAACAATATCTGGGAACCCAAGATCGAGAAAGTCTGGGTTAGTGTGTCAGACGAGGACCTCACAGACCCAACTTCAAATCCCCACTCAACCAGGAAGCTCCCTGAATGATCTTGCGCCAGTCGGTGACTCTCAACCTAACCTACCTCACAGGCTTGTTGTGGTGATTAAAGGAAGCGGGAAAGAATCATGTGCTCGTCACGTTGAGCTCCATGAACAAAAGGGTGGGATATAAATGCAAAAAATACATGAATAAGGTTAGGGCTCCTGGGTCCTCCTTGGTGAAGGGCTGCTAGATTCCGGTTTTGTAGGTGAGGGGAGGTTTGGGGGTGGGGGCGCAGGACTTCTGGGTTTCTTCTCCAACTAAGCGAAAGGCCTCTCAATCGATGGCCGAGGTGGGGACAGGGAACCCCTGCACGTTGCACTTCCACCTAGGCCGGAGGAAAAGCAGAAAACCGCTCTGCTAACGTCCTTACCTACTGCGGGACGGGTCAGCTCGCCCAAGACAGAAGAAGGCCCCACCGACAGCCTGTCTGCGCATGCGTCGTCGTGTACAGTATTTACTTTACTGACCCTGAGCGAGAGAAAAAGAGAGCGCCCCCGCCCGCCACTCCATGAAGGTTCCACTCCAAAAGGGGGCGGCGGAAAGCCAATCACAGAGCACGACCCGTTACGCGACGGGCCTTTCTCCTGGCCACCGCGCTATCGTAGCCTGGAGTAAGCCGAGCTGCGCAAGGCCGCTTCCCGCACTGCCCAATGGCCGCAAAGCTCCCATTCCACGCCCCTCCCCTCGCACATAACCTTGCCCCTCCGTTTCCGCCCCTGTTGTTGGGCAGCCAATCGCATCCCGCGTTCGACTCCGGCGCGCGGCTCAGAGCAGCCAATAACCGTCCGGGTGAAGCCGCCTCTCGAGCCTCTTGGGTCTGCTTTGAAAAAGCTTCGAATCTCAACCGCCAACCCTGAGGGGAGAAGGGATAGAGGGGAAAGAGTCCCCCTCGCTCGCTGTTGTTTACAGCCTGGGCTGGCGTCTCTCTCTTTCTGAGGTGGGGGAAGGAAAAAACGCGGGAGCCGCTGTTTTTCTTCCTCCCCCACCCCTCGACTAGGCCAGCGATTCGAAATGCAGGTAAGCGACCGGATGTTTCTAGAATATAACGCCTGTTCGCCTTTTTGACGAGCGCAGGTTTGGCCAGGGCCTCTGTGTCTCCCTTCCACATTCGGACTAGCCCTCGGGCTGCAGAGCGGCGCTCCTGTTAGCCAATCAACGGCTGGCCTCGCTCGTCAACATTCCGGAGCCAGCCAATCAGGACGCAGGAAGGATGGGCTGCAGAATTGTGAGACAATATACAGTATTCGCGAAGTGGGGTCACGAAGAGTCGGACACGACTAAACATCAACAATATTCGCGAAGTGGGTCTCACGGAAGCCTCGCTAGCCGTTAAAATAATAAGCCTCGGGGCGTGCGCGTGTAATATGAAGAGTGAGGCGGCCTGGCTTCGAATCCTCTCTCCGCTCAGTCTCCGACTCTCGCTGCGTGAATTCGAGCCAGTTGCTGCCTCAGCATTGCCTGCCTCAGGATTTGAGAGGAGGGTCAAAGGGAAAATAAACAACTTTACGGGGGAAAGGGGGCGGGATTCAACTCCTGAGCTCTAGGTGAGAGGATATGTGATTTTAATAATAATAATAATAATAATATAGTGTAGATGTAGAGGAAGGTTGTTTTTTAAGTGCTCCTATTGTTTTTGTTTCCATGTTTTCTAGTTCTTACTTTCTCTTACCCGTGTTTCTCCAAAAATAAGACACCGTCTTATATTTATTTTTCCTCAGAAAAACACACCATGGCTTATTTTCAGGGGATGTCTTATTTTTTCCTCCTGCGGCTGGCATTGCTGCTGCGCCTATCACTATGTCTTATTTTCGGGGTATGGCTTATATTCCTTGAATGCTTAAAAATCCCGCTACGGCTTATTTTATGGTTACGTCTTATTTTCGGAGAAACAAGGTATATAAGATCATTCCTATGTGCTATATTGTAACTAAGCCGAAAGTATGTACTGTATACAGTAATAAGCGAAACCATCATTTATTCTTCTGTTTGTCCCTGCTTCCGTTTCCCACTGCCTTCCCCCTTTTGCTTCTGATATCTATTTTTATATGATAAGCCCTTTGAGGGTAGGAAATAGTGATGCCTCTTCTTTCTACGGTGCCCTGTACTGTATGTGAATGATGCTATATACATATTAAATATAAGTTGCTTGCATTAGAGCCATTAGAGGGAAAAGGGCGAGATAAGATGGAAGCAGCAGTATTTGTAAAATGCCTCAAACGTGATGTGCTGTTTTTAACTATTTAAAAACAATGAACTATGTGAGTAGGGACATGTGTTCTTTTAAAAAATTGATTTAAAGACAGAAGGGGTGGGGGAAGTGGAAGTAAAAAAGCAGCGTGGTAGTTAAAAATGCATTTATTGAAGGATTAGTAGGATCAATAAATACAATAAGGATAAAAAAATAAGGATTGAAGGAAAGTATTGATACTGGGGGAATGTTAAAGAGCGTTTTTAATAATATAAAAAAAATCCTTCCAGTAGCACCTTAGAGACCAACTAAGTTTGTTATTGGTATGAGCTTTCGTGTGCATGCACACTTCTTCAGATACTTCAACTGCTTTAGATTTTTCAGAGCACTTCATGTAGATTGTATCTTACCCTATGCAATAGGAGTGGGGGACTTGGGGGGCGTATAATATTTTTATTGAACTTTAGATTTTATCAGCCCCAGCCAGCATAGCCAATGGTCAGGGATGATGAGATTTGTACTTTAACTAACATATGGAGGCCAGTCCAGTTTTTTTTCTGGGGGTAAATGGTACGCAGTACCAGCACCTTTTTTTTCCTAGAAGAAAAGTACTGGGAGCCACAACTACCTTATAAGGAAGACCAATACTTTTCTTTCCATATTGTAAATGGGAATCTGTGAGCAATAGCCTTACCAAAGGCCATTTGTATTGGCTGAGGGGAAGGTTGAACAGGGACCTTTATCCATGTGTGCAGTTTCATGGTTGATTCAGAAGTTAGTTGCTCTGAATTCAATGGAATTTGCTCCCAAATCAGTATGAATTGGATTGTGGGCTCAGTTTCTAACTGCTGTTATACACTCAAGCCACTTTTAGAAAATCGGCTCTGCTCATATGCCTTCAACAGCTTTCTCACTGGTAGAAAAACAACTTTGTCTAGCTTTCGTCTGTTAAATCTTTCCATGTATCTTTTGCAGGTAAATAACTGAAGGCAAAGCATCACAGTCCTCCCCCTCTTCTGCTAGTGCTTACCACAAAATTTACTTTATTATTTATTAATTACATTTCTATTTCATTTTTCTCCAAGGAACTCAAGGCAACATACAAGGTTCCCCCACTCCATTTTATCCTTTCAACAACCCCGTAAGGTAAGTTAGGCTAAGAGAGTGACTAGCCCAAGCTCATCCAGCAAGCTAAATCACGAACTGGATATTTCAGTGTGATTCCCATCAGTCTTAGTGATATCCTAAACCCTTCAACTGGATGTGATGGTTGGTGATAGCTAGGAAATCTGGAAGAAGGTGAAAGAATGACAATTAAATCTTAGTGTAAATTAAACAGATGGCATCAACACATATGAGAGTATTACTTATACCTGATCCTAACTGCTTCAGAACTAAGGCTGCAGTCCTAAGTCCCATTGCACTCATTAGGACTTTCTTCTGAGTATGCATGCATTGGCTGATGTTGTAACTCCTTCAAAGTTCACTAAGGCTTATTTCCAAGTAATCATGAATGGCACAGATTTGTAGGACTGGAACCCAGTTTTTAGAGTTTTAGTTTATTGATTCATCTAATATTTAAATTTGCATGTGTGTGCATTTATTTCTGAACCAGTAAGCATACTTACTTTGATTTTAAATACTGCAGGCATTGTAGCAAATATCATCTTTGTAAAGGCATTCTTCGTGTGTGAGAGAAAAGAGAATGCCACTTTCACCATGGTACTTACCATTTGCAGTTTTTATAACCACATGTATTAAGAATTTTATTATTAAAAAAATCTGCGCAATGAATTGGGCGCACCTATTTAGTTAATTAAGGTTTTTCCAAAATGAGTCAATCAATTGATTAAATGTGACAGCTTAACCTGTTGAATTTCTGCCTACCATACAGCAAGGGGTGGCTCCATGTTTCAGGAAGCCCTTGGGCTCAGGATATGAGTGGGCCTTTTTCATTTTCTCAAACCACATCCCTCCTTCAATATTGTCTAATGTTGCAACCCCATATTGTTAAAGTCAGTTGTTTAGGGCTTTAAAATCAATGCAAGTAACTTGAGGTGGGCCTATGAGACAATTGGCAACCAGTTTACTATTTGCTTTTATACAGTATTTTAATTTCTTAGCTAATCTTACGTTCAACTATTATTGCATTGGTTTAGCTAGATTTTTGAAGGGAAATGTTGTGTTTGCAGTGCTGTGAGAAACTGAGGATGTAGCACAAATAATTAATACATACAAAATTGAGAAAGGGAAGAAGTAGGTCAGCCATTCTGTACTGGAAAATGGTTAATTCCTGCTTTCTCAATGTGGTCTCTTAAACTCTAAGGATTCCTCTTCGTTGGTGATGTGGCATTCTTATATTTAGCTACATTGGTAGATTGATAAAAGTGACAGGGAATTTGTTTAGAATGTTGTGGATATCCGTGATGGGTAGAATTGTTTTATTGTACTTAGAAAACGTTAGTTTAAATAAATGATTTTCCCAGAAGATGTTGGCTGCTCATGAGAATATAGCAGGGGCTGATGTGCATGTGGTGTAGTAGGAAGAGTGGATCAAGCTCAAATCAAAGTAGAGCAATTGGGCTCTATTTTAGGGGACTTTCTATAACTGTTTCTTATCTTCATCTGTGACATGGGAATATTCAGCTGAATTGCTGAAGTCACTCTTTTTGATGAAGACAATCAACTACTCAGTTTTGACTGGCGTGTGTAGGAAAATGGAAAAATTGCTTGGGTTCAGCCAAGTAACAACTTGGTTTATGTAGCTTTGAATATATTAGTTTCAAGCTTAGATTCTGAAAGCACCTTAATGAGGTTGGACTGCTAAATAGTTGCCATGATTTCAAACACTGAATGTTGATGTACAGTACCTTCTTTTCCTTCCTTCCCTTTGAAGTGTGTGTGTGTGATGTATTTTTCTTTTTCTTTTTGAAAGGATAACCACATGCTTTGCAAGCATGAGATATGGAAAACCTGGGCTTGGTGAAAATTGAGCAAGAGGCTGCTTCTGTAGACACCAATACCAGAGATTTTCAGAACTCTGTTAGCTGTGATGTCAGTAATAACAGGTAAATGTGATAGGCTGATTTTTTCAAGTAGAGTAGAAAGGCACTCTAGCATAGACAGTCATTTCAGCAAAAAGTACAGCACTCAGTGCAACTTAATATATTTTTCTGTGTATAAGATGATTTTTTGTTTTAAAAATTAGTCAAAATTTGGGGGTCATCTTACACACAGATGGTGAATGCATAGGAGTTTTAAAAAGCACGAATTACCTTCCTGTGGCTGCCGTGAAAAAACTGCTGGAACCACCAATCATTTCACTTAACCACTTCTGCCAACCAGTGCATGCACCTCAGCCAACCATTACTGCCGCTGCTGATGTTTAAATATATGTTAGTAAATATACCAGTCTTCAGTTGTGTAGGTGGGGGGGCACTGGGCATACCTGGGCCTCAGGGTGGAACTGTCCATCCCGTGTGCCCGGCTTCACAACTTTGAATATTTAATAAAATATGGAAGTTGCTTTGTTTGATGTTTAAAATATTGATTTCTTAATTTTGGGTTCAAAAAAGTAGGGGTCGTCTTATGCATGCGGGCATATTTATACTCGGAAAAATACTGTATGTGTCAGTCATCAAGAAAAAAGTCCTCTGGTATGGAGGCTGATCTTGGAGGCAAGTGGCATATTTTTGTTAAAAGATCAGCAGTTTTATATTTGAGTTCTTTAAGAACACTCAAGTGGGTGCTATCCAGGCCTGGTAACTTGTCAATTCTTAAATTGGTCAGTAAGGCCTAGAACTCACATCTCTTGTCGCCACTATTTGCCTTACATGCCTTATATTTTCCACTGTGAAGAATTGGAGCAGTGTGTGAGGGAAAACTCAATGGGAATAAATCTTCTTAAGTAGTTCTGTCTCATGAATTTCATTGGAATGTGTGTGCCCCTAGTTATGTCTGAACCACAGTGGTCTCACTAAAGGCTATCCACACTATTGGATATCAATAGTATAGTAATAATTGTACTTTTTGAGTGCGATACACTCATTCTCATTGATGAGACGGTTATTTTCACTGAGTTAAACAACTTTCTTGTCAAGGTTTGGGAATTCTTTACCTCTTTGTGGGTGTTTCCTGTGGTCTGTTCTTTTTTGTTTTCAGCACAAAGCAGTTATGCTGCTAGCATGATACTATAGAGACGGCTTTGTCTGGCATTTGGCATAATAAATAATTCATTCATTTTTTCTTCAGCACCAGCAGTCCCTTCTCAAACCCAAATGACATCTCCAGTTTCTCAGGGGAAACCATCCCTCCTGTAATATATTGTGATGTTGGTCCTCTGTCTTCCTTCATGCAAGACGCCCAATGGAATAGTGACTCAGAACTATTGAAAAACTGTGAGGTATGTAATTTTGTTCTTTTCTCAGTGATCAAGAACATTTAAACATTTTAAAAAATATTACAAAAGCATTGTGTTATAAAAATTGTAAGAGTCTATACTGTGATTGTAGGGGGAAAGTGTAACTCTATTAATTTGCTCTGGACACAATCTTTAGGACTGGTTTGAATCTCACATTGAAGCATAGTTTTTTTGGGGGGGGTTAATGTGAACACAAAGCATGCTAGTGCACACTGCTCAAAACCCCTGCCCCTGCCATTGCACCCCTAGGAAATAAGACAGACTCTAGCTTGTTGTGATGTCCAGCGCTTGAAGTTTCCCCCTCCAAACACACTCAAGGTCTGTTCTCAACTTATTGCTTCTAATTTACTTAGGGAGAAACAAACTGTGAGCCAAGGTTTGAACTTCTCGACAAGCCAGACTCTAACTTGTTTCCTGGCAGTGCAGAGAGGGAGGAATAGACTGAGAATTTTTCAGCAGCATGCAGTAGTTTATATTCACCATTAAACCATGGTTTGTTTTTAATTGGGGAACCTCCAGTCCACAGGCTCAATTAGACTTGTAAGGCTATTTTGGCTAACCCAGTTAACCTACACATGATGACAGGTAAAGAAGTGGCTGGGTTACAGACACCACTGATTGTCAGGGCTTCAATAGCTCCATACACAGTGCTAGACAGCATGAGAGATTTCATTGTCTGCCTCTACTGTGCTAGATGTAAAACAAAAATGGAAGAAAATGTGCTGGAGGGCAGGATGAGAGGAGTACCCTACCAGGAAAGACTGTGCTCGTGCACCCATGATGTAGATTCTATAAAACACATTGTGCTGCACTGTGGGAAGTTTGAGCAAGCTAGGGCTGAAGTGATTTCACCCCTGCTAGCCTTGCTCCCAGGAAAATCAGAGGATTTCTATATCAGGTTCCTATTGGAAGACTGGTCAAATGCCAGAACACTAGCAGTGGCAAAGTTTTTATCGGTGGTCACAAGAACTAATGTTTCCTACTCCGAATTTGAGTAAGATGTCTGAGTGGTTTGAGGGCGGGGTGTCCCAGCTGTGTATCGCTTGGTAACGAATTGATGGGTCTATGGACCGTAATAAAGATTGTTGTTGTTGTTTTTCATCTTTTTTTCTTTAATTCATATTTAATAGATCAGGTGGCTGCGTTTCTTCCAGCTGGTGGAGAAGCAATGCCAAGAACAAATAGTTGCCCAGCAAAAAGTGTTCTATCATCAAATCCATGTAAGTATTTTTGTTTGTTTGACTGTTTTAAATTGAAGCAGTTTCTCATTAGTGTGAGGTTGGTGTCATTACAGAGGCAAAGACAGCTGTTAGTGATGTGAATGCTTCTTCCTGTGCTTTCCTAGTACATAAGATGCATGGCATGTCCTAAGCTGGCAGAGATGTGTGTGCACAGGTACAGTTAAAAATGTTTATAAATGAAACAGCTTTGTGTACAAGGACATACACTCCTGTCAGCCTAGGATACTATTTCATACACCTGTTGAAATTATCTCTCTCTTTGAAAGTTTTTATTGCAATACATTTGCTGGTGTCTTGAAGTTAGTCAGCCTGATTTTTGCACCGTAGAAAGTTTTGCCCCTATTCTTGCTTTCTGGTGCATGGGGTTAGCAGTCAATTTTTTGCAACCATTTTTCTCTCCACTGTGAAGCACAGTTCTTCACTTTTTCATTGCTTCTGATTTTTTTTGCCCTTAAGCTAGGAGGAAGTGTGAGCCCCACCTGGTGCACTATTTAGGCTAATACATGAAGCATTTGATG
This sequence comes from Zootoca vivipara, assembly GCF_965207765.1. Taxonomy (NCBI): domain Eukaryota; kingdom Metazoa; phylum Chordata; class Lepidosauria; order Squamata; family Lacertidae; genus Zootoca; species Zootoca vivipara. The sequence goes on from NC_142599.1 coordinate 4,112,511, forward strand.
GCTGTCTTCTGGACCATAATTGTGATCCCGTTTTAACTGCTTAACTGTACATAGTTTTAGGTGTCAGCAGATTTGTATGTTTGTGTGTATGCACTCGTCCGTGTGTGCGGTAGAGAAGTGAATAACTCATTCATTTTGGTGTACTATAAAGAGTGCTTGGTAGCATAGCCTTGACTTTTTTAAAGAAGGAAAGTGATAATGTGCTTTTGAATTTGCAGTATTCTGAGAGACCAAATGCATGGTTTTGCCACCATGTGGTATATAGAAAGGAATATTTTGTCCTTTACAGTCCTGAATTAAATTTTCTCATCTTGCTATCCCATAATTGCAGGGCATCAGGAGTACAGATCTAGAATAGCTGAGTAGGATGAACTGACTCTTTAACATCAGAATAAGAATTCAACTAAATGCCTTTTGGAGAGGTCCTGTTCAAGAGCAGTGGTACGTCTCCAGCCTCAACTCTCTCATTAGCTATGTAGGACCATATGGAGCGTAGCATGGTACAGCAGCCATTCTGATAATGACTAGAAAAGTAGTTCAATTCCTAGGTACCAATTATTTAGACATAAGCTCTGCGCTGAACTGAAGACATTTTTCAGCAAACTTTCTTGCTATCTGGGTGACCAGATGCTTGAGATATTTCTACATTTCTTTACTATAATTTGTGAAAACTGTTACTTGGCATAAATAATACCTTTTTCTCTTAAGTTCAAATTCTCCCTCATGCCTATTTCACAATAATGTCAGCATATATGAGTCACTTTCCGTATGTGAAAACCAATATTTGATACATTTAATAGATGTTTCAGTACATTTTTAATATTTATACCCTATTGGTTACTGTTTTTCCCTTCCATTTCCTGATGGTCCTCTGCACTAATAGTAACCAACAGCTCCTGAAACAAATAACAATGAGGTATTGTTCTTTTTCATTCTTTTTCTGCCCTTCCTGTTTCCTTCCTCCTTACTTTCTTTTTGTCTTGCATCATTTTTCATCCATGTTATTATTTCTTCTCTGTGTGTAGGCATCTACGATCATGTGTTGCTATGGAGAGGCCTGATTGTTCACTGAAAGGTGCTTGCTGGGGTTGCTGGTTTTCAAAACTAACCCGGTGGAAGCGCCGCTGATGCACAAAGTTTGCCTGATCAACACTTGGCATTTCTTATGCAGATTCATTAAAGTTGTTGTGTGTAATTCTGAAAAGCGTTGGTCACACCTGGACAGCATTTCTTAGGATGAGAGAATGGTTCTGTATTTTGAGTTTTCTGGAAGATAGAAATGTTCTCATTATTCGTGGCCTTACATGTGGTTACATGTGACAATCATGCTATATATTAGTCAGACTGAAAACTTAATGTTTGTATTTGGCTAATTCCCATGAAGATGTTTGATCATTGTTTTTAACCTCATATTAAAATTGAACATTATTTGCTAGGTCTGGTCCAGAAATGTTTTAAAAGATGAGCAGCTTCACTTCTTATAAGCATTCTATTTTGAAGAATAAATGCAACCATAACTATACCTGGTGTGGAATATGCTTAATTAAAGTTGATGGGTCTTAATTCCGAGTTTAGAGACACAATACACATATACCAATCATTGGTTCTGAGCAAACCAGTGGTTTCGTTAAACAAGTAATTCCAATTGGAGGCTTGTAGCTGCTATTTGTCTGCTTGGGGAGGCAGAGGTAGCTGGGATGCAGCTGGGGGGAAAGGGGTTGAGATTGGGAATAAGAATTGTGGATATTTTAAGTACTATACATGGATTTTGAGGCAGGCTAGCAGGAAAAGCAAATTAGGAGTGGTTAGTGGCTTTGTGTCTCCAGAATTGCCTGTGGATGTGCTATATCACTGGAAAAGCTGGCTTCTATGGCTTTAAAACTTTACTACTTTTATTTATTAGGTCAACTTTGCAGGGTGAGTGACAATTATTTCTGGACATGAAGGTTTCCTTGTTTCATTTAAAGTTGTATGGGATGGACTCTCCCACCCTCCATTTTCTTCTTGTACTTAACCTTTAATATAGTCTTAACCAAGCAACACTGAATGTGTACACGCATGTGTTTTAATGGCAAAAGTGGAACAACTCTGGGTGTTCATTTGTATCCCATAACACATTTCTGCATGTTATGTCTGTAGCTTGGTCTTGTGGAAGTTAAGGTTAAAATAACCCTTGTGTGCAATTTCCACAATGATTTCCAATTTTTATTTTAAATCACTTTTTTTGTAGTGCATACAGAATGAAATCAAACACTTGATGAAGCTGCAAAGCCAGAATGTGTGTTCGTGCAAGAAACAAACATCTCAGGTCAAATTTGTGAACAGTTTCTCTTCATTAGAAAGTCAAATGGGGTTGCAGTCTGAAACCTTTGAAGAAAATGAGCTCTTTACCAGTCATCTCAAAACCAGTGATCATGAGAGTCATCTGGAAGCTTCGGCCATGCCTCCGGAGTGCCTCACAAATAGTGTTTCAATGAGCAGTGGCTATGGCACATGTTCTGCCGCAGAACTGAGTCCTAGCAAATGTAAAGACATTCAGATCTGCATGGAAGACCCAGAGGAGATTACCAAAGGAAAGGAAGGTGCAACACCAGTGCTGGAAGGTCTAGTTACAGCCAGTATTCAAAACACAAGAGAATATACACGAACAGCTGTAGAACATTGTCCATCACTGAAAAAAGATGATAAAGGTTTTTCTGATGAATTTGAGCGTAAGATCGGTGAAGGTCATTGTGGAAAAACAAACTGGTAAGTGACCAATCTTGGAGTCATTAGATTTATATTTAGAGTTAGTAAGATTTTAGTATGTCTACTCTGCTTTTAACACAGGCAGTAGTGTTTGGAAAGGTAGTTGCACTACTTGCCTATATATGCCACTCAGCATGCAATTGAGTTTGCTTACATTAAAATCTAAGATACATTCCTTGCATTTGTGATACATGATATGCTATCACTGATGTAATGAGGGTGTCTATATTTAAAAATCTTGCTTATCCCCAGGGAAATTTTCAGGCTTTTTTGTTTTGTTTTTTGTTAAATAGGCAGAAACGTTCCTGGCACTTCACATTCCTGGTAGGTGTGTGGCATGTTGCTATTCTGCATTGAAAGTCTATGAGGAGAGAGTAAAATAACATAGGAAGCTTCTTTTTGTTGAGTGAGACCACTGATCCACGTAGGTTAATAGCGTCTATTCTACACTGATTGGCAGTGTGTCTCCAGGGTTTCAGATGGGTCTTTACCAGCCTTACCTGGAGGTGTCAAAGACTGAATCCAGGCCTTTCTGCATGCAGAACATGTACTCTTCCACTGAGCTACAGTCTCCCCATTTATTTATTTTATTTCATAAAATTTATACACCACTTGATTATAAAAAAACCTCAAAATGGTTTACAAAAAATTAAAACAATAAAATAAAGAAAAAAATAACTACTTTAAAATATTAAAACAGATTTAAATCACCTCAACTTTCTAAGCATCTGGATCTAAACAAGAATGTTATCAGCAGGCAGCTTACATTAAAGGCTGTATCCCTGCTTGATATCAATAGGTAGGGAGTTCCAAAGTGGTGTTGCTGCCACATGCAATGATTGAGTGCTTACAAATGTGAAATAGTATAGCCTGCTCCAGTCTAGCACTTTATTCAAACAGTTTCATCCTCTACAGCTTTAGAAGTAGCCCAAGACTGGATTATGGAGGTTTAAAGATGAAAGGAACTTACTTACTTTTATGTACACCCTTAAGTGTGAGAGGACCTGGTTGAAAAGCAGCTGCATCAGCTGTAAATTACATAGCAAAGAGAGCATGTTCTAGGTGTTCTTAGCCCTCAGAATTCTTGAGATGAATATACATTCTGTTGTGAATGAACTGAAATGTGACAATTACATGCTGTCAACCAGATAGTTTAGTATATGCGGTCTGACGACTTTTTTTTAATGGACAGAATGCCATTACGCCTTCACCTGCACATTATTTCCAAGGAACAGTGATGCGGACATGTGATTGTTCATTAACTCTCTGAAAAAGAAAGATATTACTAAGCTGACTCATAGAGTCATTGCTCTTTCTTCATATTTTTTCTATGGCACTTGAGAAAACATCAATTGCATATATACTTGCTTCATTTTAAGCTCTGCTGGTACAGATGACTTAACTGCTGAAGGTGGCAGCCTAGCCTTTTGATGCTAAAAAGTGGATGTCTGTTCCTAAGATTTGAATGTTCTGCTTGTTAGAACCATTGGATAAGCACCTGATATGACTGAAAGTCCAACTAGGAGGGAAGCTTAAGCTGCAGACTCTAAACATGTTTAAAATGGGCTCTAATAATCTATATGGTATGGTCTTTTAAATACTAGAACTCCAGGTCCTCCAATGAAACTGATTCTTGGTAGGCTCAAGATAGGCAAAAGAAAGTGCTGCTTTGCACAGGGTATTAATCTTTAGAAATTTGCAGTGGCAAGATGTGGCAATGGTCACCATAGATTAAAAAACAGAGTCAATGTTGGAGGGCAGTAGGGCACTGTGAGGGGGAGGGACGGTTGCCCTCCTGGACTTTTTATGGCCTTTCTCCAAGGCATCTGACTGGCCATTGCTAGAATGTCATCCTTGTCTATATAGCCTTAATCTTCAGACCTCAGACCTTTTTATTTCCCCAATTCTTTTCTGAATGAGTCTGCTGATTATCTTCTAGTCTTGTGCCACACATATTTTATAGTGTGGTGAAGTTTCTAACACACACACACTTTTGTGTGTGTGTGTGCGCGCGCATGTCTTCTCTATGATGCTTAGAGTTTGGGATGCAATTGGTGGGGCTTCTGATATTTTTCTACTGATCAGCAGACCTCCCTTGTGACATATTGCTTTTGCTCCGTTTAGTTGGGGTTGCTACATGCCATGGAAGATTATTTTTTATTCAAGAAACAAAAATCCAAAGCCTCCCTTGGTTAAGGTGGAGCTAGTCATTTGTACCATTGTTTTCTTGAGTCTTTTTACTCATATTCTGCAAGTTCTGTAAGTGTTTCATTGTGGTTAGTTCTTTACAGTTGCCCAGATATTTGAGCTGCTGCAGGGTTTGAATTGTTTATCGTGAGTTGCATCATCTCTTCATTTTGATACAGATCTTATTTTAAATAAATTACAGGATGTCCTGTTGTAGCCTCCAGGGAGCAACTGCTTTCTTGCCAATATTGTTGAAACCCACTCTGTGGGTGGGGGGGAATGTTTGCCCAATCCCCCATGCCTAGAGAGTTCAATCTACCATAGTATCAGGCTGTAGCATGAAATAGGTCTAAAATAAGTGTTGCTGGGGCAAACGTTTCTTTCTCTTTTTCTATTTCCCTTATTGTAGTAAATCTTTAACATCATGGGCTCAAAAGTTAAAGCAAAACCAGCTGAAAAGAACAAATGTGGAGGAAGGGGATGTGCATTCTGTGCAAGTAAAAGAGCACTCACAGACTGTAACATTGGAGAATGTAAGTGGACCACCATTCAACCTAAACCCCTTCATTGGAATAGTAAATGTATATAGGATTGAGCTGCATTTTCTTTCTGGGATCCAAAGAGCTACATTTAGATGTGGCCAAGTATGTTTGCACATGCCCAACAGTAACCAGCTTTTATCAGTTTTTGAACAGCATTGAGGTTCCTCTCCTCACCCCTTCCTTATTGCAAACTGGTTTTGAAATCCCCACCCTTTCATGTGACAAGTTTCAGTTCACCTGAGCTTCTCTGTAACAAATACAATAGGATTTAATATAATGTATGTTATTAGTGAACCTAAGAAGAGTCTGCTGTATCAGGCCAATGGCCCATCCAGTCTAGCATTCTATTCTCACCGTGGCCTGTGGGAATTCCTCAAGCATGGATAGCCCTCTCCTCCAGGAATTTGTCTAACCCTGGTTTAAAGCCATCACTGCCTCCTGTGGGAGTGAGGTCATAGACCTCAGTGAGAACTTTGGTTAAGTGGCTATGGACAATCGCTTGTAAAATATTTTTTCTATATTGTTTTTGTAGTTGATGCTCACATTTTATTTCTACTTGATATGATTTATGTAACTTTTTAATTATTTATTGGTCTATAAATCATTGTGTCCCCCCTTCTGTGAAATTATAGACTAATCCTACTGCAGCTGTTCCATCATCATCTTACACTTTTTACCTCAATGAACAAAACGGAAGCCAAATTTCTTTCAGTTCTGGTACTTCAGGTATAGTTAATTGCTTTCTATTTTGCTTTTGTTGTTACTACAAATATTTCAAAATTGCAACTAAATGTAAATTGTGTTGTGACTGATTTTGGGTCTGTGTCTCCTTATTTTTGGTGACTCTGTATGTTGCAGTTTGGTAAGATTAAGAACACAGTCCCCAAAATAAACCCTATACCAGGGGTTGTCAACCTGGTCCCTACCGCCCACTAGTGGGCATTTCAGGATTCTAGGTGGGGGGTTCTACAGCACAAGCTGAATCCTCTTTCCATCAAGCACTGGTGGGCGGTAAGGAAATTTTACCATTAAGAAAGATGCATTAGTGGGTGGTAGGTATAAAAAGGTTGACTACCCCTGCCCTATACAGTCAGTTTGCAACTTGTGCATGTATAATTTAATAATTTCAACTTTATGCTGTTGATGGCTGACTGGTTGAAATTCCACAAATTAAAGGCGCAGGTAACAGCTCAGGGTTTTCCAGAGCCCTGTAAGCAAGGTGGAGAGCATGAACGTGCTCTGCCTTACTTGGGAGTGGGAAGAAGACCTATTTGGTGTGCAGGCTCTAGAGGATAAGATCGCTTGCATGGGGGCAGTTCCAAGGAGATGGACTAGACATGCTTTTGCATATACGGTATGTGCCATCTCTGGAACGTAAGCCCCACGCAAGGTGCAAGTTGGCTGTACCCACTTACCCAGCAGCAAGCACCCTTGAACTAAGTGGGATGTACTTCTGAACAGATACGAATAGGATTGTACTGTAAGGCACTATGCTGCTGTTTTTCTGCTTTTTATAAATTTCGATATGATAAACAGTGTTGTTCGGTTGAAAGTCCCCTTGTAAGAGCTTGACCCTGATTTTGGTTTTAAAATACCTTAAATGAACCAGGATACATATATGAACAAATAGGTATGAGATTTGGATCAAGGAACAACCTGGAAACAGAACTGGATTTGGGATAATTTCCATTTTAATATAATTTCAGGAGAGCTACTTTAAAATGTCCATGGTATTTAACATCTTATAAATTGAATATAAATGTTAAGATTAGATAAATGGAGATGTGGATTAAATAAGGCAGATTGTATATACATCTTTTGGAATGATTCACAAATAGAAATATTCTGGAACTCCATTCAGCCTAATATTTCTGATATGTTAGGATACCATATACCCTTGGAACCTAAAACACTTCCACATATTTATCTAAAATAAGTTATTTGAGAAAATTATCAAGAAATAGTGTTCAACCTTATAACTGATTATAACAGTTAAAAACTGGGAAAAGAAATTTTTAAACTGAATGCTTGGTACTGCTCACTCTGGAATATACTTATAATGGAGAAAATCACACATAATTTGAGATTTCAACAGGGACTAGAACTTCCAGCCACCATTTATATGATCTGGCATTCCTTTATGACGTATACAGTGGAACCATCGTTTTCAAGTCCACCCTTGTCACAAGTCTGACAAATCTGGAATTATACTTATATACCTATCATCTTTACTTAAACTTTGTGATTTTAACTCTTGCAACTACTCATTCTATATGCCTATTTTATAGTTTTGTTTTTATCTTTTATAATTGTTCTCTGTTTTACATACATTATAAAATAAAATAATAATAAAAAACACTTTACCCCATAAACATTGGGAAAGAAGCATATCTCCTACTATATCTGCAGGGATTGAGATAATTTGGTCCATAGTAACTGTGATTAAGCTAATATGTGACAAATGTATACATATAAACCAGCATAATAGGTTTATGGGGGAATGGGTATTTTTTGAAATGTTTTTGAACTTTCAATGATAATGTTCAATCATATGCTGCTTTCAACTTGCTGTAACAGTATTTCTTTATGCTATTTGTTTTTGGTTTATTTTGTTTATAAATAAAATATACACTGGGTTGTAAAACACCTGAATCCATTGGTTTAAGTCCTACCTTCCAGAGCAGGAGAAAACAAGCTTGCTCCATGTGACAGCCCTTTAGATATTTGAAGATGGTTATCATAACTCTTCTCAGTCTCCTTTTTACCAGGCTCAACATAGTTTCCTCAACCATTCCTCATAAGGCTTGGTTTCCTGACCCTTTGTCATCTTGGTGGCCCTTCTCTGCACCTTCCAACTAGTAAAACTGGCAAACCACTTTATTTTGCCCCAAGCACAATAAGCTTGGGAGATTCGGACCAGAGAAAAAACATGAAGAATGCCAATTGTTTTTACTATGTAATCCTATCATTAAAGAATTTATACCCCATTTTCATAGCAAACTGCTTTGATGTTGGTTCTCATATTGCAAAAGTGAGTGAAAAGTGCAACTGCTTTTTTATTCAGATTCAATGAACTAGTGTCGCTGTTTAAACCAGGATAAGGAAGGACTGATTTAGATGGATATCATGTTGAAATATGGTTAAGGACAATATTCTCATTACATTCTCAGCACTAGTTTCCCCAGAGTTCTCTGCAATATTAATACAGTATCTTTAGCATTATTTCATGTCAAACCCTGTTACTGCTAAAGCTCTGAAGCATAACATTTCAGACATGAGTTTTTCATAATGTTGCGAATTTGCACCTGTAATGTGAAAATCAAGAAAAGTAATGTCAGGCTTCACAGCTCTTTTCTTTATAGAAGTAAACTTTGATATATTTCTCCATTTCAGGATTGACATACTGGAAACTAGATGAGCAGGAAACGTACCATACTTTGCCTGAGAATTTCAGAAATGAATTTAGTGCATTTGCTACAAAGATGTCCTCGGACCAGGTATCTTTTGTGTGGTATTTGCTTTGGTAGTTTAATGGATGTGAGAATGTTTTCCCCTTGTTCTGCCACTATTGCTGTTTGGACTGGTTGGCAGGCATTTGCTGCCCAGCCAGTTTATTTTAGGGGAGCTGAGAAACAGGCCCCCTTTCTCTCTCCTATTGCTTCAAGGATCTATTTGCAGGGCATTTGAGAAAGTGGACCATTGTTCAAGTTGTTGTGGATGGGTGGGTTTGAATTACCTGCTGCAGGGTTGAGGATTGTTTTCAGTAAGAGGCATTTTACTTGGGCCCAAAGGCAGGGTAAATATGAAAAAGCAAATGGCTATGGTTCGTAATTGGGTTCATTAGCTGCTGATATTTTCTTTGACAGCCTTAATTATTATCTTTTACTCAGAACTGCCATAGGAGTTGGAAAATAAAAATGGGTATACTTGTATAGAATGACTAGGGAGGCGAATGAAGAGGAATGAGAGAGGAGAACTATCCATGTAGCAATTCAGGAGTGTTGAAAAAGGTGGCAGGGAACCAATACAAGGCAGGAGAAGGCAAGACGTGGCCTTAGCAAAAGGGTTTCAAGACCTTCAGGGCTCATTTAAAATGAATATTTTAAGCTCTTGTGCCAAGCTTCTAATTCTGGGTCTTTGCTATAAGTTGGCTGCTGCAAAGTTCTGTTTCATGAGACTTTGATGCACCTTAAAAACTAAGCAAATCTATAATTTAAAAAAGAGGCAGAAAATATGAAATGAAATGCTTTCAAATAATTGAATTCTGGCTACAGCAGATAATAAATAGCTGACCTTTAAAAAATTTCTGAAGGCCTTGTCATTTTTGTGTTATACAGTATTATTATGTTTACCTAGATGGATAAATTTCAGTACTGTACTAAGAAAAGAGTCATAATTTCCCTTTTCCCCTTTTCAGCCAATCATGCCTTGGAACAGTGGTTTTCACATAGCAGTTTCTTACGTCATTCTAATCCTGCATATATGGAAAAGCTATAAATAGCAGGTGTAGGGTAGCTGGTCCATAACAGGACTGGGTGGGGTGGGGTGGAGAGTATTACATCCTTTCTATACCCCCGGGGTCTTATTCCAGATCAGTCTCCCCTTTGCCTCCCATTTACTTCAGAAATTGTATGATTGGCTTTTTAAATTACATGATCAGTGCCTCCTCTAGTTTGGCCCTGTTTAGAGTCATGCTTGCCTCTTCTTGATTTATGATCACTCCTTGCTTTCAAAAAGAAGCTATACAAGTACTTGAGTTGCTGAGCTCTGCTTTCCTTTTGAGCAGAATTTGCTGCACTATCAACTAAAAGCATTACGTACCCTTGTTTTTTTTTAATAAAAACAACCCAGATAAAAGGAGAAAACTGCTTTTGCTAAAACTGAATGAAATTGGCCTGATCCAGGGGTCCTTGACATTTACATATTCTCTGGTTGCCATACATTGCTCCATGCCTACAGCTAGAAATTTTGTGGGGGATTGGGCTGGAGGAATATGAAAGTACCCAGGAGTAGGGCATCGTAAGTCAATGCAAAACAAGAGAAACCTGTTTGTAGGGAGCCTTTATGTTGTTTTATTGATTGATTGATTGATTGATTGATTACGGCAATCCAAGCAAATAAAAGTATCATTGCACTTACTGTCCAGAACACTAGGAGGCAGAAGCAGCTTTGTGTCTTACTAAGAATCGAGGTAGACTTCTCCTTTTTGTACATCTCCATAAATGAAAGGGCTAGAGCAGAAGTAGCCAACGTTATGCCCTTCAGTTGTTGTTGGGATTTCTAGTGCCAGCCCCAGGCAACATGGCCTAGTGGTCAGCGATGATGGGAGCTGTAGTATAGCAAAATCCAGAAGGTGTTATGTGAGCTACTCCTAGGCTATAGGTTTATTCCCTTTATTAATTTACTGTATTAAAGGTGACAGTTCCAGGAAAGGTCTTAGAAAATTTCCAAGATTTTATTCAGCTTTTAGAGTATTTTTTTTAATTGCTCACTGATGTGCTTGCTACCCTGGGCACCTTCAGTGGGAAGGACAGAATATAAACTGAATTAATAATAATTTTTATCATTAATTTACGACAGCCCACCCCTTTTTTGGCTATGCTTTCATAGAATTACTGTGGGTACATACTTTCCCATTTCCCTAAAGTAGGAAGAGCGTACTCATGGCCCTAAAGGTAAGCCATAGTCAGAAATAAGTAATAGTTTACCTTGAACAAGCAGCATGCTAGGGCCAACGCCTCAGTTGTGCCTACTTTGTGTCTCCTTTTATTGCATGAGAAAAACAAACTATGAAGTGACTAGCTTAGCATTGTGTACAATCCCTTATTCTTGGTTTGTTAGGAAACTAACTCAAATGAACACATAACAGTAAGTCAGGCCCTCTGTGGCTTGTTTCCACTCTTTGAAAGGGGAGGCGAGGCGTGAAGCAGGCATGATTGAGCAGCATGCACTAGTATGCTGCTTGTTCATGGTAAACCAAGATTTATTTCAGACTTTGATTTAGCATCATATGTATCTAGAGCGGTTGGTATGAACGGGCAGGCACATAAAATAGCTGTTTGTGTGTTTAGATTTGTAATTGATTGATCTTAAATGTTTTTAATGTAAGATGCTTTGAGTCACTTTGTGAAAAAAGCACATGGCAAATACAACAATATTAACAATAAATTATTAATAATTACTGTTAATGATATAGCAATAATACTTTAATCCAATACTATAGCATTGGAACTTGGATGGTACCACTGTATTCACCTCCCCCTCCCCTCCCCCAAATGTTTTAGTTCACTTTGGCATCTTTGCGTTAAATATTGGGTGTTTGGTATTATTTTAAACAAATCTTTATTTATTTTTAGTTGTCTTCTGGTGATGAGATGAAGTCATCATCCTTAAAGGAAATTTATCATAAGAAACAAAGGGAATGTAAACAGCTTGTAGACTGGAACCTTTCCCCCTCACAATCAACTCACCCTCCTGAGGTAATCGTTTGCATTTCAGTGCCATATGTTGGATTGGAATCCTTCCATGCTTCCTCACACTCAATATTTTTTTTTTCTCTCTCTCTCTATATATATGTATAGGTATACGTATATAAAAATATCACCCTTTTCCCTGACAAAACACATTTGTTCCAGACTCCAAAATATAGTGTACTCCCTTGACACAAGCCCAATAATTAGATCTTTGCAAAGTGTCTACATACACACACACACACACACACACACACACACACAACACACACACACCTACCTGTGTTATTTATCACAAAATCAGATGGTTCTTTGTTCCTTATTAAATCAGGAACACAACAATGGAGGGGGGTATGTCAATAATTTCACCTTCCATACTTAAAAAACATGGCAAAAAATGAACAGCAGCTTAACTTTAAAGCAGAAGCTGCAAGCTTAAATGCAGCTCACAGATTTAAGTAACTAACATTGTTCTCTCCCCAGTTATGCACATACTATTATGAAATTACAGCTGTAACACCTCTTAAAAATTTCAAAAGCTTCCTGTTTTTTATATCAAAATTTAAGCTGCTTCACCAGATAGTTGACCACAGATATTTTTCCATTTTAATCACTGTGATCTTTGTTTCCCAGATCCTGACCCTCGACCCAACATTGCACATGAAACCTGGCCAACAGAATCCAGGACTGCCTCCTCACTCCTTCTATGGGACACCTGACAGGATTTTGTTTTCTCCAGACTCTATGGCAGATCCTCCTTTTTCCATGCATTCAGACTCAGATTCATTGTCCCACATGAGCACAGTAACATCACCTCTGTCTCCTGGGCCTCCAAAATACACTTTGAGTACAACAGCTTTGCACAGTGACCCCTGGAATACTTGCATGTTCCAGAATGAAACTAACGCCAGCAGTTCTTGTCGTCCAAGCAATGAGTTCTTAAACACTGAAGAGGACGACAATTTGACACTCACGCCATCTTCAGCTGCCCACTCCCAGCTTCCGTCTGCCGATAATAGTTTGCCGGAATACAATATTTCAGTGACATGCATGGAAGATCCTGTGGTATTCTCCAAGTAAGGCTGATGTCAGTAAGAATGTTGACCTTCAAATAAGCATTGCAATATTCAGTAATTTGAAACTTCTGCTGACTTTCCTTTCCTGAAGCCTTCTGTTGAGTTAAATGAAGACGCTAAGCATTTTTACAGGCTTGAAAGTAGTCACTTCTGGCTGCCTGTGATGTGCCTGAATTTGACCAGGCCACGAAACCTGGTGAAACTTTCCTTAGAGACCAAATATTATAGTAAACGTTTGTGTGGGGGGGGGGTAGGAAGCATGTAGCTTATTTATTTTGCTACATTTATATTCAACTATTCTTCCATCATGGAACGCCAAGTGGCATTCTTGTGGTTCACAGGAGGTCTCATGAAGTCTTTCTGCAAAGTGCTAAAGTCTTATGTGCCTTCAGACCACACCCAGTAACTTATTTGCAAGGGTTGAGTTTCAGTTTTGTGGAAAGTGGCTAACTTGGATTCAGGCTGGATTATGTCATTTGAGGAGATCTCAGACTAAGGACCAAACTAGACATGATGCCAACAAAACTGCCTGTTTAGAACTCAGGGAAACGTGTACAAAGGGAGCTGAGCTGTGTCCCTTCTGGATACTTGGAACTTAGTTGGGGAGTTAAACTGGGAGGCGGTGGGTTAGCACTCTTAATCTGTGCCACCTTTTTGCTCTAAACACCACTCACTCCCCTATCTACTTTAACATGATTGGGCAGATGTGGATTTAAAAGTCTTCTGCTATCATGTCTTTTTTAACCAATTAAAAAAGCATACCTACCACCCTGCAGGCAAGCTACACCTTAAACAAAAATATATGTAAGAAGGGTTCATAATGTTCATAATCAAAAGCAGCCTAGGAAACTGCAATTTTGAGTGGAAATTGGAGGTGCATTGTCTTTTCCTCACTGGCTGTCATTCCTCAGAACCCTCACAAGGTATTTTCCCCAATACTGTAGTGATTTTCAGATTCCAGTTTCTCTAGGCCCAGGTCTGGTGGTGCAGGGCGCCAGGCCACCAGGGGCGCCACTGCGCCCGCTACGCCAGCTGAGAGGCGCGGCGGAGGCTGCCCCAGGTGCTCCTCTCAGCTGTTCAGCGGCTTCAGGCCGCTCTCTGGAGGTGCGCGGGCCTGGGGCCGCCTCCGCTGCGCGCAGGGGCAGCAGGACCGGCCCTACGGCCAGGCTGGGTTGCGCAGGGCTCCGGCCCTCCGGGTGGCAGCCGCGCTGCGCCCGCCCGCCGGAGGGATCCGTCGCACCAGGGCGCCAGGTATGCTTAAGACGGCCCTGTTAAGTAGCAACCTCCCCGGGCTGTCCTTCAGATTTATTTTTTTATTAGAATATAATTTTCCCCTGATTCGCCAAACGTTTGCAGTAAGGGAAGCCCAGTTGAAGTGCCTTTTGCTTACAGACTACAAGAAAACTTCAAAATACTTTGTATTGTACTTCAAAGAAGGAAATGCATTTGCTTAAATTGCAAGCTTTGCTACTTGGCAGAAAAAGCAGTATCTGAGCAATTGGAAATACAGACTGTTCTTTTTATTGAGATTTCCAATCTCAATTTGTGCAGCATGTGGAAGGTCCCAGGTTCAATCTCCAGCATTTCTAGATAGAGCTGGACGAAAGCCCTGTCTAAAATCCTGGAGAGCTGCTTGCAGACAGTGTAGATAATACTGAACTAAATGCACCAGTTGGTCTGACATCTTCCTATGACATAGCAGGTTTGCTTTTTATCTAGCAGGACGCTTTGTGATTCTTATGCATAGGAAAAGGAAAGAAATAAACTCTTGATTTGTGACTACCATTCTTACATGAAAAATCTGAGAAATTGAAGCTAGAAATTGAAGCATTTGGTTTTGCTTTATATTTTCATTGGATTGCACAGATATTCCAGCCATGGTACTTAATTTGGAGAGTTACGGTAGTTCAGAATGTCTGAGCTTGAATGAGACTCTGGCCTGTTTGCCTTGAACAGTAGAGTTCCCACATCAAGCTGCTTTTTAACTTCTCTCTTTCAAAAAAGGCTTGCTATGTACCATGGGGACACTACAGTTCAAGAAACACCCATCAGAGCTTCTGTATTCAGAACTAGTTGTGCACATGCCTTGTTATACAAGTGCTTTGGTGGGGAAGATCACTTGGCATCTGTTTGGGGAGGCAAATTTCAGTAGCTGTAGTTCACAATCTGTGGAAAACATGTGCCAGGATGGCCATTTTCTGTCTCTAAAAAATAGTGTTGCAAATGCATTATGACATATTTTTAATCTTAAAAAACAGGATTAGGCAGAATTTGAGAGAAAAGCATGCCCGGCATATTGCTGATCTACGAGCTTATTATGATTCAGAAATTCAAAGCCTAAAACAGCAGCTGGAGGCAAGCCATAAACCTCATGCAGAAGACTTCAAGAAGATCAATCAAAATCTTACTGACAGGTAATAGAGCTGCTTGGGACAATGTGCATATTTCCCAGCCCCCCTGTGTGTGTGTGTGTGTGTGTGTGTCTCCTTTCAAAATTGTTGTTTTTTTGGAGCAACTCTTTCTGATAGATAAATCTTTATTACGGTCACCGACCAGCACAGTAATTTACATTACATCATTATAGTAATGTTTAAAATATTTAAAAAACTTTTAAAAATGAACTAAAATAACTTATCTAAAAGGGATCAATCAACCTTTGATCCTTATTTTTATATTGATTATTTACTTTGCGCTGTAAATTAAGATGGAATCTGTCTGGCTCTATTCAGGAGTTAATTTAAGTACTTCCTGTGTAGGCACACCGAATTTTGATAGCGTTTGCACAGAATCTTGCCACCGTAGTGGTGACCTTTGGGTTAGAGTCTGAAAGGAGCCATTTAATTTGCAATTCTTCAGATCGTCCAGGTAACTTGTCAAATATCTTTAGGGTAGATTTGTTTCGGAGGTCTCTGTAAAAGGAGCAACAAAAAAATACATGGGGGGTGGTCTCTCCAGAACTGCACGGGCAGAGTCTGACTTCTTGGGGAACTTGTCTAAACTTCCCATATAGAACCGCTGACGGCAGTATATGAAACCTGGCCAGAGTAAACGCCCTTCTGTGTGATGGTATCTCTAAATGGGTTAGATAATCAGCTGGAAGCAACAGATATCTTCGGTCTTCCGATATTGGGAAAGATGGAACTTTATTTAAATCATTCTGCTTCTCAATGTCAATTATTCTCTGTTTGACCATATTTTTGGCTTTATTGTAATTACAGGAGGTGAGTTTGTTGAAGGCCTATAATTTGTAACTTATTTTCAATGGCTCTAATCCATGGCGAACGATAGTTTTCTTTCAGTATCAACGGGACCAGGCCCTGAGGATTGTGATGTAATTTCAGCCATAGATTGCACACTTGTATCCAAATTTTTACCTCCACCCGTATCATTCCTGTTTCTAACCATAAGGTGGCATTTGACACACAGGGAGGTGTTTGGAGAGCCGCTCTAATAAACTTTGACTGGACTGTTTCTAATTGGATTAAACTTGGGATAGGGGCATATAGTTGAGCCCCATAGAGTCAACTCTTTCTATATATTGCTTCCTTCACTTTTAAGATCTAGGGCACAGATATTGATGGCTACATGAAAATATATATTGTGGAATCTTTGAGATGCCCGTTTGAGATGCCAGTCTTAGCAATGGCGTTATAACATCACAACTAGGAGAGCTTTTACAGCCCTCTACCTAATCTTTTTCAAATAGCTATGATATTCATTATTTGAACTGTCTCATAGGATTTACTAACCTTTGGTTTACACAAAACTAGAGTCTTATTTTGGGGAATTTTACCCCAGACTGTGGTGTAGCTTTCAGTTCTTTTCAGAGTCTACAGTCCCTGTCTAGTTTTTGATAAGAAAACCTCAGCCCCTAAATATTTTCCTTCTGAGGAAACAGATAGAGATTTTCCAGTGAAACGAGTCACTCAGCCGGCACCTCGTCAAGGTTTACTTTATTTAGAGGTTTCTTTGAGAAATTTATGTTTTTTCTATATCAAGGTTTCTTTTGGGAGATTTAAGCTAATTTTGTTTTTGTTTTTTGGAACAATTATTAGTTTAGTTTTATTATTATTCACTTTATCAATATCTCATTTCAGGGATTTATCACAGTATAGTTTTGTTTTTGCGCTAGTTAGGCAACTCAGCTAAAAATACTGAAAAATCTTTTTTTCATTTCTATCATTTTCTTTTTTCTTTTCTTTTTTTGTTCTGGAATTTTTTTTAAAAAAATGTATTTATTAAAGATTTTTTCAAACAACAAAAACATACAAAAATACAAAACACAAAAAGAAAATACAAAACACAAATTCATTTCTATCATTTTCATTTTTAGATGTGACCACTTACAGGCAGCATTGGATAAAGCTAATAATCGCATGAGAGCGCTTGAAGATAAAAATAGCACTCTGGAAGCAGAAGTGGTAAGTGTATGTCATGTGTCGAATTGAGCTCAATTACAGCATATAGAAAGATTACCAAGTGAGACGCTACAAGTCTGATCTGTCAGCCCTTTGAGCTACTGTATATGTTTTTCTGCTGGACCTTGGGAATCCTTATCTGGCACAAGGCAGCATTTCTTGTAGAGATGCCTTATTTCCCTGAGGTCTTGATTCCCTACTAGGATCCTAGTTATTAGGTTTGGCTATAAATAAATAAATAATCAGTCAATCTTGCCTTTCACCAGAAAGCTGCTTATTTGCAATATAAGCAGTAAAATGTAATTGATAATAAACCTTAATTACGACTTAAAGTGCAGATAATTTTAATTTTTAATTTTAATTTCTAAAGCACTTGTTTTTCTGGGTGCTGTATAAAGACTAAAGATGGCCCTGGCCCAGCCTTCAGACTTTCATTTTCAAAGGTTTGATAAAAAAGGAAAGCAATATGGGGAGGGAAGAGAAGAAACAAGTAGAATTAAAATGCAACTGTTTCTTAATGCCTATGTGGAATAGCAACTCAGGAGATTTTCCTGGGAGAGGAACACAGTGGTTGTTGGTCCCAGCTGACCCACCATGGCACATAGAGGGAGGACTGCAATGTCCCCTTGTGGTGCCTGTGAGCTTACGTGTGGGAGAAACTAGGGAAACAGCTCTATTGGGCCCTGTGTGAGCTCTCTGCAGACGATGTATCCGCCCTCTACTGGATCAGGTCTTCCAGTAGCACCTTAGAGACCAACCAAGTTTGTCATGTATCTGTCAGGTATCTGAAGAAGTGTGCATGCACACGAAAGCTCATACCAATGACAAACTTAGTTGGTCTCTAAGGTGCTACTGGAAGAATTTTTTTTATTTTGTTTCGACTACGCCAGACCAACACAGCTACCTACCTACCTGTAACTGGATCAGGTCTGTTAGTATGTTGTGTTTATATCCACTGCATGTTATTGGTACCTCTCCTAAAGCTTGCAAGCAATAATAAAAATGAGAACATGTTGTGTCTGAATCCTATATCTTGTGTCTCAAAACATTATATTCCTTACAATCTTAGCTTTGGTTCTGCTTCTGTTTTCAAAGTAGGCTTCTGTTTATGTGTGTACCTGTCTGATACTTGGCCTTCTTTTATTTCAGACAGACTGGAAAGAGCGCTTCTGTACTGTCAGCAATACCACCAAGGCCTTGCAGGAACGTATTGAAGAAATGCGCACCAGTGGTAAAGAGAAAGATAACACCATCAGCCGCTTGAAGAGGAGGCTTAAAGATCTAGAAGAAGCATTTGAAAAAGCCTACAAGCTCTCAGATAATAAAGATGCCAAGTTAAAGGAAGAAAATAAAATGTTCCAAAATGTAGGTTGGAAAAAACAGGGTAACTTGGATGTTTGAGTAAATTCAGCTGAACAATCCATTTGTGAGGCCGAATGAGAGCCCCATTATAATCAAGCAGCTGCTTGAATGAACCTCTAATTGAGATAATAGTCCTGGAACTTTGTAATAGGAACCTCTTTTTGGACACTGCAGATTCGGCTAGCCATTAATGGAAATGTCTCTACACTTTTATTACAATTGTCTCTACTAAAACAATAATACCTTTGTGGTATGCTGCTCTTAACAAAGAAATTGTGACTTCTAAAGGCAATGGGGGAGCATTTTTCTGTTCTGTTTAATTCCAGATGGCTAAGTGTTGATTTTCAGCAGCTGGGGAGGCAGATCTTTGGTCTCTCTGCCTACTCAGGTTCTTTTCTGTCTCTAGCAGCTGTCTTAGTTCACACTCTGTATTTCTGGTATTTCTAAACTAATTCTAGGTTCCTCAGGGTATTTTTTTTTATAGAACAACCAGGGGTAGACTGAAATTCATCAAAAAGTTGAGGAAATTTGTTTCATTTCTGTTTTGTTGGGCATGCCTGATAACGGTACTGAGTAAAGCTTAGTAGGTTACAGTATCTGTATAGCACTGCAGTTGTTAAAATCTGTAGTCTTGAGGAATTTTCTCTAATGTTAGAGGGGAGCGGATCATTGGTATTCATATTCACCACAAAGGTAACATTCTTGCCTATTTGAACATTTGCTGTTATTTTTAGGAGGGCAGGGTTCTTGCCCAAGCATCTTGATCCTATCCACCCAAAACATTTTCTTTCTATGTGGCTGTTTCAAAGTATAATCACTAACTGAGGGAGGAAAATGTAATTACTTTTATTTCTTCGTAGCTTTTAGGAGAATATGAATCCCTTGGGAAGGAGCATGAAAGAGTAAAGGTGAGAAGCAAATTCACTTCGTACCAAAATTTTATTCTATGGAATTTTATGTGTACTGTATTTAAATAGAGAGGACCAAAAGCTGGAGGGGTTTTGGAGGGCTGAAGCCTTGCAGGGAACTCTTATGCAGAGAAGTCTGTTTGGAAGAAAGCCTTACTAAGTTCAGTGGAATGTACACTCTCTAGATTATTGCCTTAAATTCATAATGGACATCCTCCAGATGTGCATTGTACTGTCCAGAGAAACTGATACACTAAGGAGGGGGGGGGGGTAAATTATTATTTTTACTCCTCAGAATTCAGCCTTTGTCTGCAAGACATTTTAACTATCAGAAATGATAACTACCTAATGGTCACTAATCCAGCCATAAACAGAATTTGTTTTGCACCAAGCCTCTTATTCATTTATCCATATTGTGCAGATTATAGTGTCTCTCAGCTGAGAGAGCAGCAGGGGGCTAGATAGGCCTGCTTGAATGTGCTTAGCACCAGAGAATTGAAGGTGCTTAGCACCAGAGAATCAGTTAGAAAGACAGATTGCTTCAGCAAGTGAACGTGGCTGCATGTAGGAAGCCTAAAAGAAAGAAAGAAAGAAAGAAAGAAAGAAAGAAAGAGAAAGAAAAGCCCAAGATGATCTGTTGGTCTGCAGCAATCCTGACAGAGTACAAGTATGAAGATAAATTATTGGTCAGTGACAATGAAGCAAAACGTGCACTGAACTTACTCAAGCCAAATTGGATTGATGCCCCTATAAATAGTAGTTACATGTTCTAATCTTTCAAGATTAGTAGAGACCAATTCTGTATTTGTTTTACACTTTATGCAAGCTTAGCATGTGACCTTTTCTGCCTCCTTACAGGATACCTTAAACATCACTGAGAACAAATTGTTGGATGCACAAACTCAGATTTCTGATTTGAAAAGGTAAATATGCCATTTAATCCTGTGTGAGGGGAAATGTTACCGCTTCAAATAATGTTGTAAAACTTTCAAAATCACTAACAGATTGGAGAACTGGGCCCAAGCTAACAATGAATTTTAATAGGGACAAATGTAAGGTTCTGCACTTAGGCAGGAAGAAACAGATGCACAAATATAAGATGGCGAACACTTGGCTTGCCTGTAATACACGTGAAAAGCATCTAGGGGTTTTGGTGGACCACACGCTTAACATGAGTCAAGAGTGCGATGCAGGAGCAAAAAGAGCTACAGTAATGCTGTTCTAGGCTGTATCAACAGAAGTCTAGGGATCAAGGGAAGTAATAGTACCACTCTATTCTGCCTTAGTCAGACCACACCTGGATAACACTGCATTTCTGGGTGCCACAATTTAAGAAGGCTATTGAAAAGCTGGAACATTTACAGAGGAGGGCGACCAAGATTACCAGGGGTCTGGAAACCAAACCTTATGTGGGATGGTTGAGGGAGTTGGGTATGTTGAGCCTGGAAAACAGGAAACACTGAGGAGATATGATAGCCATCTTCAAATATCTGGAGAGATGGCAGATGGATCAAGCTTGTTTTCTCATTCTCTGGAGGGTAGGACTTGAACCAATGGCTTCAAGTTACAGTGGTGGCTCGCTAGACGAATGCCCTGTTCGACGGATTTTTCGCTAGACGAATAGGTTTTGCGATCGGAGGTTGCCTCGCAAGACGACGAGGTTTTCTATGGCCGCTGCTTCGTCTTCGTTTTCTAAAAACCTCTGATCACAAAACCCTACAGGGCATTCCTCTAGCGAAAGGGGAACAAGCTGTAGTGTGGGAAGAAGGCAAAGGAAGATGAGCTGTCAGCACCTGTCAGCTGATCTTCCTTTGCCTTCTTCCCACGCTGCAGCTGGTTCCCCTTTGTGTTTTGCCGGTTGCCGCGATCCCGGCTGTGTGTCGGGCGGGGTGGGGGAAAGGCAGAGGAACGATCCGTTCCTCCACCTTTTCCCCACCCCACCCGTCACACAGCCGGGGGACAGAGCCGAAGATCGGCGGGCGCTGCTTGCCGGGGCTTGTCATACAAGTCCCCGCAAGCAGCACCAGCTGATCTTCAACTCTGTCCCCCGGAGCCGAAGAGCGGCAGGTGCTGCTTGCCGGGGCTTCAAGCAGTGCCCGCCGCGCTTCGGCTCCGTCCCCCGGTGCTGAAGCGTGGCGGGTGCTGCTTAACAAGCCCCGGCAAGCAGCGCCCACCGGCTCTGTCGGGCGGGGGGGAAGCGGAGGAACGATCCGTTCCTCCGCTTCTCTCCCCCCCCCCCCACCTGGCACACAGCTCTCTTGGCTGGGGAAGGCAGGCAGGCAACAGAGCAAGCGCCTGCCTGGCTTCCCTGCCACCAGTCCCCCAGAGCCCATAGGAACGCATTGATTAAGTTTCAATGCATTCCTATGGGAAACCGCGACTCGCTAGACAAATTTTTCGTAGGACGAATTTAGTCCTGGAACGAATTACAGTGGTGCCTCGCTAGACGAATTTAATTCGTTCCACGGGTCTTTTCTTATAACGAAAAATTCATCTAGCGAATCCCATAGGAATGCATTGAAATTTTTTTGAATTTTTTTTTGTCCATAGGAACACATTAATTGAATTTCAATGCATTCCTATGGGAAACCGCAATTCGCTAGACGAATTTTTCATAAAACGAATTCGTCTAGCGAGGCAACCTCCGCTCGAAAAATCCTTTCGTTAAGCGGAAATTTCGTTAAGCAGGGCATTCGTTAAGCGAGGCACCACTGTAAATTCGTCTAGCGAGGCACCACTGTACTAGAAAGGAGATTCTGACTAAACATCAGGCAGAACTTTCTGGTGGTAAGAGCTGTTTGACAGTGGAGCCAACTGCCTCAGAAGGTGGTGGACTCTCCTTCCTTTGCGGTTTTTAAGCAGAGGTTGGAAGGCCATCTGTCATGGATGCTTTAGTTGAGATTTTTTTTTGCATTGCAGGGGGTTGGACTAAATAACCCTTAGGGTCCCTTACTATTCTATGATTTATTTAGTCATTTGCAGCATTCATACCATGCAACATATTTAAACTACTATGTAGCTCTTCTCAGAAGTGAACCCCAAAGAGTTTTGTGGTACTTGCACCTAGAATTGCAGCTCAAACTGTGTACAACACTGTTCTTTTTTGACTGTTTAAAAACGTGTATGGAAGTCCAATGACACTTTGGTGGTGATTTCAAAGCTTCAAGTTTCCTGGTCCAGGCACAACTAACAAATTCTTTTGTGTGAGAACATCAGCAGCTGCCTTGCACTGAGTCAGACCAGCTTATAAAATACAGTATCTGCATTGACAGTGATTGGCAGAGTTGTTGGATCAAACATTTTATGCCATTGTTTCTGATTATATTTTTGCTTCCACTATAGAACTGTCTCAAAACTTGAAGCTCAGATCAATCAGCTAGAACATGAAAACTTGCTCAAATTTCGTCATTTTGCAGACAGTCACTTCAGAACATCCTATGCCAAGTAAGCAAATGATAAATATTACCTTGTGAGAAAGTAAAGTATACGTTTCTCACAAAACTCTGATTTTTAAGAAGGATAAACGTAGCTATTCAGTTTTCCTTGATAGAGAATAATCACAACAGAACAGATGCATAATAAAGCATTAATAAGAGGCTTTCTGGATATAGCAAGATCCCCACTGACTTACTGCAATTGTCAATTTTCAATAATGTAGCAATGATACTTTCTCATGGTACTATGTGTTCTTGCTGTATATACAGTGGTCTGATTGTCTATTCTATGAACCATGCAAGATCATCTTGAGCAGGCATTGTTTCGGACTCTTCGGACAGGGTTAAGTGATATTTTTCAGCCCAATGGACACATTTAGTATTAGTATTAGTATTAGTAGTATTACCGTATTATTTATTGAATTTATATACCGCCCTATACCCGGGGGTCTCAGGGCAGTTCATAGAATAAAATCAAGATATAAATCCACAAAATACATAATAAAAATAAAAACATCAACCCAATAGCCCCCCCCCCAAGAAACCCACATTATTATTGTTTATTCCACTCCTGGAGAAACCACCAGGTTGGGGGGGGGGAGACCAAAGGCAAAAGCAGGTGGATCAATGAATGTTGCTCCTGCGTTTTGGAATAGTGGCCTACATTCTAGCCATGTAAATGCCAGAGGCTTAAGCATACACCCACCCCATCTCTCTGTCCAGGCCAGCAAGAGGCAGGAAGAGGTGCCCTTAATGAGGTGCCCTTAGCAGATACTGCTGATAGCTTCACAAGGGGCAGGAGCTCCAAGAGGGCATAGAGTACAGCCAGTGAGGAGTGTGGCCTGGAGAAGGCTGGAGCCTGGGAAGCTGATTTGATCCC
The DNA here is from genome assembly GCF_965207765.1 of Zootoca vivipara. Lineage (NCBI taxonomy): Eukaryota > Metazoa > Chordata > Lepidosauria > Squamata > Lacertidae > Zootoca > Zootoca vivipara. The sequence continues at coordinate 4,136,536 of NC_142599.1, forward strand.
TGGGCTTGAAGTTTCCACCCCACCACAGCTCTAGGGGTAACAAGTAGTTCTCTAAAAATGTTCCCTCTCCTACCCCACAGATCTCTGCCCCCAAACAGTAATTTTAATGAATTACAGCAAATCAGTTCTCAAACCATCTCTGAAAGTTCTTTACTTCAATTATTGGATGTTGAATATTCTTCAAATAGTCTCAGACTTGGTTGCTATGCTTGACACACAGCAATATTTCATTTCAGTCTTAATACACTGCCTATGAAACCTCTAGTGTATAAATTATTATGTGCAGTACCAATAAAACACTTGCTCCCTACATCAACTCTTTAGTCCCCCAAATGAATTATTCTAGCATTCTGGCTTAAGTTTAATAATACTTTGCTAAAATGATAGTGCATTTATTAAAATTGATGCCTTCAGAATGTCTCTTGGTAAATAAATTCTGCATTTCCCTATAAAGAAATTCTGCTGATTTTTGTATTTTAAGACTTGTTTATATGGACCTTTCACATTGTGCTTAACAGTGAGTGCCATGAATGGGGTATATAGATGGCTAGTTTAAAAAAGAAAATGAGATTGTCCCAAACCGCTAGGAAAGCGAAAGGACTGAGATATTATAAAATAGACCCCTTTCGTGCAGCAGACAATTTAGAGGAAAGCAAAAGAGATAAGGACTAACATTTATTGGACACCTGTCTCAATGAGGTACCCTTAGCAGGTACTGCTGATAGCTTCACATTGTTACAGAACTATACTGTATTTTTGTAAAATTTGTTGAGAACTGAAAAATTATTGGCCTCTTAAAGTCAAGCAAACATTACACCAAAAGTAGAGAAAAGACAAATGAATGTTCATTGGTGGAGCGTGTCTCCATGCCACCCGGGAAGTGTGCATGCGCACCCACTCCAGGAGCAGGGCAAAGGGCAGAGGACAAATGGAGCCCACTGCACCTGCCACCGCTGGAGCAACACCAGCCCCAAGCAACATGGGTGTTGTGTCGTCCTCACACCATCCTCCCTGGATCTGTGCCTTGCAAGGCTGCTCAGGGAGGGCAGTGTGAGAACATGACAGCCATGCATACCTCGACCCCAGGCTTGTGTGAGGGATCGAAGGGTGCACGGCTTCCGCGTGCCCATGCCACTGCCTCCGGCAGCCTTGCAAGGCTGGGATCAAGAGAGGGTGGCACAAGAAGGACACAATAGCCTTGTGCCCCTGATCCCAACCTCACTTTTGCTGGGGAGGCTGGGATCGAAGGGCACATGGCCACCACATCCCTCTCACGCAGCCCTCCCCAAGAGGTCTCACAAAGTGGTGCAGGAATGGCTCAGAGAGGGCAGCAGGAGCAGTGTGCGCCCTCAGAAAAATGCGCCCAGGGCAGTTTCCCCAGCAGGCCCCCACCATGCTCCAACCCTTTGACTGTTTTACCTTCCTATAGATTTCTCCCACTTGAACTTAGTTATTGTGTACTTTCCAAAGTGGCTTCCTAAAGCTGTTTTCCTCAGCTAGCTCTGTGAGGGTGTGGGAATGATTGTTCCTATTAATTTTGGCTAGTTAAATGCTGTACTGCACGAGAAATGAAATGTGAGCTTTCCATTAATTCTCAAGTTTTCTGCCTAGAAGCAAGCTAGCAAGCTCTGATGTGAGCAGAAGGAAATGGTTGATACCAGGATCAGAGTATTCAATCTTCACAGGCCAGCCATTAGAAGCCCAAGAAAGCTCCAAAGATAATCGTTTGGAAGAAACATACACTTCTTGCAGGTAGGGTGACTTTGCATGCTAAACTGGCAAATAATCTCTCCCCCAAGGAGAGGACTCTGTTAGCATAAGGAGCGCTCTTCCACTGGTGGCTCATCCTCACCCACCACTCATGGGCTTTGTATCAGGGAAGAGATATAAAATGAGCCTGCTGTGACTTCTTTGCAGTTAGGTGGGAATTCAGAAAACATTTTCTGTGGCGTTTTGTCCCTTTGTCTCCTTTGTATGTGGTGGGTTGGATTTATTTTATTCATTTAAAATATTTATAATCCACCCTTTACATGCCTGTCCCACAGTGGAAATACATTTACAACAGCAGTGACAGAAATTCAGATAATCCAGTACATCTCCCTTCCCTCCAAAATCCTAAGTAGATAAAATTGAATTAGCTGAAAGTTCAGTGCCTCTAATTTCAATGGGACGTAGCAGAAAAACCATAACCATGTTGATCTCAATAGGTCTTGCTGCTAGGTAAATTGGACTAGAATTGCAGCCTTAGTGTGGCTCGACCCCCAAGTATTTAAATTGGTTAAGTATTTAAATTGGTACAACACAGCCCACACTGAACCGTGTGTCATCCCATTGCACGTTTCTAGATACCATACACCTCCAGAAAAGGATGCATCCCCAGATCCGTCGCTGACAAGTGAAATTTCAAAAAAAGAAATCCAAGTCCCAGAAACGCCCATCATAAAAGCCTTTAAAGAACTTGAAGGAAGGAAGACATTGAAAAACTGGGCCACTCAGACAGAGAAAGAGGAAGCAGCTGCTCCTACAAGTAAGTCACCTTGAATTCTCCTTGGTTTCCTCAGTCCCAGGGTTTTGCTGCTATTTCTTTCTTCCCAGGGATTAGAATAATCCTGGCTTGGTCTTTAAAGGACAGAGAGCCTCTATGTAATATGCAAGAACAGTAATCTCTCTGTATGCAGAAGGGCCCAGGCTCAGTCCTCTGCCTCTCCAGATAGGGCTGGGAATGTCTGTCTGAAACTATGGAGAGCCACTGCCAGTTGGTGTAGACAATACTAAGCTAGATGGATGCAGTCATTCAACTGTATTAAGGCAGCTAGCCTTATAAAATTAGCTCGTCTTGTTAATATGAGGGGAAGGCAGTAGAGTGGTCAAAAAGTGAGTTGTATGAGATTGTTAGCCAAGCCAGCTTTAGCCAGCTTTTTAACTCATAAATGAAATGAAAGCTTTTGTGTGCCTAAAACATAGGAAGTGTAGTGGTGGGTGTTCAGTTTTCCTGAGTCTTCTCCCCCTAGCAAGACTCCTCAGACCTTTTCTAAGAAACCCCTGGTGCCATTCCTTCAGCTTATTCTGGATTACTCATTCTTTGGCACATTCTCCAGACATAGGGAGGTCTTGAGAACCCATATCACAGGACTTGTACATGTTTTTTCGGTGAGCTTTTGATCTTTTTCTTGCTTTCAATAATGTGTTATGATTCCCCTCCAATTTGAAAGTATCTTTAAGTTTGTTTAATTTTTGAGATTGGTCTGATTATCTTTGTTTTGTTAGTTTTAATTTTCTTAAGCTGATTTTTTTCTAGGGGGAAAGCAGGATGGGAAATCCTAAGAAAAATAAAGCCTAAGAAAAATAAGGCCTTTGAATCCTAAGAAAAAGAAAGCCACTTTCTTGCATTGCTTGTATATTTCAGAAGCAACCACTCGACGTCCCACTGTTGGATTTGATGAAACAGCTCTCAGTGCCAGCCGGTCCCCAGAGAAAGGCAAAGACCAACTCAGACACAAAAGATACAGCTCACCTAATGGTCAGAGGTCCTCATCTCTTCCACCTTCAAACAGGAAGTCAAACACTCCAAGTAGGAATTGCAGCTGCAGGCTGCCCAGCTTATAATTAGGGTGTACAGAGCCATCTTACTTACTGTGATGTTAAGAGCGTTTCATAGCTCCATGGCTTCTTATTCTGCTGCTCTTTTAAAATTTGAACTTTCAAGGAATGGCAAAGGTTTTGTTTTTAAATCCTGTAAATAAACAGAGCAGGAAGGTGCTATGATGACTGCTCCCAGACAACCTTGATCAATCCAACTAACCTTAAGATGAACTACACTGAGGGGTGGGGGAAGCAGGAAGGTTGCCCCACAGTAGGTTACCAGGAAGTCCATTTCCACAGCAACCCCTTCCTCCATATGCCTTTTTTTGCAGCTGGAGGGGGCTGCTAATACACCTCTTGGGAGATGGATTTGGACCATAGGCTTCCAGCTCCCTACCATAGCATACCATTTAAGCAGAAGGTATTGTGGGAAAATGCTTGAATAACACTTTTTTGGCAAAGGCTACAGGAGCATAATATTACAAAGCATCAGATGCTTGTTCTATTTCTCTCGGCAGCTAGGAGAGAGATAATGCTGACTCCTGTTGCTGTGACTTACAGCCCAAAGCGGTCTCCAAAAGAGAACCTGTCTCCAGGATTTAGCCACTTGCTTAGCAAAACTGAGAACATGGTGACAAGGTAACTGACTGTCAATACTCACTTAAGGGCTGTGGGGGAGAGAGTTTGGTTTGTGTGGTGTTAAAATTATTTTCACAATCTGCAGAAATAATTGTATAAAACAAACCACAGGAGCAACAAAAAGCTGCTCATCTGCTTCTGCATCCCTGGGTACACAATGGACAAGCTGCTTTCTTGAACCTGTGTGTCAGTAACGATGATGGAGGATGGAATGGCCCTTTGTTTTGGAGATAGGAGGAGGAAGAGGAGTAACCCTTTGGGAGGACAGCCACCTCCATTGTAGGAAAATGGATGAAACAATTGCTCTTACATTACTTTGTTGTTGTCCCTTGCTCAGCAAGCTTTGGATATGGCTTATACTGCCAATCCACCTGTGGCTTGCATTTACTAGATTGGAGCAATTGCCATTCAAGTAAGAATTTTGCAGAAGCAGAGCTTAGTCTTATTTCTCAAGCTCACATTTAGTTGTTTTTCTTCCTTCCTTTTTTAACTGACCAGAAATGGCCTTTGGAATCCTTCCATTTAGCCATTTCCTGTGACCACAAAGGGTAGATCTCACCAGGACTCAGTGATATGGAAACTCAGAATTATTTTACAAGTGGTTTTGTGTCTTTTCTCCCTAAAATACTAGATTTGATATTCTGCTTGATGAATTGGAAACTGCTCCCACGCCTACATTGCAATACAGCAATCCAAGGAAAAGGCTCCAGTTTCGCTCAGTAGGTGATACTGAAGGTAACACTTCACAGTAGCTAGGATTCTGTTCCTTGGAATAAATATTCTTTTGCATTTCCAATCCCTGCCTCTTTGCGCCTGTACCCAGCAGATGCTGTCTAGAAGTATAAAAATTGATAGTCACTTTTGCTGTTAACATCAGACATGATCAAGAGAACTATAAATATAAGAATGGTCTACATACCTCTGGATGTAACAGGTCTCCAAGTCGGTAGTGTTGCCTACCCTGCAGCTCAGAGACAGGAAATGCCCCAAACTTCCACAAAATACTTTTCTGCTCTTGAGGTTCAGTCCATTTGCTGTCTCAGCTTGGAGCAACATCCTGTTTGGAGTCTCACCTTCAGTCTGTTTCTGTGGATTTTGGCAATTTTCTCTGTCTGTTTATATGGTTACATGAGACATATCATGGCAATTGGTTTTAAAATTTCAGTGAATTGTAAGTTTAAACATGAACACATGTAATATCTTAAACCATAACAATAGAGATTAACATTTTTAATGCTGTAAGATCAAACCCAGAAGTAACTCTTCACTTACTATACTTAGAAAAAATTATACCACATATATATTATATAATTCTTCTTTATAAAATTCTACTGTTTGAATTTTTCAGAGATTAAATTAAATTGACAAAACCTGTGGCACAATTTGCATTTGGGGCTCCTGTTTTAATTAATCTCTGCCACTCTTATCTGTTTTGTATAATGACAGTGTACTTCTAGAGTAATAAAGGCTTTTGAATTTATATCAGTTATGTTTTAGGTTTTTCAGGATTAAATATATGGGGTTGGATCCAGAGTAAATTAATTGCACAGTTCTAGGCCTGAGCAATGTATTGATACAGTGTTCAGGACCGATATGAGGACCAGACCATGATGACTGCTTCACCTGGCAGTATATTGTGGGTGAACCCACATCTTCTGAGTGCCACCAGCATGAGAGGGAGAAACAAGCTACAGCCGGGCGCTGGCGGCAGAGCGACTCAGGAGCAGCGGCAGTTTCACCCGCAATATACCACCAGGTGAAGCAGCCATTGCCTCTGGCCCTCATACTGCTGAGGGAGGAACAAGCTACATCAGCTGGGGTCGATACAGCTTGTTCCTGCCTCAGCTGCTTGCGCGGGCAGGCGGCTGCTTTAAACTTCTCCATTCCGGGGCGCACGGCTGCTTGCCCCTCAACGGAGAAGTGTAGCAGAACCCCCACTTTGCCTCTGGCTTGCATGAGCTGAGGCAGGATGAGGGCTCCGTTACACTTGTGGGAGCCTTGCAAACAGAGCCTGTCAGTTGTAAGTCCCATTGAATTCAGTGGGGCTTACTTCCTGGTAACCAGGATTAGGACTGCAGCTTTAGGCTGGACCCAACTCTAAGGTAGGTAATATTCTTTCTTTCTTTCTATCAATATTCTATCTATCTATCTATCTATCTATCTATCTATCTATCTATCTATCTATCTATCTATCATCATCTATCATCTATCTATCTATCTATCTATCTATGTTTGTGTGTTGACTTTTTTGTTGTTAGTTACTCAGTTTAGAAGTACTACAATTTGCCTTGAGTCCGTGACATAGCATTGGAGAGAAATCAAAGAGGCTTTTTGGAAACTTGCATCCAAAATCATTTATTGGGTTGTTTATTTTTTTGCTGGTGATTTGACTCTCAAAAAATGCTACGTGCTCCAAAAGACTTTGCTACATGCCATGGAGCTGAGTAAATTCAAAGTGTCCGAGACCTTCTTGAGGGCTTTGCTGAAGTTAGAAAATGTTCAGTTTTTTCTTGCTTGTCCAATATATTCTATGTACTAATAATTTTTCCATGGAGAGCTTAAAATCTGATTTCTGCTCTTTTCTTTTCGGGTGGTGGGACAGAACTGGAGCATGTTGGCCCTGGCAAAGGCAGCCATGCAAAGCCTTCGTCTTCCACAGATTCTTTGCATGCTGGAGCAAAGATAGGTATGACAGGGCGAACTTGGGAAGAAGAGAGCTCTGTGCATACAAGCCTGTCTTCAGCAGCACCAGCACCTTATGAGACGGAGTTCAAATACATGTCAAGGATTAAGACATTGACTGAAACAGAGAGACTCTTTGATGAGCTCACACATGAAAAGCAGCAGGTAAGAAACCAAGTGCTTTGACTTCCTACATTTCTTTTTAAAGTTCTGTGTTTTGGAAAAATGTCTACTACTGCAGCACCTGTTTTTAAGGTACTGTATATTAATACAGTATTCAGTATCAGAAACTTCATCCAAGGCAGTATGTCCCTGAATTCCAGTAGTTGGGAATTGCAAGTAAGGACACTGCTGCACTCGGGTCCTGTTTGCGGGCTTCCCAGAGGCATCTGGTTGGCTGCTGTGCTTACAGTGTGTTATGTTAGGTGGGCTTTTGGCCTCATCCATGAGTGCTGTTCTGATATTCTTATCTCGCAGTATGGCCTTAAACGCCTACTAAGCAAAATATATGGTCTCAGCAGGATTCATTATTGCTCAAGGAAAAGGAGGAAAGTATGTTAAACTTGGTTATCTATTTTTTGAGCCGGGTTACAGTTGCACCCACCTAGCAGTTCGAAAGCACATCAAAGTGCAAGTAGATAAATAGGGACCGCTCTGGCGGGAAAGGTAAACGGCGTTTCCGTGTGCTGCTCTGGTTCGCCAGAAGCAGCTTTGTCATGCTGGCCACATGACCCGGAAGCTGTCTGCGGACAAACGCCGGCTCCCTCGGCCTATAGAGCGAGAGGAGCACCGCAACCCCAGAGTCGGACACGACTGGACCTGATTGTCAGGGGCACCTTTACCTTTTACAGTTGCACCTATGCCAAGTAAACCTGGCTTGCCTCAACCAAGAATGAAGTGTGACAATGCCCTCTTCTAATTTGAATAGTGTCAATGTGAGCAAGCCTATGTTTACTGTGATGTCACTTTGATTTCCTCTGTGCTCTCTCCACCCCTCTACCCCATTATATCTTATGATTTGTATGAATGACAGCAGGATTGTAGCCAAAACACAGCCACTGAGAAAGAAGAGAAAAGTTTATGTATGCTTGGGAAAACCCCAAGGTTTGCAGATAAGGGGCAGCCCTCTGCAGAATAATTGCCCAGTAAGGTCTGAGCTACAAACTATAGAGTGGCTTTTGGAAAAAGGAAAGCAGAACTGAGGGGCAGGAAGAGGAATGGGAAGCCTTCACCCTGCTTGGCTGAATTAACTGGCTAGACCCTGAACCAGGACCTGGGCTGATGCAAAGCAACACTTCTTGTTTCAAGCCTCCCAATGGTTGTTGTCAGTGGTGAACGGTGCCGCTTGGCTGCCCGGGGCGGCAAACCCGAAGGCACCCCACCAGGGAACAGGGTTGTTCGTAGCGCGCATGCGTTGTGCGTCATGATGATGCGTGCATCACGACGCACCACGCATGCGCGCTACGGAGCACTACGACGCGGCAAAACCCGTGGAGCGAGGCAGCCTCGCTCCGCAGCTTGCTCGCAAACTGCTGACAGACGCATGTTGCTCTTGGGAGGGGTGAGGCAATGCTCCAACATGCCACGCAAGAGAGTGGAGGGCGTGGCCGAGCGCGGAGCTCGCTGGGAGCCCCACCCTCCAGACACAACAAACTCCAGAAACAGGCAAACACAGCCGAGTTTTGACAGGCTTGAGGAAGCAAAACAAAACCAGAGAGAGTGACAGTGAGTGAGTGAGTGAGGGGGGGGGGTACAGTGCAGGATGTGCAGAGGGCGAATGAAGGAAGCCCTTTCCCCCAAGTCTACTCAAAAGGAGCCTTCCATGCTTTGTGCACCTCACTGCTTTCCTTGGCAATCCACGGCTGTTTTAGAAGCGGTGTTTTGGGGAGGGGAATGGCGGTGTGGTTTTTGCAGATGCCTTCTAAGAAGAGGGGTTTTAAACCTTCTAAATGAGAGAGAGAGAGCATTTAAACCTTGCACATTTTCGCGGCTTAATAATCCCACAGGAGTGCGCAATTTTCTCAGAGCTGCTTCTGCCCGACGGTTGTTCCCTCTTTCTGTCTAGTCCTGCCCTCTCCTCCGCCCTTTTTTTAAAATGCTCGCTCCTTCCTAATTTGACATTTGGCATGAGAGCTATGCCAAGCCCCTCAAATTAGAGCCCACTTCAGGGCAAACAACAGAAACAGTAGCGCGCCTTTCTCTAGACTTTTTAAAATTTTTAAAGTCAAGATCTATCATCTAGATAGTGTGTTTAGAACCGTAGCTTTAAAGAACATTTAGAAAGAGGGTCTTTCCTTGATGAGCGGGCATTGATACACTGAGCATTGCTTTTTAATAATTATCGCATTGATTTCTATGCTTTATCAAAGCATCGCTTGCAGCACCGTAAAAGGACAGGCTCCCAACTTGGCAGCCTGTCCATTTACGGTGCTCCGCCCCACCCCGCCCCGCCCCGCCCCAGCCCAGCAATACCCGCGTGGCGAGCTGCCCCACCACGCCAGGCAGTCCGGCCAGGACATCGGGGCTTCTCCTTGATGGCGTCGGCGGTGGAGGTGCAGAGGATCGCTGCCCCCCTCCCCCGTTGCGATGCCCCTTGTTGTTCTATCTATTTCAAAACTGCCTTTTGGGTAATAAAACTTCAAATGGGAAGTGAAATGGGATAGCCAGATGTGGGCCTAACTGTTAATACAACCCAGGATGGTACTATCCTAAGATCTGTTGAAAAGTAGTTTGTCTCTTCCTTGCAGATAAAATTCCAAGGTACGGTAGTTTTATTCCGACTCATGTAGCTTTCATAATTTTCACTGGCATTTATTTTGTTTTCCCAGATTGAGTCCCAGCTGAGTCGAATACCGTGTGCTGGAGGGAGAATGACTCTGCAGGCAAGACTAAATCAGGTTTAAATTATCATGTTGAAATCCTGATGGGGAGGGGAAAAGTTGAATCTTGCGTGGAACTGAAAACTATAGTAAAAGTATATTTCACTTCTCTCTTCTAAGCATGTGCCTCATTTGGGAGTTCTAATGTTTGACTTCCATGTGGGAATGAACCACTGTAGATTTATATATATATTTGTTTCAAGCACAGTTTTTTTTATTCATGCTTTGTTCACAGTGGAGTTGAGGGATGTCCCTTTGTTTAGCCTTTATGTGGGATGTTTGCCACTGCAGAATCTTACAAACTAAATGAAGAACAATTTGGAGGTGGTTGGGATTCTCACATTTCCCCAAATTGTACCAATGGGCAGCAAAATTTCTAAATGGGTTGTTCTTATCTTTATGGAAATGGAAAACTGCTCTCTTGTGGGGTAAATGAGTACATACACAGTTTCCATTTTGGAAAAGCTGGGTTTTGCCTTTTCCTGGTCTTTAATGTTTGTGTTTAAATATTTTGTTTAGGAAGCCTTGGAAGATCGCTTGGAAAGGGTGAATAGAGAATTGGGCTCAGTCCGCATGATCCTGAAGAGATTTCATGTTTTACGTACCTCTGCAAATATTTGAGATGTCTCTGTTTAAATTTAGATATCCTTTTGTTTGCACTAAAAGTATAATAATAATGCACTCTGAAAATGCAAATCATTTTGTATCTTTTGTAAGCCCTGTGCAGCAGTTTTGCAATCATGTTACCCTTTACACACTATTTTGTATTGAGCCACATATATTTTAAAACCTATTTTTGTTACACCTGAAGGAATCAATCTGTCAATTCTGTATTTTGCTACTTTTGAAGAAGTGTTAGTTTTTTTGAAACCCTGAACATGAATTGTTTATAAGAACAGGCGCAGCTTATTTTCAAAATGTGATTTTGTGGTGCACCAGGCTCAGTTTTCATAGAGCTTGTAGCAGCCTGTCTTGCAAAGTAGGTTACAATGAAGTATTGAATTTTTATTTATGCTAAACATGACACACACAGAGCTTCTTGTTGTGAAGTGAATGCTACACCAACGCTACACACCTTGTAGTTCAGAAATTGCATATCCTTTCTTCAACTTCTTGCTGAATTGCAGCATAGTATTTTCCACAGCTGCACAAGTCCAGTTTGCAATTGTCAGTTTAAATAACAGTATGCACAGCAAGGGGTTTTAGAAAGGCAAAAATAATGTTTCTCTTTTTTTAAAAGAGTTTTTATTTTGCATGTTTTGTCACTGAAATATTAAATAAAACTGAATTGTCTAAAATGAAGTTGTCTGTCATTGGGGGGGGGAATCTCAGTGGAAACATTACTGGGTGGGGTGGGGCTTTTATTTCTGGCTACTTGGGGTGGATCCACAAAGCATGAAGACCTTTGTATGATCAAGTTTTTCATCATTGCCCACCAAAAGAGAAAGTATGCAGCTCCTTGCTCATCAGCAACTATAGGCAAAAGCACCTAAGCAGCACCATTAAGAGGCTTCTCTGGCCCTGATAGCAACCATATGGTTGCTATCTTCCAAGCAGTTTGTGTCCCTTGGCACTTTTTCTTTCCTTCTCTCTCCCTCCAATAGTCAAGGCACCCTGTGAAGCAGCACATAGGGCTGCATCTGTAATTAACCGATTGTTATTTATAGAACTTAGCAAATTAGCCTTCTCCACCCCACAGATCTGTTGTAGTCTAAAATGCAGAACCCTGCTGTTTCCGTTGAATCTTTTATGGATTATTCTTTAAGTCAGTTGGAAAAGCAAGTCATTGGCACACACACACCATCTTCCATATTTTCCAATTAAAGACTCCACCTGGAATCATTTAGAAATAACTATTGCTATAATCATTTAAATACTTGTAGAAGATCCCACAAAGGCCTCTCTTCCTTGATAAAATGTTCTACGGTAGCAGGTGCTGCTAACAGCATTTCTGAATTTGTCGTCATAAAATTTAACAAAGTGTGTCCCTATGTACTCTTGATACTGTTTCTTCCCCTCCCTCCTGCTGCCTTCATCATCTTAGCACCATTTGGAGACACTGAAATACACGCTACAATCCCTTAGGGCTGTAATCCTGAGCATATTGAACTCTCTGGAGTGAACATGCCCAAGTGGGTGCTTGAACTCTGAAATGTTATTGTTTGGCTCTTAAGTGATATTTGGAGGTATAATGTAGCCAAATTTGTACCTTGCAGGATATTGGGAGAGAGAAAAAGGCTAAGGAGTAAACCCTACACAAATCCAATTTGATTTGATACATTGAAAGGTGAACATGTACGTTAGCATTTATAGGGAGGATTTATGTATTTATTTTTACAATAGAACGGCTTATAGACTTGTTATTGTTAGAGTAGGCACTTTTGATACTGACTTGTTAGAGCAAATTTTGATACACAAATCCAGAGTGGAGTCCCTAAGGCAGTTGGGTGGTGCCTTTTACACTGCCTTCTGGCAGCATACATCTTGAGACAGACAGTTGCCAGCAAATGTAGCTATTGACCACTTGAGAGATCTATGGTAAGAACAGAAGAAGCTGCCTTAAAAGGGGTCAAATCATTGTTCCTCCTAGCTTAGCTTAGTATTCTTGGATTGAAGGGGCTCACCAGGATTTTTATTATTTTATTATAAACCTGCCATGCTTATCCCATTGTTAACCACAACAACCCTGGGAGACAGCGACTGGTCCAAGGTCACCCAGTGAACTTGATGGCTGAGGATTTTAACCCTGGTCTTCCAGGGTTAAACCAATACCAGTAGCTCTAAATTTCAGACAGGAGTCTTTTTCTTTCTGTGAGATACCAAGGATTACAGTTTGGACCTTTCTGCATGCGAAGTATATTGTTCCACCGAGTAATGGTGGTGGCTCAAGGGGGCAGGTTTGAACACCAAGAAGGACACTTGTAAGAGTGCTCCTTGCCCCTCTGCTGTATTATCAACCATGCCGAGATGCCGGCTCATCACTCGTTTTACTGGACATAATGTCTGTTTCCTCAGAGGGAAATCGCTAAAAGAAAAAGTTGTTAATAACTAAATAGAAGCTAGGAAAAGCTATCGGGAACTAAACATAAATATAAATGAGCAGTTGGGGATAATTTCCCCAAGATAAAGTTAACGTTACTTAAACAGAAGGTTAGCTAACCTAAAAACTTTAATATACTATCATTGCTCCTGGAAAAATTAAATGAAAAGCTGCAAGAGCTCCCCCAGTAAAGCTGTTATTACAACATTATACAGAGAATCCATAATATTTTAGCACCATAAACCTCAGTACAAGCAGGTTCCTGCTGTTTATTTACTCTGTGCCTATTTATTCTTTTTTAAATTTTTATTAAGGGTTTTCTTGGTTTACAAAGATATGTGCAATGTCTCTCTTAGCATTTTTACAAATCAGTTTCATTTGGTGAGACATTGGTGAGGAGAGGGGAAGGAAAGTAGATGGGGGTAGGGTAGGGTGGGGTGGGGTTGTCTATTTTGCTTAAGTGGGGGGGTTGTCAGCATCGCTTGTGTAGGTTCTCTGTTGGTCACTTGTTTTCCTTGGATGGTGAGAGATGTTGGGGTTGGCCTAGGACAGGCATCCCCAAACTTCGGCCCTCCAGATGTTTTGGACTACAATTGCCATCATCCCTGACCACTGGTCCCGTTAGGGATCATGGGAGTTGTAGGCCAAAACATCTGGAGGGCCGCAGTTTGGGGATGCCTGGCCTAGGATATGGTTGTTCCTTTGTGATTGGCTGTGGTGGTCTTCGTTTTGTGTGTGAGTGGGGTGGGTGAGTGTTTTGGGGCAGGTTAACCATATTGATTCATATGCTGTTGGTGGATTTTTGTCGTTGTCTTGTTGGACTGTGTATGTGATAAAGAGGAACCATACTGGGATGAAGCCATCTTCTATTTGTCCCCGTGTCAGTTTCAACTTACAGGTTAATTTTTCTAGAAGGGCTGTTTCCCATCCTATTTGGTACCATTGGTCCATGCTTACTCTTTCCAGTGTCTGGTTATGGTGCTTCTGGTTGCTGAGAGTAAGTGGGTTATGAGTTCTTTTTTATGCAGGTGGGCATTATTGTCCTGGAAGATGTTTAGCAAGGCCAATTCTGGGGTAAATTCTAATGTTTGTTGGGTTATTTTACCTATTTCTCTTATGGTTGTTGTCCAGAATAATTGGATTTTGGGGCACTCCCACCACATGTGGAAATATGTGCCTGTTGAGGTGCATCCTCTCCAGCATTTTGATGAGGTTCCTGGGCGTATTATCACTAGTTTCCATGGTGTTAGGTACCACCTGTAGATGATTTTCAGAGTGAGTTCTTTCCTTTTTGCTGATATGGATTTAAAGGGGGGTTTAGACCACATTCTGGTCCATTGGGTGGGGTTAATCTCATAGTTTATGTTGTCTTCCCATTGTCTTTTAATTGTGTCTAGGGGGTTTGTGGGATTTTGGAGCAGTATTTTATATATTGCAGATACCATCCCTTTGCCGGGTCCCTTTGTTGTTAGGAGGAGGTTTTCAAAGGTTGTTAGGGGCTTGGTTGCTGCTGATTTTACTGCTGGATTGTTTAAGAGGGCATGTAGTTGGTGTTGTGCTAACCAGGATATTTGGGTGTCTTCTAGTTTATCCTGTATTTCTTGTGTTGTCATAAGTTTGTTATTTTTATAAAAGTCTATTGGGCGATATAAGCCTTTGGGCTGCCAAGTTTTTATCTGGAGGTTTTGTGCTGCATGGTGGAATAATGGGTGGTAAGCCAGGGGAATTAGTGGGGATGAGGTTGGGGATAGTTTGTCTGTTTCTGTTTTCCATGCTTTGAACATGGTTTGTGTGTACCTATTTAGTGTTGTGGGAATCTTCCTTAGTTTGTTTGGGAGGAATGTGTATGCTGTGGTGCAGATACCTTCGTTTGTGTCCCTCTCTAAGTGTATCCATTGTTTTGTCTCATCTTCCAGTATATATGGGATTATATGTCGTATTTGGTCGGCTCTATAATATGTTTCTATGTTATGGATTCCCCATCCTCCTTGTGAGGTGGGGAGGTGCTTATTCTTGTTTTTTTATGTGAGAAGATAAAAGAGTGTAGTTTTTCTGCCATCTGCGAAGTTGGGTTGTGCCTATTTCTAAGGTTATTATGGACAAAAGGCAGGCTGCTAAGAAGAGCCTTGCTGGATCAGGCCAAAAGTCCATCTAAACTCAGCATCTTGTTCTCACTGTGACCAATCAGATTCCCCAGTGGGAAGCCTGCAAGCAGGACCTGAGTGGGGCTCTAAAGCAGCTAGATTATTTTGCATTATTTCCTTCCCAAGACAAATGCTCCTGCTGACCCTTTCTGCTGAGCAAACTACCTCCATTGCACACAAGTCCTGCATACCCACGTGGGTTCAGACACACCTTGTAATGGCAGCCTCTACTTCCTGTCGAGTTTGCGCTTGCATCCCTAAGTGAGTTAATGCTTTAATCAGCTTTGTAACTTGTTCTTCCAGCCTTCCACCAGCACCACAGATAAGCAATATTTTATTAATTGCTTTTGATGCAATCCACTGGCCATTTTGTGGTGGCTCACTTGCTTTGGTGATCCGCTGGTGCTGAACAGGGCACTTGCCTGCTCCTGGCCCTAAGGGCAGCCCTGCTCAATCCAACCATCTAGTCCGGCATCAAACTCCTGCAGTGGCCAACTAGGGAAGCCCACAAGCAGGGCTTTTTTTATTATATTTCTATCTCACCCATCCTCCAAGGAGCTCAAAGTAGCCTACACAGTTCACTCCTTTGCCCACCCTGTGAAGTGGGTTAGGTCTTTGGCTAATTAAACAGTCTCTTAAGCTGTGGGGTATTGTTTTTGTTTCTTACTATGTTATGCATTTTTATGTTTTAATATTGTAACTTGTCCTGTGATCCTTGAATGAAGAGTGGTATAGAAATTTCCTAAATAGTAATACGTACTGTACTAGTGATAGGCTGAGAGTGCATGGCTTGCCCAGTGAGCATCCTAGCTGGGCAGGGATTTGTCTCAAAGTGATGTTTTTAATCTGACAGGTAGCTGCCTCCCTCTTTGGGCTTGCTATTAGGTGGATTTATTAGGTTGACTGGCCAAACCCAGAATACTCATTAATGAATCCTCCTCATCCTGGGGAAAAAAGTGGCAAGCAGGCTGCCAAAGGGTTCTGTCCTGCGCCCATCGGACAAATAAATTGTTTCATGAAATCTACAAGTGACACCAAACTGGAAGGGGTACCTAATGCTACAGAAGACAGAATCGGGATTCAAGCTGACCTTAACAGGGTCCCCTCCAACTCTACAATACAGTACTATTATTCTATGATGCTGGGTCTCCCAGTCCTAGTCCAACACAGTAACCCAGCCTTTTTCAACCTTGGGTCCCAAAAAGTTGTTCGGCTACAACTCCCATCATCCCTAGTGAGAAGGGCCAACAGTGATTGAACTTGTAGTTCCACAACTTTTGGGGACCTAGACTCCTAACCACTACAGTTCCCAGCAACCACTGCAGTTCCCAGCAACTAACATTCTGAGGCTATCTCCATCACCATTGAGACTAGTAGCCGCTGTTAGCTTCCATTAATTTGTCTAATCCCTTTTGACGCTGTTCGTAGTTCTCGCTATATGCCACCTGAACCATTAGGGCATAATTTAGCTGATTTGAAGGCATGGGGCCCGATTCCCTGGCTAATTATGGGATTATAGATAAGGTAAGTGAGCATTCGCACTGCTGCTTAGCCCATGCTTTCCTTTGAGGCTTTCTACTTCTCAGCCTGTTGGCAATAATGATTATTTCAGGAAAGGTGCATGTAAAATGAATCCAAGTGGAACAAAGCAAGGGTGGGAGATGCAGTTGTCAAAACCACAAGAAACGTGATTGTTTTTAAAGCCATGTGTTTGCCACTAAATATGGGAGAGTTGTCAGAGATGGGGCAACTGTGACCCTCTAGATCAGGCACCCCCAAACTGTGGCCCTCCAGATGTTTTGGCCTACAATTCCCATGATCCCTAGCTAATGGGACCAGTGGTCAGGGATGAAGGGTATTGTAGTCCAAAACATCTGGAGGGCCGAAGTTTGGGGATGCCTGCTCTAGATATTGCTGGACTCCAACTCCCATCAGCCCCATCCAACTTGACTAGCTGCCATGGATGATGGGAACAATAGTCCAGCAACATCTGGACTGCACCACATTGACCTGTTGTATTCTGAGCTCTGGGGAACTAGAAAGACAACCAGGCACATCCAATGCAACAGGCCGATAGCAAAGATATGTTATTAGAGAAAAGCACAATTGCAGGAATTCCAGTTTGCAGGCATGGAGAATTCAGCATATAATGGTTAGCCCTCCCCTGATTTCTGTTGTGCTATTAAAATTTCATTTCAGAAACCGTTGTCTCTGAGGAATCTCTCTCTGGATTGGTCTCCATTCCTTGTCATCTTGTTTTTATTGTGGCCTCATTCACTTCCCTCAGTTCTACAGCCAAACCAATCTTCCTTGGGTAATTGATATGCCCACTGCTTTCCAATTTCAGATACAGTACGAGTTTCCATTACCTCTCCCTTCCCGTCATTCCAGGCCTAATTTTACCTTCATCACACACTCCTTGTAGCAAACTCTTTGCCTTTTATTCTGGCAATTCAGGAGGCTTAGTCACAAAATCTCCTAGGGGTTTCATACCAGCTGATGTATACTCTCTCCACTTGCTTCTGCTCAGGCCTTGCACACAGTCAGAGGAAGGGACTGAGTGCTTGTCCCTGTCCCATCATATTACGAGCACAGTCTATGCTAATTAAAATAAGGAATACATATTCCAGGATTATAACACACCCTTTGTGTGTGTGAGGGAATGTAAAAATAAATAAATCAGGAAATAACAGGACACCTTTGTGAAACAAATTCTGCTTTGATTTTAATGCCTGCAATAAACTTCCTGTAGGAGAAAGTAAAACAACAACTTTCCTGAGTGCTATGCTGTAAAGGCCAAGTTAGACAAATCGCCATTCCCTCACTTAGCAATTGCTTGAATGACTTTTTCTTTAGGAAATAGGTATAGAGGAATCCAAACTGGGACCCGACATATCAGAAGAATAGAGGCTTTTTATGCTTTTGTTTCCTTATCCAGATCAGGGACCCACACCTGTTATTTGTGATGGCATAACAGTTCACATGCCTGTCAATGAAAGCTTTTTATTTGGATTTAGAAAGTGGGGAAAAACATGGGAGGGAACAAAGGGCTAAGCCCCCCCCCCATACAAATATGCAGCATACATGCAAGCAAATTCAAAAATGACAAAAATCAAACCATTTAACAAAAACATAATAAATTCAGTATTTATTTTATTTTTTAAAAAACCTAATCTAGGTTTAAGTACAGGCATCTCACACCACTTGCACCTGACTGCCCTATACATGTGGCGCTGGCAAATGAATAATTCAATTCTCACATGAAATATGACGGGAGAGAGCTGGAAAGTCCTCATGGCTCGCGAGGAGGTTGGGTGACTGGCCAGTGAGCTTCATGGCTGAGTGGGGAGTTGAACCCAGCACTCCCAGGTCCCTAGCCCAATGCTCTCTACACAAAACTGGTTACAATTTTGGAAGCCACGCCCTGGTGCAGCCCAACTCCAGAATTAAGCCTCACTTACTTCCCAAGTGGCTTCTGGAATAAAGCTGCACCCAGAAGCCCTTGCAGTCATAAAGCAATCTCTGAGGAACTGAACAATCACAGCAAATGCCTACATTTTGCAAACACAAAGCAAACAAATTAACTTGCCTGGACAAGACCTCGCTTCACACCGAGTTTAAAAAAAGAAAATTGAAAAGGATAACCTACGCTACCCCAAACCACCCAGCAGCTGATGTCCTCTCTAAGCTGCCCTTTTGCATTTTCTCTAATTCGTTACATTATCCCCTGAGAAATCCAGTTTGACGTGTTAATTAACTGGACCAGACTTCTGGAAACCTTTTGTGCTGTTCCTTGAGCCCAATTTTCACCCATCAATGTGTTTCCAGGCTCTGTGGATGACTGGGTGGAGGGGCCTCAATGTATCCTTTGCATTTTCTTTCCTTTTTGCCCAGCAGCTGAGTTGTCCGAATTAGCTTGAAGAATGAGCGGCTCCCAAGGCATTGGCAGGCTCTCCCGTAGGAACCCGAAGCCAACCTGATGGCTTAATGGTAAACTTTGCCTGAGCAATTATTAAAACATATCTTCCCACGATGGGAATCTGTATTCTAAAATAGATCACCATTTCCATTTCCGGAAAGGGCAGAAGACAGCCCCTCTCTTGCACACTTTTCAGCATGGGGTCACCGAGGGAAAGCAACTTCTGGCCTAGACAAAGACTACAGGAGCTAGACTTCACCCTCGGATCTCTTCAGCCCCACTTTCTTTCAGGTTCTGCCCTGTGTATTCCACCAATAAACAACCAACTTTCCTTAGCCTGCAATAAAGTGAATGTTCATTTTATTTACGGTATGTTTCAACAGTGTTCCTACCAAAGCACATCAATATATGAGTTTAATCCAACTAAATTCTGCTCAGAGTGGATACATTACAATTAATGGATCTAAGTGAGTCATGCCCAGTAATTAAAATGGGTCTACTCTGAAGTGAACCTATGTTGGCTACAACCCTAAGTGACTCTTAACCTTTTAGACTTTATTCTTCCAAAATGCAGTAGCCAAATTACTTTTTTTTGGGGGGGGGCTTCATTTGGATGTAATATAACTCTCATTTTAAAACAGGTGTACTGTTTGCCAGTTCATTTCCAGGCCCATTTCCAGGTGTTCATGTTAGAGCTTGTCTGAAGTGCCTCCCTGCCTTTGGACCAGGGGTCAGCAATCTTTTTCAGCAGGGGGCCAGTCCATTACCCCTCAGACCATGTGGGGGGGCAGGACAATATTTTTTTGGGGGGGAATGAACGAATTCCTATGCACCACAAATAACCCAGAGATGCATTTTAAATAAAAGCACACATTCTACTCATGTAAAAACATGCTGATTCCTGGACTGGATTGAGAAGGCAATTGGGCCGCATCCGGCCCACGGGCCTTAGGTTGCCCAACCCTGCTTTGGACCCTTTCAGGTGCCAAGACTGACAGAGGAGTCCCTCTTTGGTTGTTCTGCTGCCTCAGAAACTCATGGGTGATGATGCAGGAGAGGGCCTTCTCTGTGGTGGCCCCTGTTGTGTAACTCCCTCCCCAAAGAAGTATGACTGGCACCTTCATCATACAGATTTTGGCATGTACCTCTTCACCCAGGCTTTCGACACTTGAGATGTATGTTTTAATTATTGCAACCAGCCATGGGATCTTAGGGTAAAAGGAAGGGGGATAATAATAATAATAATAATAATAATAATAATAATAATAATAATAATGTGTAAGGTACTCACAGTCTAATGGAGAGACCCCACCCTCTGTCATCAATGCACTAAGCACAGTTATATGCAGAAGAGCCCTTACATGTGAGCATCTGTTTGTGCATAGGGACCCCACACAATCCACACAAGAGTCCCTAAGAGCAACAATGCATGGCTGTTGGCTGGGGTTAGCACAGACTGGAACATTGGTGGTGGACCAAGAACAATGGTGAACTCCTGCTTCAAACCATGAGTACCCCAATTGCAAATTAATAACTTAAAATTATTTATCAGGTGTGTGCAAGTGAACAGTACATTCACCTTGTATCTGTAAGCATTTGGAAGCAGTCTGATCTGTTTCAGACCTGATCTGTGTTCTCATTCATTATTTGGGTCTGATTTGTTAAATCTAAAGCTCTGTTTCTTCCGCATCAACTGCAGTGGGGAATCTAAAATTGCCTATATACAGTTTCTTTTATTTGCCAAATTTCAGGCAGCTCCATCCAAAGGTTTTCAGGCAGGAATCCCTCCGCCAATTCCTTTTTAAATGACATTTCTCTAACTTTTAAATTTTTCTTCTAGACTTAGATGCAAATTGCAGACGTGGCCACCCTTTCTGATGACAACCAATTTCAGAAAAATGCAGGTGAGGAATCAATTTGAAAACATGACACTTGCGAGAGGCGTCTTTGGGCAATATAACTGCTAAGTCCAGACAAATAGGTCCAAGGCCTATTGCCACAGGTGACTTTACCTGTGCTTTAATGAAAGTGTCTAAGCCCTGAAATGCCTTTTGGGGGGCTTTTTGTAGGCTGCTACAGGTTTATAAACTTACTGCCTGCTTGGGCTCTGCTGAAGTGTAACAGCAACACACACACACACACACACAAACACCTAACCTCCTCCTCCCACCATCAACATAGTGAGCTGGGCATAAGTGGGTACGGGGGTGGGATTGCAGCCCCTCCTGCCTAATGGTTAGTGCTCTGGTTTGTTCATATTGAGTTTTATAAAGTACACAGAGAACAGGTAATACAAATAAACAGACTGTACAGCCTGGTGTCATTCACAGATGACAAGGTGTAACACACCAGGTTTACTGTAGCATCTTCACCACTTGGGGTTCATCATCTATGGTCAGTGCTCTTACTGTATGTTAATTTACAAACAAAAAGAAGGAAAACCACAAAACCAACAGATAACAATCAACTGTTGTACAACCAGATATCCTTGATCAGGCATCCCCAAATTTCGGCCCTCCAGATGTTTTGGACTACAATTCCCATCTTTCCCGACCACTGGTTCTGTTAGCTAGGGATCATGGGAATTGTAGGCCAAAAATCTGGAGGGCCGCAGTTTGGGGATGCCTGTCCTTGATGTTTCTGATTTTAGTTCTAACATACTGTCTGGGACTATAACAGTGTTCTGCTTTGGCTTGCTTTTTAACTTTTCCAGCGCAGTGAAGAATTGTTAACTGGGCAATTGATTTAAAATGAGCAGTTTTAACAATAAAAACTTTGCACATGCACTGCACATAGAAACGCATTCCTTCAAATGCGTTGCATCCATTGCACTGTCCACGGTTTTGCCTATAATTCAATATATATATAAATGCATGTGTTTTGTTTTCGTATTCTTGCCAACCACCATAATAACCTGCAGACAAGAGGGCTCCCTTCCACCAGCTCGCTTTGCCGAGAAGCCGGCCAGCAAGGGGCGCGCGCGCGCCGCTCTCTTCCCCGCAGCCCAGCGGCGCCCAGTGCGGGAATGTGCGCAAAGGAGAAGGAAGTAGCAGCCGCTGCCGCGCCGAAGCTGTCAGCGCGGTCCCTGCTGCTCTTGCCGCCGAGGAGGAGGAGGGCCGCCGCCGCCACGAGCCGCTCGCCTAGGCTCGCCCTCCTGCTGCCGCTGCTCCCGGGGCTGCTCTTTGCATGGAGCTCGTCCCCGCTGGATAGGGAGCTCGGCGATCCTGCCAGCCCGAGCCGCGCGCCCTGGAGGGAGCCGGCAGCCGGCTAGTGTGCCGCCGCCCGGCGCGCGCCCCTCCCTGCCCTGGGAAGGCAGAGCAGGCCGGGAAGGTGAAGGACGCGATGCCCCGGCGGTGCGCACGAGGAGCGGCAGCCCGGCGCGGAGGTGAGTGGCTGGAGCCCGGCCCGGAGGAGGGTTGGGGGGCCGGCGCGCAGCTGGACGTGGGGACGGGTCGCCGCCCGCCGGACCACCTCTCTTTCTTTTTCCGAAGCGGGGCGGGGGGAGGGAATACACGCGCCCGCTGCTCGCTTGTAGGAGGAGCGTTCTCACGTGACGCTGTAAAGGAAAATAAGAAGAATAAAAAAAGGGGGGAATTGGGAACCAGGGTTTCCTCCTGGCAGCAGCGCGCAGGAACTGGAGCCCCTTCCAGATGCGTCTGAGGCTGCTGCTCGCTGGCTTGTGTCGTGTTTGACTGCTTCCAAGCGGCTGCCCTGATGCGCCCATGCAAGCTGCGCGGGGGGGGGGGGGACACACCAGAAAGGGAATCACCGAGTGAATCCAGGGTTTCTTTCCCGGAATCCAATAGCATGTAGCTGCTGGAATGCCAGGCAGCAGGAAAGGGTCATGTGGAGGAACTTGAGTTTTTTGTGGCAGGGAGTTCCAAGGATCCTGGGATAGAAAAATGAAAGAAGCACAAATTCATCTTTAGTGGGGTAGGAGAGCTGAAATTTCTCCCTATCCAGCAACCAGTGTGCTCCTTTGGCACCTGAGGCGGACCCCAAAATGGTGCCTTCCTTACCCACCAGGTAAGAAGGAGTGAGGGAAAATCTACATCAGGAACAAGAGCGAAAGAAAGATCTAGATTGGGATCGGCTGTCTCTGTGGATTTTGTTGCTTGAGGCAGCTACCTCAGCTTGCCACATAGGTGGGCTGGCCATGCTTAGGAAGCCACCTCCTGCCAGGTCAGCTGCTCTCCCGGGGTTCTCAATCAAAGAAGGGTCATTTCCATCCCTTCTTTTTGGGATTTTAAAATGAGTTTCTGGGGGTTGAACCTGGAATGTAAGCAGATGCTCTGGCCTCTTGAGTTGCATGTGAATGAACCACTGTAGATCAAAACCATGCTTGACTTATTAAACTGCAGCAGATGGGGGCCACATTCTCTTGGTGGTAGTGGGTGGAGCCAAGGCTGATGATGGGTGGAGCCAGCAGCAAAAGTGTCCTAGATTAGCTAGTTACAGGTAGGTGTTCGCCTGCCGTAGTCGAAACAAAATGATAAAAAATTCTTCCAGTGGCACCTTGGAGACCAACTAAGTTTGTCATTGGTATGAGATTTCGTGTGCATGCACACTTCTTCAGATACTAGATTAACTAGTACTGAATGAAAACTGCCTGCTTTAATCTTCACTATGTCCAGCTCAGGATTTTATTCAGGTCTATTTAGAATGAAGTCCTGTCTAGTTTGATGGGGTTGCTCTGAGATATCCTGAGGATTTTTTTTTGTACAATAGACTAATATTGCTACTGTTTTGGAAAGCAAGTGAAAGCAATCCCTTTCTGACTTTATTATATTGTTATTTATTATAGTTATATCCCACCTTTTCTCCAAGGAGCTCTAGAATATTTTTATTCTTTCTCAGACTTGGATCTCCAGCTGTTGTTGGACTACAACTCCCATCAATCCCTAGCTAGGAGGACCAGTGGTCAGGGATGATGGGAGTTGTAGTCCAGCAACAGCTGGAGACCCAAGTCTGAGAAACAACAACCTTAGGAAGTAGGTCTGCCAGGCTATAGTGCAGCAGTCTAACCACTATGCCACACTGTTGGTGATCTATATACACACAGAGGATGTGTGCAGGAGCCTGCCAGTTTCTTCTCAGGCAGCTGGGGGTAGGGGAAACTTTAAGAAGCTGGTAAAAATGAAGAGGAAATTAACAGGAAGGAAGGAACTCTGGTGGAATATTGGGAGGCGCACAAAATGAGGCCCAGAGGACTTTCACAATGGAACTGATTCAAGCATGAGCCACTAGGCATTTGGTAACTCAGCTATGCGTGCGAGTTAAATGGACCCTGGTTTCTGTGGGATGGTCTTAGGTGCAGAATGGACCCACTGAGGCTGTGCCCACACCATGCATTTAAAGCACATTCTTTCCCTCAAAGGATTCTGGGCACTGTTGTTTAGCCCTCACAGAGTTCCCAGTTCCCAGCAACGCTGAACAAACTGTGGTGTACATAATTCTTTGAGGGGGGAAAGTGTGCTTCAGGTGGAGTGGATGATGCTGTCACATGGCCAGGAATTGTTGCTCTTTGGGGAGCAAACTACAGCTCCCAGGATTCCTTGGGGGAAGCCATGTGCTTTAAGCAGCATTATATCTGCTTTAAATTTATGGTGTGGGTGTGATTTACAGTTCATTTCCTTATTTTAAAATCATTTATATACTGCCGTTCCTTTCTAAGGAGATCATTCTGCCATACACTGAAAACAGTAAAGCTATATAAATGAACAGTAGGAAACGCCAAAGCTAGCACAGTAGCTAAAATATTGAGGAGGGCACAAAAGGCTACTTTAAAAAGAGAAGCCTTAACTTCCTCCCCCCAAATTCCCCTCAGCCCCACAAGTAGTACTGACTGGGGCTGGCGGGAGTTGTGAAGTCTGTAATAGAACAACATTCTAGATTTAGATCACATTGACGCCATATATTGAAAGCACTTTAAACAGAAATGGTTTCCCCCAAAGAATCCTGGGAGCTGCACTTTGCTAAGAGTGCCGAGAGGAGACCCTTCACAGAGCTAGAATTCTCAGAGCTCTCCGCTGTTGTGTCATTCTAGAAATTGTAGCTGAGGGGGAGGAATAGGGGTCTTCTAACAACTCTGAGCACCATTAAGAAACTACATCTCCCATAATTCTTTGGGGAGAAGGCATGACTGTCTAAAGTGGCACCATAGTTGCGGATGTGGCCCCTGCTGACAAATTAACCAGTTTACCAACTAAATACTCACCCAACAAATCAAACTGGCTTTTTGTAAAATGAAATGAAAGAGCCACAGGAGGAGAGCTCTGTCTTTGTGGCAGAAGGTCCCTAATTCAATCCTAGCATCTGCAGGTAGGGCTCCGTGCCAGAAACCTGGATTACTGCCGCCACTCGGACTGGGTACAGATGATGTGTTCAAGGTGCAAAGCACATTCTTTTCCTCGAAGAATTCTGGGCACTGTCATTTGTTAATGGTTCCTGGGAATTGTAACTCTCTGAGCGGTAAACTGCAATGCCCAGAACTAATTGAGGGAAAGAATGTCTTTCGAATACATGGGCGTAGCCGGGGGAGGGCAGGGAGGGGCAGCTCCCCCCCCAAATCAGTCAATAAAAATACATAGCTAATTGAGGTTCTGCCACCCCCAACAAAAATCCTGGCAACGCCCATGCTTGAATATGTTTTAAAGGTGTGCTATGCACACACACAACCCCAGTGTCAACAAGATGGACCAAGAATCAGAATAAGACAGTTTATTAACTCAGTACTTCCTGATTTCCAGTTAACCTTTTTAAAAAGGTTGTGCCATAAAGAGATGCAAAGATCAGTTAGGGACAAACATACCTTTTGCAAACATCTGCCGATAGTGAATCATGGATGGTCACATCTGCACACATTTAAAGCACACAGCTTCCCCACAAGAGTCTTGGAAACTGTAGTTTGTTTAAGGGTACTGGGAATTACAAAATTTGGTGAACTATGGTTCCCAGGCTTTTTGCGGGGAACCCTTGACTGTTAAAGTGGTAGAAGTGTGCTGTAAATGTGTGGTGTGTGACTTTTGTATCTCTCTGTAGTGTGTTTTCAAGATTAGAAACCCAGGTTTGCCCAGTGTCATGTGTGAACTGGGTCTTAAGTTTGCTGCGCTGCACAATGAAGAATAATTGAGAAGCAAAGTAAGAAAAAGTCGAGTGGCTGTCTTCTCTCTTTCCTTGTTTTGTATGGAGTTGCATAGAGGTTTGTTTCTGTTGTTGTTCATTTTTTCCTTTGTGTTGCATACTGCTCACTTTATGATTCTTTCCGCTAAATTTGTGATTCTTAACCTTGCCCTGAGGGGAAGTGTGAGGCAGCGATAGATCCAGTGCTGTTTTCTTTTTTGCTTATTCCTAAACTCGCATTCCCCCATCTGACTCCTTTCTTATTTATGCAGTGGAAACAAAGGAGGCTTCATGGGTTGCTAAGAGACGCTCTCCCAGGGTAACCAATTCTTGTGTTAATGATAACTTCTGGGCCCACTTCAGCACCTCCTTTTAGGACAATGGGTAGCCCTTCAGACCCTGCTTGCCTCTTTGAAATCTTCTTGGTGCCCTTGGCTTTTCTGGCAGGGTGATTTAAGAATGGTTTACTTACAAACTGGTGATTTAAGAATGGTTTACTTACAAACTCTCCAAAGGTCAGAGTCATGTGCTTTTCCATACAGAATCATAGAATTGTAGAGTTGGAAGGGACCATGAGGGTCATCTAGTCCAACCCCCGGCAATGCAGGAATCTTTGACAAACATGGGACTCAAACCCACAACCCTGAGTCTCATGTTCTACCAACTGAGCTATTTCAGAGAAGGTTGCACAGGCTGTAAACTGTAGCTTGGTATAGGAGAATGTTCATTTCACACTCTGTTCTTGTCTGAAAAAAAGAGGCTGGTTAAAGCCATGCAGCTGAGCTGGAGCAACCAGCCCAGACGTCCTCACACACCAAATTCTCAGGTAGACTGAATGAAGCAAAGACTTGATTGCCTATTTCCTCCCCCAAGGTGAGGGGAAATGACATAGCCAAGTCTGGCAGAACAGCTTCCTCTATGGTTTTAACCCCTTCATGCATGAATTCGACTTAAGGATGTTGGTTATATGAGGTTATCCCACAAGCAGTACAGTAACACTCTTTAATAAATTACAAATAATATTGTCTACTGAGACTGCCAGTGGCTCTTCAAGGGAGAGGTCCCCATCTCCCACTCTCTCATGCTTTATTGCCTGGAGATGCCAGTGATTGAACCTGCATGCAAAAAAAGTATGTGCTCCACCCCCGAGTTAAGGCCCGAGTCCAGCTAAGGGCAGGTTTACAAGTACACACCTGCCACATGATGATTCACAACTGAATGTGTGAACAGACATCTGTTGAAAAGCCTTTGTATTTTTAGAGATACTAAAGTTCTGCTGGTGTCGTTTAATATGAGATGAGAGCATAAGGAGAGCCCATCTGGATCAGAGCGAAGGCCAATCTCGTTCAGCATTTTGTTTCCTACAGTGGTCGGTCAAGCAGATGCCCTGCGAAGCCCACAAGTAGAACCTGAAGGCGAGGGCACTCTTCTGCCAATGTCCCCCAGCAACTGATAGATTTAGAGGATACCAATTCTGATTCATGTAGCAGCCTTCTGCCAGCATTGCTTGGGGATTCTATTAAGCCAAAACAACAACACCCACCCAGTGCCGTTCTGAAATCAGCAGTTAAAAGTAGTGCAGTTTTGAAAGGGTGAGTCTACCATCTTGATTCAAAATGGCATCCAGTTGCATCCAAACATAGACGAAAACCTGCTCTTTGGTCTCAGGAGCGATTATGCAAAATTTGCTTAGGATACCTTAAGGCAGGCATCCCCAAACTGCAGCCCTCCAGATGTTTTGGCCTACAACTCCCATGATCCCTAGCTAAGAGTACCAGTGTTCAGAGATGATGGGAATTGTAGTCCAAAACATCTGGAGGGCCGAAGTTTGGGGATGCCTGCCTTAAGGTGTCCAGTTCACAGAGAACAAACAGCTTTCCAAAAATATATAGTCAATATTTTAGTAAAGCCCCAGGCACATATGAACCTTAGTGCCTTTAGGGACTGAGTGTGAAACAAAGATTAAGAATCAGTTGTGTGTCTGGAGAGCCGGAAGACCCAATGGGGTGAAAGCAAAAAACTCAGCCTCAAGGACTGAAATTTTACCTTATTAGCATTCCTTGCCATTGAAAAAGGTTGAACGAGAGTCCTTTTAGCTTGTTAGTTTCTGCTAATTATATTTAAGATTTCATAACTATCTTTTAAAATTAAATAGCCAGCTGATGCCAGTTTTAATGAATGCATTACAGTATATGTGTATGCAAGACTTTTATTTGGGAATAAAAATATTTTTGCAATTCTTTAGCACTTCCTCTAATGGTCTGTGGTTGCTTTTGTGGACGTTTTGAATGTCATCCAGCAACAGCTGTTCATTCATGACAACTTATTTTAAGTGGCAACTTGTTTCCCCCCCTCCCCTCTACCTGTGTGTGACAATTAAGAACTGTGTTGTGAAACAGATCTCTTTAATGAAGAGGAAAAACCTGGAACGTGTGCCGTGGAGCTGAGGCTGTATTTACAGGAAACATTGCGGGTTTATTACCCTAAGGTTAGGCATCACGTAGGTGGCAATTAAAGTGCCCAGGGTGTGTTGAAACGAGGCTTTGAACAAATTAATCTGCATTATCATGGGCCCTTAAGATTTGTTCATAAGCAGTTTATTATCTTTCTGCTTTGGGCTGTGCTGGAATATGGGAGTTTTTAAATTCGTAGATGTGGGTGATTTAATATTTGTATATTTTGTAGATACATGTGAATGATTAAATATTTGTATCTTGCAGTTCTGACTGTTGATTTTTTCCTACCACTTGAAGATAATAATAATGAATTCACATTTTTAAAGATTATCTCCCCCACTAAGTAATACAGTACTATACTAGCGATACACCACCTAAAAACTAATCCTTTGCTGAAATATAGACTCCCATGGGTTTTTAAAATTTATGTTCCTTGCCTAGCCAGAATCTGTGAGTTAATTTTTTAAAATTAATTTATGGATTGTATGAATTCATAATTTATGAAAATGTGTGTACAAACATGTAAAAATAGTTCAGCTAGTGCAAAAAATTGTTGAAGAGACGTTAAAAAACAATACAAAATGAACAACTAAGGCAAGAGATCTTTTCATAGCTGAAAAGTTTTCAAAACAAAAATGCCTTCAGTTGTTCCTTGAAAGTATGCCTAGCGGGTGTCTGTCATATCTCAAAATGAACGCTTTACTGGGAATATATGACATAAGGTGGGCTCTCAAGCAAACTGCTGTGTTGTTTAAGGTATGGGACTGATTTATTTCTGTGTTCAGTATTCATTGTTCAGCCAGTATTTCTGTGTTCAGAAATCAGGGTGAAGCATTGCTTCTTTGTCCCCGAATCTTAGAGCAGTGTTTCTCAACCTTTTTTGGGCCACGGCACACTTGTTCCGTGAAAAAAATCACGAGGCACACCACCATTAAAAAAGTTAAAAAAAATAACTCTGTGCTGCCCTATATTATAATTATGACTGTAAGAAACACTTGCCAAATATTGCTTTCCGGTGGGTTAGTGTTGTGTATTGGCGGCCGCCAGGCTCGTTTACACTGAGCTTTGGGAAAGAGGAGGAGAAATATTGCTTTCCGGCGGGTCAGTGTTGTTTATTGGCGGCCGGCAGGCTCGTTTGCACTGAGCTTTGGGAAAGAGGAGGAGAAATATTGTTTTCCGGCGGGTCAGTGTTGTGTATTGGCGGCCGCCAGGCACGTGACAATGCAAATCGCCCTTCTCGTCACCGCACGTCGCGGCACACCAGCCAGCGTCTCGCGGAACACTGGTTGAGAAACGCTGTCTTAGAGGTCTGCAACCAGAACCACTAACAGCCAACCTCTCTTACTAGGGAACTAGGGAACTCTGGGAATTGTAGCTCTGTGATAACTCTCACCACCCTTAGCAAACTACAGATCCCAGGATTCTTTGGAGAAAGCAATGACTCTTTAAAGTGGTATGATGGGGCCTAAAGTGATCATACTGCTACCTAATGTCCTTTCTTGGCTTCTTCTTCCTCATCCCACATCACTTCCTGCTGTGTAGCATCTTGCCTGATGAAAAGATCTGGAGAACTTGAAAACTTGCCGCTATCTTTTGACACTTTGGTTGGTCCCAGTGAAGGTATTGCCCCGTTGTGGATTTTGAATTTGAAGAAAAGTCAGCTGGGGTGGAGCAAAAATGTCAACTTCGATTTCTCTCAGTTTCTTATTTCCCCCCAAACATAAGTTTTATTCTCTACATTTCTGCATCGGTTATTGATTTTTAAAAGTGTGTCTCGTGAAAATTCATCAGCATTTTAATGGAAAATTTCTCACAATACACACATTTTTAATGCAACTTTGCTTAATTGGCAAAGTTTTGTGTGCAATTTGCCCTGCCATGATGCCTTTTTGTATGCTATTTTCACTTATATGCATACTTTCCCATCATCTGCATTTTTGTTTACATCATTTGGTTGGATAGCTACAGTCCAAAATTTAGATAAGTTCAATTTTTGAAGCTGCATTTTGGTTTGCATATTGTTTCAGGAAGTGAGAATTAGGTAGGTTTGCATGTGAGCTGAATTTCTCCCCTTTCTCTACACTTGTCTTCGTAAGACCATGTAACACATTATAAGCAAAATAAAAATGGCACCATGAATTTCAGCTGCTCAGATCATCCCAGGCAAAAACAGCTCAGGAATGCTGTGCTGCATGTTATAAAATTTCCGTTTTCTAGTTGGTGTGATAATATGCGACAAATTCATACCAGCCAAGCGTCCCATTTTAAGCGGGACAGCCCATTTTCTTTGAAGGCCCTGGGCTCAGCCCTCATCCCAGAGCGCCCTGATTTCGTGTGGCAGGTGGGCAAGGGTGCGAGGGAAGTGGGGGGATGGGGGACGAAGAAGAGCGGAGATCAGGTGGGTGGGATGGCGAGTGTATGTCCCCCCCCCACTTTTCTCTCCCGAAATGTTGGAGGGTATGCAAATTCAATAGCCCCGTTATTCAAGACTGAGCAATAGACTTCTTATCAGATCTTCATGTAACAGTCTTTGCTTTTTAAATACTACTTAAAGTTGAAAGGTCCTGTCACAGTGGCCGGAGTGGACTACTTCAGAGTAACGACGCTACGCAGCTCTGCATTTTATTCTTTTATTGGTGCTGCGTATTTACAGTGCTCAAGTCATTGCTATTTACACGGAGCGATGTTGTCAGTCGGTTTCAGAACCTCCTAATGGCTTTTGGCGCGTCTTTCTCCAACACAAAAGCTTTGGCAGACCCATCCTCTTGCCCCTCCTCTTCCTGCGTAATTCTGGAGTTGGGGGGATGGGTCTTCCCCCCTTACTTGCCCCTTCCTGTCCCACCTGGGACCCTGGCTCCTCTACCTTGCCTGAGCCTCGGACACGACTTCCTGCTTCCCCACTGGAATCGGAACTCTCCCTGCTTTCCCCTTTGCTCGGGGACGGGCTTGAACTCAGGAGGGGAGGGACTTCGCGATATCCCCTGTCCCTCACATCCACCCCCCTCCCAAGCTCTCCTTCACCCCTCCCCAGGCCCCCCCCATGTGTCGGTGACGACTGGAAGCCTAAAAACTCGGTGCTCTCCGAGCCCGTTGGTGTGAACACCTCCCCCCAGTCCTGCGAGCCCCCCCCTTCCGCCTGGGAGGACGGGAATCCCAAAAAGTCCGTGGCGTCAGAGCTGGTGGGGGTAAAAATGTTTTGCCAATCTGCTCCTTCCTCTGACTGGGTGGATCTTGGCGACACCCATACCTCATCCTCTGGTTCCTCAAACTCCGCTTCCCAGCGCCATGGTGAGCTGTTCTCCCGTGCCTCCTCCTCCTCCCCCTCCCTTTCCATGTGCCAGGGCTTGGGTCTGTGGGGAAAGAGGGCGTGAAATTCTTCCACCAAGAATTCCTCCTGTATCTGAGTGGCGGGAACCCATTCATTCTGGGACGGTGGAGCATCCTCCCATGCCATGAGGTACTCCAGGCCCCCCACCCCCCACCTTGAATCCAGGATGGCCGTGGCCTCATTGAGTTGCTCCCTGCTTTCCCTCTCCCCCCCTCCCTCGGGGGTTTGTTCGCTGTCTCTGAGCCTGCTGCTTTCCCTGTACGGCGACAGCAGCGATCTATGAAACACTGGATGCACCCTCATGTCCTCTGGCAGTGCCAGCCTGTATGCCACCGGGTTGACCTGTTGCGTGACCGTGAAGGGGCCCAGCCATTTGGGTGCCAGCTTTTTGCACCTCCCTCTGGTGGGAAGGCCCTCCGAGGACAACCACACCTTGTCCCCCACCCTGATGACCTCCCCTTGTCGCCTGTGGCGATCTGCCCCCTTTTTGTACGCTTCCTTGGCCCTCTCCAAGTGTTCTCTGAGCTGCTGGTGC
The DNA here is from genome assembly GCF_965207765.1 of Zootoca vivipara. Lineage (NCBI taxonomy): Eukaryota > Metazoa > Chordata > Lepidosauria > Squamata > Lacertidae > Zootoca > Zootoca vivipara. The sequence continues at coordinate 4,168,862 of NC_142599.1, forward strand.
ACCGTCTCCAGTTCCTCTGCCCAATCCTCAGCCTGTGGGCCCTCCTCCTCCTCCTCCCTCTCCCTCTCTGGGAAAGATCTGAGGTCGCGCCCGTAATTGGCCTTAAAGGGCGACACCCCTGTGGAGACGTGCACTGCATTGTTGTAGGCAAATTCTGCTAGTGGCAAGCGATCCACCCAGTCCGTTTGCCGCTGGCTGACGTAGCATCTCAGGTACTGCTGCAGAATGGCGTTGACCCTCTCCGCTTGTCCGTTGGTCTGCGGGTGTCTAGCCGTCGACAAGCTGACCTCCACCTGCAGGAGGTTCATGAGCCGCCGCCAGAACCTGGAAACAAATTGGCGGCCACGATCCGAAATAACCCTTAAAGGTAATCCATGCAGTCTGAAAATGTGATCAACAAACAGTTTGGCTGTCTCTTCTGCCGAGACTGCCCTGGCACACGGTATAAAGTGACACATTTTGGACATGAGGTCCACCACCACCAACACTGCAGTCTTACCCCTGGACGAAGGCAGATCTGTGATGAAGTCCATGGACACCACTTCCCACGGCCTGTGTGGTGTGGCTAAGGGCTCCAGCAACCCTGGTGGCGCTGCTCTGACCACCTTCGCCCGCTGGCAGGTGGTACAGCCCCTTACATAGTCTCGAACATCTTCCCTCACCCCTGGCCACCAGAAGTGTCTCATGACTAGGTGAGTGGTCTTGTCCCTTCCAAAATGCCCCGCTGTAGGGTTGTCGTGCATCTGCTTGAGGACCGTACGTCGAAGCTGGGTGGTGGGTAGGTACAGCGCACCCTTGTAGAAAAGCAGCCCTCTGCGTTCTGCAAAGTCTTTTGCCTGCTCCCTCCCCCCTCTCAGTTCTCTGAAGATGCGGTTGGCAAATTCATCCGCTGCCGTCAGTGCTGTGAGTTCTGCCTCGCTCACCACTGCTGCTCCGCAGGACCATGCCGACGGGGGGAAAATGTGCCTTGGGGCTGGTGGCGCCTCCTCCTCCATGTACTCTGGCTTGCGGGAGAGGGCATCCGCCCTGACATTCTGCTCTCCTGGGATGTAGTGTATGGAGAAGTTGAAGTTCGAGAAGAACTCCGCCCACCGTATCTGCCGCTGGTTGAGCACCCTGGCCGTTCTCCAGAACTCCAGGTTCTTGTGGTCTGTGCACACCTGGATGGGGTGCTTGGCGCCCACCAGGAAGTGTCTCCAGTGCTGGAACGCCGCGTGGATCGCAAGAAGTTCCCGATCAAAAACTGTGTAGTTTCGCTCGGGCTGGGTCAACTTCCTGGAGAAGAAGGCACAGGGTCTCCACTCTCTGTTGGCGTCCAGTTGCAACAAAATGGCGCCCACAGCCTTATCAGAAGCATCTGTTTCAATGCGTAGGGGCGCGTCCTGAACCACGTGGAACAGGTTCTGGTCTGAGGCGAACACCCTCTTGAGGCTTTCGAACGCTGCTTGCGCCTCTGGTGTCCACCTGAACTTCTGCTTGCCTCTCAGGCAGTCAGTGATGGGAGCCGTAACTCGAGAGAAGTTCTTGATGAACTTCCTGTAGAAGTTGGCAAAGCCTAGTAGGCGTTGGGCATCTTTGCGCGTCCTGGGGCTGTGCCAGTCCAGGATGGTCTGCACCTTGTCCTTGTCCATTGCCAGCCCCTTGTCTGACAGCTTGTAGCCCAGGAAGTCCACCTCCTTGGTGTGAAACTTGCACTTCTCCAGCTTCACATACAGGTGGTTCTCCTTCAGGCGCTGTAACACCTCCCTGACGTCCTTCACGTGCTGCACTGGGTCGTTGGAGTAAATAAGGATGTCATCCAGAAAGACCAAGCATTTCCTGAAGAGTAGGGACCCCAGGACGTGGTGCATGAAGGCCTGGAAGCATGCTGAGCCCCCTTGCAACCCGAAGGGCATCACCAGATATTCAAAAGAGCCCAGAGGCGTGAACATCGTGGTTTTCCACTCATCGCCTTCCCGGATCCTGATCAAGTTGTACGCCCCCCTCAGGTCTAGCTTGGTGAAAATCTTGCCTCTGCGTGCCGCTGTCAGGAGATCATCCACTCTGGGCATGGGGAAAGCCACTGGCTCTGTCACCGAATTCAGCCGTCTAAAATCCACCACAAGACGGCGCTGTTGCGTGTCTTTCTTGTCCACCCAGAAGACCGGGCTGCCCCCTGCTGCCTTGCTTTCTCTGATGAACCCCCGCTTGAGGTTCTTGTCGATAAAAGCGCGCAGATCCTCCAGTTCCTGGTCTGACATGGCGTACAGCTTGGCTGGGGGTATAGTTGCCCCAGGCACCAGGTTGATCTGGCAGTCAAAAGGCCTGTGTGGGGGCAGGTGGTCGGACTCCGCTTCACTGAAGACCTCCTGCAGGTCCCAGTATGGTTTGGGTATCGCCTCACCCCCTTTGACGTGCATGGTGGCCACCGTGGCTATCGGAGGCCCCTCCCCTGGTTGGTGCTGCATGCAATGTTCCAGGCAAAAGTCCGATCCAAAAGTGATGCATCTCTGATGCCAACTTATGGCGGGGTCGTGGCGCGCCAGCCAGCTCATGCCCAAAACGATTGGGGGGTCTGAGATGGTGGTGACGTTGAATGCCAGTGTCTCTGAGTGCCTTCCAACCGTCATTCTCATGGGGGGGGTTTGATGAGTGATGGCCCCTCCCAGCAGCTCTCTGCCGTCAATGGTTGCCACGTGCAGAGGAAAATCCAGCTGCAGAAGCTGGATCTGGTGCTCTTCTGCAAAGTTTCTCGAGAAGAAGTTGGCTGAGGCACCACTGTCAATTAGGGCGAGGACCGTCAATGGATAGCCATTTGGGAGCGTGAGCGTCACTTCTAGAACCACTCCTGCTCTGGGAGGGGTGGGCTGGCTCTGCTCCTCTCTGTGCGGGTGGGTGGGCTGGGGCTGTTGTCTGCTGACTGTGCCTGGCTGCCGCCCCTTGTCTCCTGCAGCCAGGCTTTCCCGTTTCCCTGCTGTGGTGCTGCGTCAGTGGGGGAGGGCACAACCGTTCCCGCCTTTCCTTGCCACTCCCTGCGATGTGGGCAGTCTCTGACGAGATGCTGGGGGGAGTTGCAGAGAAAGCAATTCCCACCCCTTCCCTCCTTGCGTCTTGGCGCCGCTGGGGTTTGAAAAGCCCGCGCGCGCGCGCTATCAATCTGCATGGGTTCCTGGTCCTGACTGGCCCCAGGCGTGGCTTGAAAGGGTTGTTGAGGGAGTGGCTTCTCCTGCGACCGTGGGAACCAAGCCCGCTTTGCGCGCGTTGCTTGCTTGTCGCTCCATCTGGATTCCTGCCTCACCCCCACCGCCAGAGCCGCTTTGCTCAGTTGATCCATATTACTGGGCTTTGGACCTCTCGAGAGCTCATCCTTCACCTCCTCATGCAACCCCAAGTAAAACGCCGCTTGCATTGGGGCAGACTCCAGATCCCACCCCAATCTGTGCACCAGCATGGTGAATTTCGCCCAATACGCGCGAACTGTCATATTTCCTTGGCGTAAATTATGAAGTTCCTCCTTAGTCTGGTCCATATGACTATCGGACGAATACATCGTTTTCAAACCTTCTAGAAATAGTTTGACATTCTTCATGCAAGGATTCCTTGTTGCAATTAACGGTCTTAGCCACTCCCTGGCCGCCCCTGTAAGGTGCTCCACAATAAACGCTACTCTGTGCTCATCATCAGGGAACTCATCGTGGTGCAGCTCAAGAGCATACACAATCTCAGTCTCAAAGCCCTGAAACTCCTTCGGGTCTCCATTGAACTTGCTTACTAGGGTCCCGGCTCTCCTTCCTGGCAGCACTTGGACTTGGGGTGCCCCTCCCGCCTTGTTTTTCTCTGCATCCAGCTTGTTTTGGAGGTCTACCGCCACCGCCCTTAAATGCTGCTCTTTTTCCTGGAGCTCTCTCACCTGTTCCGCAAGTTGTAGCCGGTCGTCCTGGACCTTCTTAGTCTCCTCTTTAGCTGCCTTCAATTCTCCCTGCGCCTGCAGCGACAGCTGTTGCAGTTCTAGCTGGGCTTGCTCAGCGATCTGCCGCCACTTCTCCGCCTCTGACACGCTCATCCCGGCAACTCCAAAGTAGCCCAAAAATGATTAGGAGGTTGCTGTCACAGTGGCCGGAGTGGACTACTTCAGAGTAACGACGCTACGCAGCTCTGCATTTTATTCTTTTATTGGTGCTGCGTATTTACAGTGCTCAAGTCATTGCTATTTACACGGAGCGATGTTGTCAGTCGGTTTCAGAACCTCCTAATGGCTTTTGGCGCGTCTTTCTCCAACACAAAAGCTTTGGCAGACCCATCCTCTTGCCCCTCCTCTTCCTGCGTAATTCTGGAGTTGGGGGGATGGGTCTTCCCCCCTTACTTGCCCCTTCCTGTCCCACCTGGGACCCTGGCTCCTCTACCTTGCCTGAGCCTCGGACACGACTTCCTGCTTCCCCACTGGAATCGGAACTCTCCCTGCTTTCCCCTTTGCTCGGGGACGGGCTTGAACTCAGGAGGGGAGGGACTTCGCGATATCCCCTGTCCCTCACAGGTCCTAATCCCTCCTCCCCCCTTACGGTCAAGGTGGAGCTGCACACACACCTGTGAACAGCCACAACTTTTTTTGGGGGGGGTGTCACACTAATTTCAGATTCATTTTGGGTTTTTCTTTCATGGTGTGTTTTCATTGTTCACTTAAGCTGTGCATCTAACAGCCGAAATGTTTACTGTGATTTTTTGGCCATCTGGTATGTGGGAGTTCTTAGTCGTTTCCCTAATTTTAGGCTGTTGGCAACTACCTGAAAAGTTGGGGCAATTTAATATTCAACTATGGAGAAGTTCTTAAAAAAAAGAGAGGACAAAAAGAAAGTTGGGCTTGAAAGTGTCATAGGGAGTGGACAGGTTAGGAAATTGTGCTTTAAGCCATCTTGTGACTGGTGAAGCCATCAAAATGATTGGACATTTGTACGTCTAATTGAACCAATCAATGGAAGAATCTCTCCCTTGCTTCAAATCTCTCTAACACCGCTTTTCACATGCCAGTTTGCCTTCTTCATTTGATATTAAGTCATTTCATTTGCAGCAAGCCCTGTTGAGCATTATGGGAGTTACTTCTGAGTAAAGATTCACAGGGATCGTTCAGTTAGACCAGTGTTTCTCAACCTTTTTTGGGCCACGGCACACTTGTTCCATGAAAAAAATCACGAGGCACACCAACTCTGTGCCGCCCTCCCCTTTTCGGGGAGAAAACTGGGCATGGGGTTCAATAGTACTGTAATCAATAATGATTGTGGTGGCGGCGATGCAATCGGATCGTCCCTGTGACGGGTAGGGGGCTGAAGGCTCTTACGCCCCCCTCCTTTTGAAGCGAATAATATTGGGGAGGGGGTCAACACCCCCAGCACCTCACACCGCCTGCCCCCCCTCGTCGATTACTATTATTCCTATTACCATGAATTTATTCGTCACCCGTCCCTCACCCTAAGGACCCAGGGCAGGGGTGGGAGGGGGCACTTACCGCCCGCAGGAGGAGGTGGTTGAGGAGGAGGAGGAGGAGGAGGCCTGCCGGGCCCCTCTGGTGGTCTCGAATAGAAGCGCACCGGCGTCACTGCGCCTCACAGGCGCTCCCCCCGCGGCGGCGCCGGGCCTCGCCGCTTGCTGCTGCTGCCGCCGCCTCCCCTTCCTCCTCAGAGGGGGCTTCTCAGCCAGAGGGCCGCTCTCCATGCCGGGCGAGACCAGACTCGCCTCCGCTTAAGCCCGGGACGAGAATGGTTAATGGCGGCGGCTGAGGGAGGAGGGCCGCCCGGCCGCCTCGGCAAAAAAAAAAAAAGCCGTTTGAAAATGGCGGCAGGAGCCGCGCCGGCCAATCAGCGCCGCCAACGGCCGGTTGCTAGGAGACGGCGCGGGGTGCGAGTGGGGAAGAGGCCTAGCTGCCAGGCCTGAGGTCTTCTTCGCTTTGGGGATTGCCCTTCTCCCCAAATCGCCCTTCTTGTCGCCGCACTCGCGGCACACCAGCCAGCGTCTCGCGGCACACTAGTGTGCCGCGGAACAGTGGTTGAGAAACGCTGAGTTAGACTGTGTAAAATCTCCTCATCTTCACCTGAAGAATGAAGCAGCATCTTCATTGTGCAGCCTTCATTGTTTGGTGAAAATACACCTCTTATAGTACTTTTAGGATTCACTCTGATTGGACATTATTTTAAACAATTTTAATATTATATTCTTCTAACCCGCCCTGGGAACTTACAGTGAACTTACAGACTGGACCTAATGGTCAGGGGTCCCTTTACCTTTAATAAATGTATCAACTTGGTGTTAAATTTGGATATAATTTTTTTCTTATGGGTTTTCTGTGCACAGAGGTGGTGAAAATGAGCAGGTATAGACAGGCAGGCAACACTGACATGAAGTTTAGTTAGGAGTGCTATAAAACAAATTAGGAGTCTAAATCCTCTCCCTGAGGCCCCCCCTGCTGCATTTTGCAACCTAATTTGCCCAAAGTTTGAGATTCAAATCCCCCCCTTTCAAAAGCCGCCAGGAGCACCCACAATTTGTACTTTATGGAAAGAGTTTACGATATGTTTGTTTCAACAAACTTTCACAACTGGAGAGAAAGAGTTTTACTTTGTTTTTCTTATATGCTTGTAAATCACCTTGAGACTTAATATGAAAGAAGATTAGCAAATTAACAACTTAAATAATAATAACGTACACAACGGCATCACAATGTCATTTCCAAGGTTTTTTTTTGCCGGAAACTGGGGATATTGTAGCCATCAAGAAGAACTCCACAGAGAGCAGCTCTTTTTGCTGAAACCCTGGACAGCTTCTGCCAGGCAGTGCAGACAATACTAAGCTAGATAGTTTGACTCGGTATAAGGCAGACTCTCTATGTTCCTATTTTGTATTTTATGTTTTGTCTCTCATGCTGGCCTTGAGGAAGACAATTTTCTCCACCAAAGAGTATTGCCAAGTACCCCTCACGGTCCCTCTATGTGTATGGATCAAGCACTTAGAGGAGGCTGTGTGTGCTTTTCTCCTCCTCTTTGTAAAGTGGCTGCAATATCTGTGTCTGCAAATGACCTCTTTTCTGGGCTGCGTTATGGTGCTTACCCGCTGTTCTGTTCCTCGCTCCAGCAGGGCGTCGCATTGTTTGCTCTCCAGTTTCCAGTAATTATTTTGCACAAGAAACAACACCGCAAAATAGTTCTCCAGAAGCCGCGGCTTCGTTTATAGCCCTCCTTTTTATAGAGAGCTGGTGGTGGGAGGGAGAAATTCAGTTTGCTTCCCTTGCTGGGAAACTTTTAAACTTTTAGTATTCGGAACATTCCTGTGCCTCACTGAAATGGCTTTTGCTAACATCATGTTCCCTCACAACTGCCCACCTGCCCCCATTTGCTACATCTGGCCTACCCAGTTGAGGAGCCTGCTTAAATATTGCAGTGGAGAAGTGCTGTTGAGTTACATTAAGTGCAGGGAATGTCGGCTATCTCTTGATGAGCTCTACTGATGTGTCTCTCTGGCTGTTTCAATGTTTAGCATTCATCCTGATCTGTTTGCAGGGAGGTTAGGTGATACGTCAAAGCAAGAGTTTCTTTATTGGGGGGAGTGTGGACTCCTAGTCAACAGCCTTTGAAATTAGCCAGGTGCCAGGCGCATTTTGCGACTGGCGTGGGTCCAATTGTGACCATGTGGAGATCTCTGGATGCCAGGTTGACCGCTGACACCCCCACCTGGCTGGCCCCTCCAGCTTTCTTAAGCAGGTAAGCAGAAGGGCTTATTTATTGCATTTATATCCCACCTTTTCCTCCAAGGAGGACACGGTTCACCCCGCCTTCTCAGTTAATCTCTGTGAGGTAGGTTAAGAGACTGTGACTGACTCCAAGGTCACCCAGTGAGCTTAATCATAGAATCATAGAGTTGGAAGAGACCACAAGGGCCATCCAGTCCAACCCCCTGCCAAGCAGGAAACACCATCAAAGCATTCTTGACATATGCCTGTCAAGCCTCTGCTTAAAGACCTCCAAAGAAGGAGACTCCGCCACACTCCTTGGTAGCAAATTCCACTGCAGAACAGCTCTTACTGTCAGGAAGTTCTTCCTAATGTTTAGGTGGAATCTTCTTCCTTGTAGTTTGAATCCATTGCTCTGTGTCCGCTTCTCTGGAGCAGCAGAAAACAACCTTTCTCCCTCCTCTATATGACATCCTTTTATATATTTGAACATGGCTATCATATCACCCCTTAACCCAGGCATCCCCAAACTGCGGCCCTCCAGATGTTTTGGCCTACAACTCTTATGATCCCTAGCTAACAGGACTAGTGGTTGGGGAAGATGGGAATTGTAGTCCAAAACATCTGGAGGGCCGAAGTTTGGGGATACCTGCCTTAACCTTCTCTTCTCCAGGCTAAACGTACCCAGCTCCCTAAGCCGTTCCTCATAAGGCATCGTTTCCAGGCCTTTGACCATTTGGGTTGCCCTCTTCTGGACACGTTCCAGCTTGTCAGTATCCTTCTTGAACTGTGGTGCCCAGAACTGGACACAGTACTCCAGGTGAGGTCTGACCAGAGCAGAATACAGTGGTACTATTACTTCTCTTGATCTAGATGCTATACTCCTATTGATGCAGCCCAGAATTGCATTGGCTTTGCTTCCCTTGACTGAGTGGGGATTTGAACCCTGATCTCCCAGGTCCTAGTCTGTCTGACACTCTAATCAAAATAAATAAGGAAAAAACAAAATGCCACTTAGGGAAGGATCTGAAATATTTTGCTTGAAAACAGCCCCCCCCCAATGTAATTACTTCCCATTTGGGCTCTGCAGCAATTCCAACATTATGGGGTGAAGAATTTGTTTTACTCTGGATTGTTTTATTTTATGTTTTAATGTGGTGTAAATGACTTTGAGATTTTACCTTTAAAATATAAAGTAGTATAGAAATGAAACAAATAAAAATAGATCCCATTTTTTTGGGGGGGGAGGCGCCTAGACATTCTGTTGTGGTGACAGTAATCCAGGTTTAAGGTGCTGTTTGGCAATAAGCTTATGTATCTGAGTTTCTAACACTGCCAGTCAACAATAATTGCACAACCTGAATTTCCCAGTGTGTGATGGAATCAAACCCCCAAGGAGCAATAGTATTTCTAATGTTCTGAATGGTTGTTGGGTGTTTTGTATAGGGCACATCCCCCTGCTTGGCTCTGGGCTGGAGAAAAAAACCACTTGCTAGCATAGCTGCCAAGTTTTCCCTTTTCTCGCGAGGAAGCCTATTCAGCATAAGGGAAAATCCCTTTAAAAAAGGGATAACTTGGCAGCTATGCTTGCTAGTGAGAATGTACCCAGCAGAAAATTCAGAAGTTGAGTTTTGTGGCTGGTTGGCCTTTTGGAGGTTGCTGGGTTTCTAATGCATGCTGTTTGCTTTTGTGGGAACTGATGGTAATATAAAGACAAGCATTACCTGTTTGGATGTTTGCTTGTCTGACTCCTCTGTGCACCATTCTGCATATTTATTTTAAAAAATGACCTGCATGGTAAGCCTCCATTCTTGTAAGTGAATGGACCCTGTAAAATACTGCCTTTGGAACATCCCACCACTTGAGGAAACAGGAAGTCGTGAGACAATATGCTTCAGATTTGTACAGTCTGACTCTGGTGACGCCAGGCTGCACAGAGAGGGGGCATTCCGGAGATCAAATTGAGCAACATGGTGCGTTGAGATGACCTCCCTTCTGTAGTTTTGAACTCGTGTTATGTTTGGACAGCTGTGCTCAGAAATGGTTGGGACGTTGCCGGAAGAATTCATGTCAACAGACAGTAGACCTCCGGGGCACATCCTATAACCAGCCCTGGAGGCAACCTGGGAGAAAAAGGCGGGTTATCTGCCTCCCCAGGAAGCTGCTGCTGCTGTGCTCATTGTAGAAAGCCAGTCCTGTGCATGCAGACTGTGTGACTTGCATGTGCCAAAGAAACATGCTGGATTGTCGTGAGTAAGAGCCCAAGAAATGTTTTGCTGGAACTTGCAAGTATAGGAGATGCATTCACACAGATGCTTTCTCAAATCAGTTTAGTAATTCTGGGAGAAATTCAAAGCGGTCAACCTCTACAGACACTGATTCAGTGCTGCTTGTGAAGATGGAGGTTCCATTTATCATTCACAATCAATGGCAGATAATAGCCAAATTCTCCATTAATTTCCCTAACAGCCAGTCACCACATCTTGTGGCAGTGAGTTTAAACAGTTAGCCGATAAATGCTTCCTTCTGACTGCTGTGAATTTCCTAAACAAGAGAAGTAGAAAAACATCTCTCTGTCTTGGTAGTTTCCAAACTTTCCCCCCAACGGGCCACTTGAAAATTGCTGAGGGTCATGTTGGACCAGATACTGATTTTTCTGCCTTTTGTAACAATTGTCACGTGCTGTACTAGATGGTGTATGATTTTTTTATTGGTTTTCTTTGCTTCCTTTATTTCTTATATTGCATTTGATTGTATTACAATTTGAATTACACAGAATTGTAATACAGTAAAAAAGAAAATAAGGAACAGAAAGTACTATTAGAAATCAGTATAAGTATGTAATGCAGGCACAGTTTGGGTTCTTTGCTCTATCTACCTTCTTTGAAACCATGCAAAATCTATACCATCCACATTTGGGCCACCTTTATTTTTAAAAAGCTTAAGCTTCCACCAATGAATGAAGGCCTATGCGTCCCACAAAGAACTTCCAATATCTTGATCCTCTTTGGCTGCAGCCCTCTTCTAGTCTAAACTGTTTATTGGTTTTGAGCAGGGAGTGATGTCCCAGGGAAAGTGGGGGTGGTTGGTGCATTTGGCGAGGATGACGTCTGAGTAAGTGGGATTCCTTTTGGCAGGCAATGGAGCAACCAATATAATTTGTGATTGCCACTGTGTGTGCTGTCCCTGCTGCCCACCCCAACCTATTTTTGTCCTCTCAGCCAGGTTGCAGCATTGCCTCCTTTGTTTATCTGTGCCCCCACCATCACTGGCCTTCCTTTCCCGGGAGGCTAATTTGGGAAGCCCTGTAGAGGAGGGTATTCAAGTCATTAGGAGACCATTTAAGCCCCAGGGTGTGTCACAAGGTCCTTTAATTCCATTATGGGCCTTAACAAAGGGTAACGGAAGGAGTTGGCTTTGTGTTGTACATTAAGGCTGTGCCAAGCTCACAGGTCACCTTCCAGCCATGCGCCTTTCAAAATGTTTAGTCATCATTGGAAAATCTGGTTTCAGGCTTCAGGCCTGCTGGTGAGTCACACGCTTGTTGGATAAATTACTTCTACGCTCATGAGCAGCGGTGCTTTCTTAGAGCAGCTGGCAGGGTTGCTGTTGCATCTGTCTTAATCTTCCTGCGACAAAACACACCCACACACACACCCACACACACACACCCTCACCGGTAATTACTTCCCATTTGGGCTCTGCAGCAATTCGAATATTATGGGGTGAAGAAACAGTTGCATGGGCTGTGAGAAATACATTGATTATTTAAAATCTCCTGTGAGCCTGAGTTGCTGAGACTTGGGGGTGCGATTGCGTGGTCTGGCTTGAGCTCACGTCAGGCTCTGGTTTGGGTCCGACTGGATCCTTCAACCACTCCTGGAGTGGAGGTGCGGCAGATTCGCCTTCCTTCAGAAGAGAGATGCCCAGAACAGTGACTCTCACAGAGTTACAGTTGGTGAGTTCCACCTTGGAGATGTGAATCATACTTGCCCACTCTAAAGAAGAACCCTTTCAACTAATTGCAGCCATCAGCAGCCGTTAACAGCCATCCACAGGTTTACCACTCCCATCAGCCCATCTCCCATTCCCACCCACCCTCTGTATATATATAAGGGTCTGACACTTCTGTTTCCAGTGTATCTGAAGAAGTGTGCATGCACACGAAAGCTCATACCAAAATAAAAACTTAGTTGGTCTTTAAGGTGCTACTGAAGGAATTTTTTATTTTGCTTCGACTCAGACCAACATGGCTACCTACCTGTAACTAGAATTAATGAAGCTTGCCTACCATGTTAATGCAGAGAAATAAAAAAGGTCCCTTAGCTACCCGAAATTTGGCAAGCACCCGAGAGAGACTGACTGGGACATTTTGTCATCTGCAACAGAGAAGTCAAATGGCGCCAATGAAATGGCTTCATAAATTATATGTACTGTATAGTGAGGATTGTTCGACTAAATAGTGGGCAATTACCTGCTGTTGAATGGGATCCAAGTATTGCCACTGCCTGAGTTGAGCTGCCTTGTCCTGCCTGATGTTAAGACTTGCTCTGGAAACACTGCTTTATAGTTAAAGAGCAATGAGGCCCCCATGATTTGGCTGGCACCTGAGCCTCTCTCAGATCTGTGGCCAAACATGGAGGAGAAAATTGATATTGTTTGCATTTTAATGAGAAAATGTCAGTGTCACACTTCTTGAACCAATAGGCAAACCAAACCACAACTATCTTTCAAGATTTGCACTCTCCAGCCAAAGAATGTGCACAAAAATTTGGGGGAAACATTCACTAAAGGCATAGTGAAAATACCATAAGAGAATTCTGCTCATAAAATTTTGCTCATAAAAATGTGTTATGTTAGTGAAAATACTGTAAGAGAAAATTGCTCATAAAAATGTGTTAGAACACTATAGAAAAATGCTAGAAGAAATTAGTGCTGAAATGTTGATGAATTTGGATAAGGATGTTAAAAAAAGAAAAAGAAAATTTCTGTGGAAATGTGAACCGAATTTAAGCATAGCTGCCAAGTTATCCCTTTTTTTCAGGGATTTTCCCTTATGCTGAATAGGCTTCCTCGCGAGAAAAGGGAAAACTTGGCAGCTATGAATTTAAGGTTGGGAAAATTAGAAGTACAGAGAAGTGAAATTGATGGCTTCATCTCTCCCTTGGCAACCTTGACCTTCTACTCACTTTTGGCTCCTTCCTATCCTTGGGGAAGAATGTGTTAGATCTTCAAATAAATAATACAATAATTTTAATATTTCCTTTCCAGAGAGGGAAAAACAGTTGTTCCTTATGGTTCTCTGGCCTGACAACTAAATGGGCTCAGGTTAGTGATGTCATTTCCTCTCTTTCCCTGCTCTGCTTCAGAAGGCCAAACAGTGGTCAAACAGGCAGAAATTCAATGGTTAAGATAATGGGGATGCATTGCCTGTTGAATTGCTGCCTGTAATCCAGCACACTGCCTGGAAGGAGAGAGGTCTCAAACTATTTCTGAAGTAGAAGTTGTCATACTCTTGGAACTATGTTTCCTTTTATGCCATTCCAGGTAAAAATAATATACTGTGTACAGTATATTTTTAAGTACCCTCATTTTAGAAAGAACTGACACAACATGGAATCGTTTTCTCTGTGTGGGCGGCTTGCTTATCTCAATGTTACATTTTTGTTCCATCTTCTCTCCTTCCACCCTTCTTTCATATAAATAGACGCTGTTGCGTGTTTGTTGCAGATAAAATCGAAATCCAAATATTTTCTGTCTTCTGGCTGGCTCTTGAGCTGGCAACCCATTGTAGGTGTCTCCTTTATTTATTTCAAAAGCTTTTAAGTGAGTGCTGTAGGGTTTTCTTTGCTTTTCAGGTAGATGCAACAAAGCTCAGGGCTTTTAGGCTGTGGCTTCAAATGTTTCTCTAGGTCTTTGCAAGTTGCTTAGGGTGCTCAGTGTGGTTTCCCCAGCTGCCTGTTTTATCCTCAGAACAACCCTTTGAGTGGGTTAAGCTGAGAGGTGTTGCTCCCAGTACGTTTCCGAGCACAAAGTGTTGTTGCTGACCTTTAAAGCCCTAAATGGCCTCGGTCCAGTAGACCTGAAGGAGTGTCTCCACCCCCATCGTTCTGCCCAGACACTGAGGTCCAGTACCGAGGGCCTTCTGGCAGTTCCCTCGTTGCGAGAAGCCAAGTTGCAGGGAACCAGGTAGAGGGCCTTCTCAGTAGTGGCGCCCGCTCTGTGGAACACCCTCACATCAGATGTCAAAGAGAAAAACAGCTACCAGGTTTTTAGAAGACATCTGAAGGCAGCCCTGTTTAGAGAGGCTTTTAATGTTTAATAGATTACTGTTGGAAGCCACCCAAAGTGGCTGGGGAAACCCAGACAGATGGGCGGGGTATAAATAAATTATTATTATTATTATTATTATTATTATTATTATTATTATTATTATATCTCAAGGTTTCCCAGTGAGTTTCATGGCTGAGTGGGGATTTGAACCTGGGCCTTCCTGGGAACTGACACCCAAAGACAGTTTGGTGTCATGGAGATGATGATTCCTTGGCAGGGCAAAATGTCATGTGACAGAGCCAGAGGGGGACGATAACAGTCAAAATGCCCTCTTCTGGAAAAGGTCCATGGGGTTGGATCCAGACTGCTTTCCGTGGGTGGACCCAACCTTCAGGAAAGTGGGACTACGTGGAGGCAGAGAAGGTGGAATTGACAAAATTCCCTTCCGCCCATTTGTCAGCAGTAGTGTCCCATGAGCTGAGAAATCATCCTATATTCTAATTCTGACTTGCTAGCATGGCAGCCCCGTTAGCAGACTCATAGCAACCCCAAAGTTTGCAGAAGTACCAAAATATTTAGGGGAAACTAAGGGGAGGTGGGAACTCTCCCTCCAAAGTAGCCCACAGCGAACTGAGTATGCCCAGTGTCCAACCTCAGAATACTGGTTGCCTTTTTTTTTTTGTTGCTGTGGGTAGGAGTGGAATGAAGTCTCTGGAACCCTCAACAGGACTGCCCTGCACGGCAACATTTTGTTGCAGCTTCAACTTGCTATATCTATATAATGTTCTCTGGCTGTACAGCTTGTCCCAGCTGTTAAATATTGCCTGTGCATGTATATAACATATGCTTTAGCTACTGAAAGTTGAACACAATTAATGGCTTTACTAAAAATGGTAATTTATTACGAGCGCAACGTTACTTGCATGTGTGTGTGACAACATGAATTGATCTTAAAGTACACAGAGATTGTACTTTTTGCACTACCTGCCAACGAAGGCTGCTGTTACGTGCAGCTCATGAAGTCATTCCAGTCCACAGAATCTAATGCTGTAATAAATTTTGTTAGGACTTCAGGTGCTGCAGGAGTCTATATGTCTTATTCTTATAGCTGGGTGCTGTTATTCTCACATCTTGCTTTCAAACTTATCTTAGACCATAGGTGCCAACCTCAGCTCCCCCCCCCCCCCAAAGTATGCGGGGATGGGGCTGAGCCCCTCCGATCTTAAGGGACGAGGACACGGCGGGTCTCTCTGCTGCGCCAGCAGGCCCTCCTTGTGGTGGCAGAGGGCCTCGTCAGGCCTACCCACTATGGTGGCCTTGTGGCCTTCTCCCGACACATGTGATGTCACACATGTGTGTTGCATGTGTGATGTCATGCACATGTGAAAAGCCAATGCACCCCCCCATGTCACGTGGAACTTGGCACCTCAGCCTTAGATACCTGGTTGGTCATCGTGAGAACAGGATGCTGGATTAGATTAGGGTTGCCATATTTCAAAAAGTGAAAAACCTTTGGCCGTTGTTGCCGTTGTTGCCGTTGTTGTTGTTGTTGCTGCAGCTGCTGCTGTGAGTGATATATATATATATATATATATATATATATATATATATATATATAGCAAAATCTAAAAAAAATAGACACCTCTGCCTTCAAGGATCTTGCAGCCTAAAATCCAAAACAGATGAGACCACACAGAGGAAGTTCAGGAAGGTGGAGGAGGCAGAGTGAAGGGAGGGGGGGAGAGAAAAGAAATGTTTTCATTTATTTCAGTTGCATGTACCTACAGTAGGCCTCATCTGCCCTCAAAAGCAGTGTCATACCACTTTAAATGGCCAAACACCTTCACCTCAATGTATGTGAGTCAGCTGGCTGTTTCTGAGGACAAGGCCGTTAATTTTCCAGAACCAGTATACTTGTTTCATCTCAAATGTGAGTTGCTAATAGGCACATGCCAAGCTTCACCCCGGCATAATTTATTTCAGGTACGTAATGTAATTGTTCTCTACTTTCAGGCTTTTTCTTCTTCTCCTTTCCATGAACAGGATTCCAGATCCTTAAGCTTGAACATGGGAGGAATCTGCCAGCCCAGCCCAGCACAAACACTTTATTCATTTTAGGCAATGCAGCGGCTGTAGCGCCTTCTGCGGTTGTTTTTGATTTTTCAAAGTGTATTATTTTTAAATGTACCGGTAGTTGTTTTGCTTTGTGGAGCTGCCGCATACTGTAGGCGTGGTTCTTAAAAATAGCAGCAGTGCTATGCCATAGCTGTCAAGTTCTCTCCTTTTTTAAAGGGAAATTCCCTTATGCTGAATAGGCTTCCTCGCGAGAAAAGAGAAAACTTGACAGCTATGTGCCATGTTCTCTGTTGCAAGTTGCATAGCCTGCCTTTAAGAGAGCTTTGTTCCCAGTTCCTTAATGTCACATGTTCCTGTGCCTGAATCTTTCATTTATTGCTTTGCTTACAGAGCCACTACTTTTGTCTGCAAGGTTTTTGTGTAAGTGCATGTTTACTGTACTTTAAAAGGTAACTTAGCTGCTGATCTTCCTTTCTTTCTCAAGCTAGATGTAGATTGATTTCTTCTTTCAAAATAAGTCTCTGATCAGTTAACTTTTCTGCAGCATTGCATTTCGAAGCTTATGTTTGCAACACTTACGGACTCAAAGTTTGAGATTCTGGTTCTCCAGAATTCTAGACCAAATTATACAGGAATTGTGGATTTCACTCACCCTAGGAGTGGGGAACCTGGCACCCTCCAGATGTTTTTTTTAAAAAAAATATTGAAATTTAAACCAAAAACAAACACACCAAATATTTGAAACAGATAATACAATGAATCCAAAAGTCTTAACTCAACTACAAGTAATCATCAAACGCAAAAATTACAAGATCGTTTATACTGTTGTTGTAATGTTGACTTCCCATCACCTCCCGTAGTGCTTCTCATCTTTTTTTGCAAAGTACATACTTTCCTCTTCGTCTTCTTATAATCTCTTTTGTACATCTAATCATACCAACTGAATCTAATCATACCAACAACTCTTATACTCTCTAATAAAAAGCCGGTCATTCTAAGGCTGCCATGGAAATTACGTTATAATTATTTCTCTCTTGTATATATCTCCTAAACATATCCCATTTTTTTGCAAACGACTGTTCAACTAAATAGTGGGCAGATGTTGTTGAACGCCCTCCAGATGTTGTTGAACGCCCAACCCCTGGTATGGCCAGTAGTCAGGGATTATGGTAGTCCAAAAACATCTGGATGACCATAGGTTCCCTGCAGCTGCTGTAAGGTGCCAGAAGACTCTCTGTTTTCTCGCAAAAGACTGACATGGCTACTCTTTTGAGGGGCCCCACTGACAAGAGCTCCCTAGACTTGCTGCAGTGAGGCAGGAGCCCCATAATACCTGTCTCGTCCCAGGACCCTCCAAAATGTGGAACTGAAAGGGAGCAATGAGCCTGAATCAACGGCCACAGCCCTGGTGTTGTATTCCTTCTCCCAGCCACACAGGTGTCTGAGAAGAGAGGGCAATGTGTAGAGTTCTGCTTGCAGGCTTCCCAAAGACATTTGGTTGGCCACTGTGAGAACAGGATGCTGGACTAGATGGGCCACTGGCCAGATCTTATACCTGATATACATGGTGGCAATCCTTCTCTGTCTCCATGCATGTAGGGGCATACTTGGGCTGTTCAAATTAAAAATCAATAAAGGTACAAAAGGCAGAGCTGATGCGAGGAGAGCTGGCATTTATCACACCATGATCAATTAGAGCGGTCCTGCAGCTGCTTCTGAAGTCCCGTCGAAGTTGAGCTACATTTATTTGTTGCTGTTCCATGGAAGCATCAAACTGTCATTTCCGAAGCATTTATTTCTATGCCAGTGTGTTGAAGATAATACTTTCCACATCAGCATGTCTGTAAAAAAGGCTGGGGCTGCACAAACCCCATACATTTAAAGCACACTCGCCCCCAATAATATTGGGAACTGTAGTTTACCCCTAACAGAGCTTCAATTTCCAGCACCCTTAACAAACTATAGTTCCCAGTATTCTTTGTTTTTGGGAGTGTCCTTTAATTGTATGGTGTTTCTGCAGCCTGGAGCATCTCTCAATTAAAAGCATCAGGCTGCAGGGGAAGGGGAGGGGGAGGCCACTGTCTGAGGCCCTGGAGAGCTGCTGCCAGGCAGGTAGTCTGAACTGGTAGACGGCATTTTATTGCGCTCATCACACAACAAGTGCCCCTTGCATGCAAGGCAGTGACTGTGGGTAGGGTTGGGCGAATCTTTCGGTTGTTGTTTCTCATTTTTCTGTTTTCAGTTCAGTTCCCTACAATTACAGATCAACTTGTGGATTTTTTAAAAAGTCGTCAGGAAAACTAATCAAATATACATGTTTGTATGAAGTTTTACCTAATATACATTTTTTTGCTGAACGGTTTCCCCTAACAATGCATTTTTATTGTTTTCACTAACGCAGTACAGTGGTGCCTCGCTTAACGAACACCCTGTAAGGCGAAATTTTCGCTTAAAGAAAGGATTTTTCTAGTGGAGGTTGCCTCGCTAGACGAATTCATGTTACGAAAAATTCGTCTAACGAATCGCGGTTTCCCATAGGAATGCATTGAAATTCAATTAAATGCATTCAATGCATTCCTGTGGGATTTGCTAGACGGAATTTTTCGTTATAAGAATAGACCCGTGGAATGCATTAAATTCGTCTAGCGAGGCACCACTGTACATGTATTTATATGCACAGTTTACCTAAGTATCTGCATTTTTTTTACACATTACTTGACTGGAGAACTGTGTCATAAAATTGGAAGTGCAGATTTTGAGGGATGGCTGGGTCTCGATTCACATACTGTTTTGGAAAGTATGAATTAGGTTGCTTTTAAATGTGAACTGAATTGTGAAATGTGAACTGAATTGAACCTCCTCCCATCCCTGCCTGAGGGTCCTGTCTGTTCCTGCTTTACCCAGCTGTTGCACAGATGTTGAATCGCTAAGTGCCCTGGGTGATTTTGGGTGGATAATGAATTCAGCGGAAATTGAACTGGGGGTGGGTAACTGGAGTAGTATGTATTGATTTGGGGGAATTAATGGTATTAAACTTGATTTAGAAGTGACCGGGAGTAATAGAAGGGGAATTGAAATGATCTTTAGTTGGATCTATTGGAAATTAATTGGGGGTAAATGAATTTAAGAGAAACTGAATTGGGGAAATGGGGGTCAAATTGGAGAAATTATCTGAGTGATTTGGATGAGTTTTATCATAGTTAATTTGTAATGTTTCCTTTTTGCAGTAACTCTCCAAAGCTCTCCACAAACGCCTCAAGCCCACACTTGTCAAAGAAAAAAGTACTACATCGTCTGCATATAATAAAATCTTCAGGGGTTTGACAGTCTAGGGTAGTGAGTGTGTTCCACTGGTAGGCTTCCTGCCAAATAATTTATGTAAAAATGGAAGAGAGTAGGGGCAAGGACACATCACTGTTTCACTCCATTGAGAAGAGGGACAGAGTGGGATACATGGCCTTTGCTATTCCATTTCACCTGCAATCAAGTGTTTGAATGAGAAATTATTTCGGTTGCCTTTTGTCACATATGATGTCTTACTCAGCATCTATACATATACACCTGTGCATATTAGCAAATTTCATACAACTTTGACACTGCTGCCTGCATGAGCTTAGGCAGGCACCCCCAAACTTCAGCCCTCCAGATGTTTTGGACTACAATTCCCATCTTCCCCAACCACTGGTCCTGTTAGCTAGGGATCATGGGAGTTGTAGGCCAAAACAGCTGGAGGGCCGCAGTTTGGGGATGCTTAGAGAGTGTAACTAGGACATTCCCCAGCACTTCTATGGTCTGTTTTCATGGGGAGAAAACAAGAGCCCTGTTGGCTCAGGCCAGCATCCTGTTCTCACAGACAGGGAACCCACAAGCAGGACCCGAGTGCAACAGCAGCACCCTCCTACTAGGACTTGGCAATATATCAGTATATCATTCAAAACCAGTTTGAAGTCCATTTTGTGATATTGGTTCCATAATTTTTGACCTTGCAATATATCATGAATCATGATGCATGTGTGTGTCTCATGCAAAACTCACAATGTGGGGAGAATTGTGAAGCCACCCAATGCTTCTCTCGATTCCTGCAGCCCCTGTAAACTCTGGCAGCTCAGCTCTCCCCTGCCTCATAAAGGGGGCAGTGAATCACAAGAAAAGGCGCTGCAAAAATCACGATGTGGGGAAAACCGTGAACCCAGCCAATGCCTTTACATAGCTCCATCCTTATTACAAGCATCATGATATATCGGTATATTGTGATGTTTTGCTGGTGATATACCACAATGTTGAATACCAGGTATCACCGAGCCTTACTCCCTACTTGTAATTCCCAAGTGGAAGAGGATTGGTAGTGGTGAGCAAGCTCTCTTCAATCTGTTGTTGAATCATAGAATTATAGAATAGCTTTGGAGGGGTCCCCCAGGGTCATTAATCCAACCACCTTCAATGCTGGAGTCTCACCACTACTGATCTTGTTCATACGATCAGCCTGTGATAAACTGAGGAACCTCATGGTACTCCAGAACACCATTTGAAAGTCACTAGACTGCCACCAAGTCTTAAGTAAAGCCTACTTCAGGCAACTTATTTATTCAGCAATCATCCTGATTGGCTTGTAAAGAGCTTACACGGTGGTTAGACTATGTTTAACTTTTAAAGGTAAAGGTAAAGGGACCCCTGACCATTAGGTCCAGTCGTGACCGACTCTGGGGTTGCACGCTCATCTCGCACTATTGGCCGAGGGAGCCGGTGTATAGCTTCCAGGTCATGTGGCCAGCATGACAAAGCCGCTTCTGGCGAACCAGAGCAGCACATGGAAACGCCGTTTACCTTCCCGCTATAGCGGTTCCTATTTATCTACTTGCATTTTGACGTGCTTTTGAACTGCTAGGTTGGCAGGAGCTGGGACCAAGCAACGGGAGCTCACCCCGTCACAGGGATTCGAACCGCCGACCTTCTGATCAGCAAGCCCTAGGCTCAGTGGTTTAACCACAGCGCCACCTGGGTCCCTAGTTTAACTTTAACTGAGTTTAACTTTTACTGAGTATTAATTTTGTTTTGTTCATGGGGAGATGAGAATCCCTTCTGATTTGCTTGCAATGTGTTTACATTTCCTGTTAATCATTAATTCACCCTACAATTTTAAGTGCATTTATTAAAAAGTGAATTTGTTACACTAGGGCAACAGAGTACTTTAATCTACTTTAATTCCACTTGCAAATGAATTAGAGATCTTAAAAAAAGGAAAGAGAAAGAATAATATCAACAGTAACAACAAATTGGAGTACCGAGCCATCACAAAAAGAGGTGAAAATATAACCTGAAACCACCTTGTTGTGGTTCATTGCAAGTATGGTAGTCAGATGAAAGTGTCATTCCACAATGTTCCAACTGGTGCTTGGAAGCCATGCTCAATAGTTTGTGCATATTCAGTACAGGACATCATGTTGCATTAATAATTGTGTTTTTCTTTCTAGAGCAGTGCTCCCACATCTCATGACTGCCACTCTTGGTTCCTCTACTCCTCAATTCACTCTGCATTTAAAAGTGAACCTACCTAATTCATATTTTCCGAAACAGTGCGTGAACTGAAACAGCCGTCTTTCAAAATTCACAATCTTGTGAATTTTACAACAGAGTGCTCCAGTCAAGTTACGTGTTCATAACTTTTAAATCAAAAAGCATAACCTATACTGTAATGAGGTGTGCATATAGATGCACATATTAGTGAATATGCCATGCAAAAATGTGTTATATTAGAGGAAATCACTTTGCAAAAATGTGCATGTAAGCTAAAATTGCATACAAAATCTGTGTTTTAGGAGAAATTCACCCTAAAATGCTAATAAATGTTTTGAGGGCTTTAAAAAATAATGCTTCAAACTGATATGGAAACCTAGAAAACTGAATTTAAGATTGAGAAACCAAAACTGCCAGATTCACCTGACTTCAGTCCATTAACCCACTTCGTTAGAATCTCTACTTCATTTCAAAATGGTAGAATTGGAGGTTGGCAGGAGACTTGGTCTACGCCCGGCCTGGTTGAATGTTCTTAGCTGAATGTTCTTTCAGACTGGCTCTGAATAAACAAAGCAATGTTGTGTAAGGGTAATGGAACAGAAGTGCATCACTTCAGCGCAGGAATTTTTAGTGTACAGCTGAAAAGATTAAAACCTTTTCTGCAAGCTGTTGGTGAATCTAAAGAGCCAGCAGAGAACTCTACAAATGTGAAGTGTCACTGGGCACAATAATCCACTGAGAACTTGGAAGCGGAGCCGCTGTGAAGTGGCAGAGTACATGCTCTGCGTGCAGAATCCCTGGCATCTTCAGATAGAACAGGGGAATTAATACCTTTGTCTGAAACCCTGGAGAGCTGTTTTGACGCTTGGTGTGGGGATGCCTAAACTGGAGGGATCATTGATCTGATCTGGCATTGGGGAGCTTCCTGTGTTGCCTGGGTGCACTACTGTGAAAGAAATGGAAGCACATAGCTGATTTCAGTAGGGGTAGGAAAGTGTTATTTTTTATGGTTTGTGACAAAGGATCTGTAAACTGCTCTGGCTGTTAATATGCAATCGGGCAGGCACAGTTCAAGCTTTTGCTTTTAGCACTTAAAGTGCTAGAAAAACTTGAGATCAGGGTATCTAAGGGGCTGCCTCGCCCACCGTATCCCTGCCTGGCAACTGTGCTCCTCACATGGGGCATGGCTGAGCGTACTGTATGCTCCAGAGATGAGCTTAGCCTGTATTGAAAGTCTCCATCTCCAGCTCTCTGGAATTAGTTACCAGCCGAAATGAGACCAGTGCCTAGTGTGGTGATGTTCAGGCACCCACTGAAGACGTTTTTTCATTAGGAAGGCTTTCCTTGCAGTGTAACCCAGTCATTTGTGGAATATCTATTTTATATCTGATGAAATTGCTTTGTTGTTTTTAGAATTTGTATGAATGCCTTTTGGGTTTCTAGCATTTCTCGAGCTGATTTTATTCTTCTTAGAGTTTCTGTTTGTGTGTTTTATTCTGTTTTTATTGTGTACATTGCTTTGGTGGCTTTATGCTGTGAAGCAGACTATAAATTTGGGCACTGTTAATAATAATTAATAATAACAACAGCTGCCACAACTTGAGGAGGACAGGCATGAAAAAGTGAGACAATCTCTGAGGTGGCACTGACAGTGGTTTATTGGCCAATGTGTTTCCAAGTCTTGCAACTTTTCTTTAGTGGCAAGGAATACAATCTTCAATGAATACAAATATCTCAGCCTTTAAAACAAGTATGGGATAAGCATGGGGTGTCCTTGGTGAGTAGGACCCACCCCTCATGCCTATATTAGCCCACCACTTTATTATTATTTTTCTGATGTTCAAATCAGTGGCTGCTTCTGGAGAGTTCAGTTTTCGTTTCTCACAATACCCCCTGACATAGTGTTACAGCAGTTTGAATATGCTTGATGGGGTGAGCTCCCATTGCTCTGTCTCAGCTTCTGCCAACCTAGCAGTTCGAAAGCATGCCAGCGCAAGTAGATAAATAGGTATCGCTGTGGCAGGAGGAAGGTAAATGACGTTTCCATGCGCTCTGGCTTCCATCATGGTGTTCTGTTGCGCCAGAAGCAGTTTAGCCACATGACGCAGAAAGCTGTCTGTGGACAAATGCTGGCTCCCTCGGCCTGAAGTGAGATGAGCACCGCAACCCCAGAGTCGCCTTTGACTAGACGTAACCATCCAGGGATGTCTCCTTCCTGTCGGCGGCTGGGGGAGAGGAAAGAAGGAGGAGAAAGGGCTGCTTTATCCTCCTTCTTTCCTGTCCCCCTGCCGCCGACAGCAAGGACAGGTCCCGGGGTTCGGGGAAGCGCTGCGCAAGCGCTTCTCTGAACCCCGGGATGTCTCCTTCCTGTCGGCGGCTGGGGGAGAGGAAGGGAGGAGGAGAAAGGGCTGCTTTCTCCTCCTTCGTACCTGTCCCCCTGCCACTGACAGGAAGGACAGGTCCCGGGGTTCGGAAAAGCGCTGCGCAAGCGCTTCTCCGAACCCCGGGATGTTCTAGCGCCCGTTTACTCAATGGGCTGAATTACACTAGTAATCTATAAACCAAGAAAGGTGGTGTTGGGGGAAGGGCCAGAGAAGATTCTTTACACTTCCTTAAAATTAATGATGAAATTTGATTGACTTCCCATCTCTCTCTCTCTCTCACTACCCCTAACATGCCCTTCCTTCAAGTCACTTCCTACCTACACATGATGCACACATCATGCTTAATATAGATTACTTTGAAGCAAGTTGCCATTGATCAATCATCACAATTTATAACACTCCCACTCTACCGCCATGCCTCTCTGGTTTGGAAGGTCCCATTCAGGGTAAGGGCAGATTAGTTCTCCTGTAGCGCAAGAGTGGGTAACCTGTAGCCCTTCAAACGCTCTTGGGCTCCAGCTTCCATTCGACACAGCCAACGTGGCCAGTGGTGAGGAGTAATGGGCACTGTAGCCCACCACTAACTGGGGAGCCCAATGTTCCATATCCCCCACTATACCACATTTAAAACCCAGCCCTGCAAGTGAGTCCATAAACAGTGCTGACCTAGGGAGGGGAAAGAAAAAGAGCCCATTCTCTCCTAGTTTACCAAAGCAGACATGCCTGGTTTCCTTTAGCTCGCCACAGGCAATTGGGAGGGCGGTTATTTACATGTCTGCTTTAACGGCACAGTAGTCAGCACTAATTTGTTAAATCCCTGCCAGGACTTGGTTCTTTTGGAGTAAAATGTAATGTGGGGGGAGGGGGAAACACATTAAAGCACCCCCCCCCGGAGAAGCAGGAGGCAGAACATGTTGGGAAACAGGTGGAGTTTATCACAAATGAGATAAAATTGGCACATTAACGCAGAAATAATCAGAGGTGCAAATAAAAGGTCTTAAACAGGGGAGCAGACTGGGGAGGAGGACTGTTTGCTGAGATTTTGGACTTTCACTGCAGTGCTTGGTTATGCAATTTCTGTAGTACATAGAAGTTTGCTAGCTCTTTACTTGTTGAGTTCAGAATATATAATTTCTACTGCAGAAGAGCAAAGAAAATGGGCCAGCCCTCAAAAATTTCCAAAACCATTGAACTTTTCTGGACATTTAAAGTTTTATTGATGAGGAATTATGTGAAGCAAGATGTCAATGGTGTCCTTTGTGTCTAAACCAATTGTGTGTGGCCGCCTGTGCAACCCAGCATACAGCGGTACCTTGACTTACGAAGGCGATCTGTTCCGCGGCGCTCTTCGGAAGTCGAATCCTTTGTAAGTCGAAGCGTCCATTTTGCGCTTTGCACATGCGCAGACTGAAAATACTTCCAGGTTAGCGGACTTCGGAAGTCGAGGCATTTGTAGGTCGAGGTACCACTGTATTCCTTTCTTGAGAAGGGAAGATAGAATGTTGCTGGAGTCCAATTCTCATCAGCCCTAGTCAGGAATGATGAGAATTGTAATCCCAACAACAACTGTAGCCTGTGATTAGCTTGACTTCTTATTGATCAGCTGGTTATTATTGCTTTTGAATATAAAAACCTTCAAACTCTTGTTTGGGGAGACAATCAGCAAAATCAGCTCATATAACTTAACTCCTAGTATATATTTTGGAAAGCTGTTGTCCTCTATGCATTTGGACACATCTTCAGATATTGTAACCCAATTTTTGCATTAGGGTTGTTGAGATCAAGCAGCAGGCTTTCATTTGTGTTTGGATAAAATTGGGCACCATTTTGAATCAAGATGGCGGATGGAACCTTTCCAAACTTCATTGGGTTTTTTTTGGGGGGGGGTGTTCTTATAATTCCTGAGCAACAGCAGGCACTTTCCCACTAGTACTTGATACATGCATTTATGTGTCTGCAGTCAGTTAATCGATTTATTACTAAATTCTCCCAGCTACAGCCCTTACCCAGACAAGAACCTCTTTGTTCTCAAATCTCTTTCTTCTCAAATCATACACCATATTGTTCAGTTTCCTCAGTGAAGTGTTATCAATATTCCCCCCCCCCTGGACTCCATCTGTGCTATTTGAGTGGCTTTGCTAACAGGAAAAACACCCTTGCATTGACTTTCACTTGCAAAATATGATGCTGATGGGGTGGGGGTGGGGCAAAAGCTCTCTTTTTCCTGGTCTGTGTCCAAAGTCAGTTCTTGTTATTTAGACCCTGTAGTATTGAATCACTCTTTCACTTTCAAAACAGTAAGAAATACTTAGCCAAATGTATCAGACATGCATTGAACATGCAGTAGTGTTTGAACTTAGGCAAGCCAGACTCTCTCTGCCTCTGCTACCCCTCCCCATGTCACAACACCAGTCATTGGAAGCTAGAATGGATAATACAGTACTAGAGTATCTTGCCTTTTTCAGAAAAACCACACTGGCATCATGCATTCACAATGTTTCAAACATTCTCTAAACAGCAATATCCATGCTAGATATTGTCTGTTGTCAATAAATATCCAATTTTTCAAACAGAAATCAGCATTCAGTCCTTCCTCGTGAATTGTTTATATTGTGGTTTTTAAAGAAATCTTTCAGTTTGCACATTTACTCAGAACTATTTTAAATAAAGCAGCATTAAAATCCAATAAATAACAAGCAGGGGTAGGTAAAAAACAAGGACCAAGTGCATGGTCTTTCCATGTATGTTTTCTTTAAACTTGGTTCTTTGTTCTCTTATATACTGTACAGAGAAAAAAACAACAATCAGAATTTGCACTCCTGGTCTTAAATAACTGCAATGTGCCTGTGTGGATGAGCTTTCTACACCCCCCCCCTTTTTTTAGAACAGGTGGTTCATCAATCTGCTGTAAACATAACTCCATGTTTCTAAATTTCTGATTTCCTTTTTTATTCCTTCTCGTGTTTTTTTTTAATTTAAAAAAGATGAACTTCATTTACTAATGTCTGACAATTTCCTGGGGTCTTTGTTTGCCACGGAACCATGCAATGACCTTTCTAACGATGTAGTTTTTGAAATTGCAGGAGAGTTTTTATCCTGTGCTAGGTTAACAGTGCAAATCCTCTACTCAGCCATAAACCCCACTGAGTTCAGTGAGACGCATATAGGATTGAAGCTAAGGGCTCAAATTTTCCATAGTAAAATTGGGAGTGCTCTCGCAGTATCAATCTACACCAGCTGTAAAAATGTTTTATTGTCAGCGAAACAGCTGGGAAAACCAGACACACACGCAGTCACTCCTGTGTTTACGGCCTCAATATTGATTTGTTTCTGAAATATGTCATATATGGCAATTTAAATGTTAGGGTTTGGTATTTAATTTTTTTTTACTATCTTTTTATTTAAATTTAATTTCGCTACATTGAATACATTTCTCATGTATCAGTCATGTTGCATGCTAAAGGTTTCAAATCCAGTTGCAAGGTGTTAGTTTATATACATTCCACACAATCATATGGAAGGGCTGGCTGATGTTGCATGGATGCAGGATCCCACCCTCATCTGGGGCTGAGCCAGGGGACTGAGTCCATGTGCAAACCAGTTCTTACTGCAGACTTGTATGAGTTGCCTGTCACTTGTATGAGCTGCATCTAGGTGACCAATCAGAAAGGCTTCACAAAAATCAATCACATGTAGCCTGAGAGAGGGAGGACACATACAGTTGGATAGGCAGAAATTATTACAGTATGGGCTACTTAGTTTGATGGACTTATTTCCATGGCTGCCATTTGGTATAGAAGCAGCAGGAGGAGGATGTTTCTGGAACCCACCTTACTTTCTAGGGTTGTAAGTTGTTTAAAATTGTTCTTAATACTGTGTTGCAACCTGTCCTGGGACCTTAGGATGAAGGGGAAGTAATAATAGATAATAGGTACACTGGAAAGCTAGTGACCTTGTGTGTGTGTGTGTGTGTGTGTGTGTGTGTGTGTGTGTGTGTGTGTGTGTTGGGGTATGTGGAGAATGACCAGGCATGGAGCTAGCCAGTCTATCTAACTTAACAGCTGCATGCTTAAAATGGTCTCTGCCCTGGAAGTGCGCTGGAGACGTTTGTGTGGATGGAGACTGTTGATCTTGGACAGGGAGAAAGGATGCATGTGAGGGTGGCCACTGCCCTCTGCTGTCCCTTGCCTCACCCCTCCCTGGTTAAATTTCCATGAGTTAGAGCGATGACGATGTTTCGCAGCTTGGAGCCAGCTGAAATCCCCAAAGCACTCCTTTGGCCGCCTGCTGTCACGTATTGAATTTCTAACATACCAGGGGGAAGTCTGCCGAGCCTCTTGGATGATGCAGAGTTCAAAAGCCTCCCCAGCAGCCTCCTGCTTGTTTGTACAGGGGTGATTAGCATGGTGTTCAGTGCTGCTGGAAAGCCAATGCATTTGCCGCCTGCTCCTGATTTCCCTCCTGCTTGCTTGTTAAGCCCATGTTGCTTTGGCTTCCCTCTAGGATACTGATGTTCAGGGACTGGTGCCGACACCCTCCACTGCCAATGCTGCCCTGAGCCTCTCCAACATACGGACACATCAGGTGGTTTTCTTGTGCCCCCAAGGTAAGTTATGTGATGTACATCCTCTGCTATCTGATTCCTTTGTTTCCCTCTCCCTCCAAATTCTATCTGTATTTCTGGCTGCATATTGTTTGTGCTAGAAGGGGGGGGGGTTACTTTCTGCACCCAGCTGCGAGGATATACAAACTTTGTGACTGCATTAATCAGGTAAGGTAAACAAAATACTGTACATATAATTTCTCCTTGTGTCATTTATTCAGCTTTTGCTGCTTGCAGTTTAGGACATATTGTGACAAAGGCTTTTTGTTGGCCTGCTCCCTGCTCCCTGGAAATGTAATTTGGCTACCTTTCTGGCTTTTGAGACCTCAGCAGGCATTGCCCACCTACTTTCATATTTTTGCAGTTATAAGGGCGGGAAACTTTTTTTTAAAAAAAGAATGAAAATAAAAGCTTTTACATCACGAAACTGTTCTGGGAACACATTTTGGATCCTGCACTCATGAATTGCAGCATATGGACAGCCTTGCATGTATGAAAACAATATTCTGCTGTGTATAGTTTGGAAAAAGGTGGAATTATGCAACTGAAGTGGGGCCTTTTCAGTAGTGGGCCATGCTTGTTGAATGTTATTCCTGGGAAGGCACGCCTGGTGCTGTTTTTAGGTGCCAGGCAAAGGCTTTTCTCTCTACTCGGGCTTTTAGCACTTAATTTGAAAGGTGACGTTTTGGCCTCATTTAGTGTGATGCATCTGTTAAATCCTGATCTGTTCAGTTGTGTTTTTAGAACTTCATTGGATGTTCTTATTTGGTTTCAGTGTAAGTCACTTTGGGTTGCTCTGTGAGAAAAGGGACCAAAAAACAGAATAAGCAAAAACATTTAAATAAATACAATCCATATACATCATGTAAATATTATTTGTATATCTTGTTCTGTTTCTGCTAATTGTGGCAAGGGACAAAGATCTATGCAACACATAGTTAGTTACCTTCATGCAGGAATTCCTATCCATCCATCTTCCCTAACCTCCTCTGCCACTCCAGGGCTTCTGAGATTTCAATGGGAATAATAGAAGAGCTAGAAGGTTCTAGCAACACTTCCTAGGGAGGGAGGAAGGGAGGAAGGAGGATTTTGGTCTGCTTTTCACAGCAGGCTGATTCGATCCGAAACACCCCCAACGTGCAAATCGCAACACAGCAACTACCTCTGCACTGCAAACTTTTTTGGGTTTTGTGATGCAGTTTCAGTGCACTAGAAGTCTGTGAGTAAATATGTATTATACATGAAAGATGTGTATTTCGGGGCGTGTTCTATGTTTTAAGCTGTGTATTTACGTAAAATATGTGTACAATTCAGATGTGGACTTTTCAGGTGCGTCTTCCAAAAAAAGAAACAAATCCAGAGGATAGTTTTAGATGGAAAGGACATAAAACCGAGTGCCTTTGAGACTGAAATGGGATGGAATTACAAACACGGTCCATTCCCTCTTACGAAGTCCAGCATTCATACAGTCCCAGAGAGCCATGGCACGTCTCCATGGCCCAGCCCCACAGCAACCCTGTAACATCCATAGAAAGGAAACCTCAGGGCGGATGGATGGCACAATTCCTTGCCACCTCCATGTTACCCCTCCCCTGGAGGCCAGCAGCACCCATGGGAGAAGGAGTCTCTCAGTTTGTCTGATCCTCTCTACAAATGTCTGAATTCTGTGGAACTTGTCTGTCTGTGACGACGTGGCTCTTTCTGCCATTCCAGCAACATGCGAAGTAGGTCTAAATATATCTCCCAAATGTGGTTAGTTTGGGGTTGATTCCTTATCTGTCTCCTTTCTAGTGAAAACTCCTAGCTCTGCACATGATTCAGGGTAGAACTAAGGAGGAAAGAGTGGGTTGATGCCTGTGGGCTCCCAGCGCAGTGTCGACTGACTGCGTACTTCCTGTTATCAGCAGAAGGCTCCAACTAACTTTGCTGGTTTTAAATGTATTCTTTTGGTTTTAATCTGGGATTCTCTTCTGTCTTTGAAAGCAGACGCCTGAAATGTCTGCCATGCTTGTAGCGGGTTGTCCATAGGAGAGAACAAATGCACTATAGAAATGGTTATACAACTAAGCATTAGAAAAAGCATTTTGCCCCATCTGGGCTAGCACTAAGGAGAAGATTCCCAAAGGATCTGTTTTCTTCTTCTTCTAAACCTTGAAGCTCCATTTTCCACGGATTTGTATGCTGTGAGAAGTTCTGCTGATTTTGCAAAAGATACTCGTGACAGGATTCAGTTGCTCAAAATGATTAGAGATGGGGGATTAAATTGATTCAGTTTTATTTGAAAGCTGAATTTATCAAATTGGCCCTTTCTGAAACAATATGAGAACCAAAACACAGCCACCCTTCAAAATTGGCACTTATCTATGTGCCCTAATGGTGGCCAAGAGACTGATACTGATGAATTGGAAGAATAAAGATATGAAACCCTTTAATCAATGGATCGACAATATGACAACACGCGCAACTTAGGAATGGACTTACAGATGTAGACTTTGTTTGGATAAATATGACAACATTTGCAATGAGTTTATACAGAAAGTAGTAGGATATTAATATCTATCTACATACATATTAGGATAATAACACTGTATCAATTTGTATTAGAATGTTTGGGAGTATATTACATTGTGTGTGTGTACACATACACATCTTCGTTCATTCCCCCCTGTATTTCTTTATAATTTAAATTCTTTCAATAAAATATTAATATCATAGCAGAGCCACTCATTCTCTTGATCATTTCAGTTGCCCTTTTCTGAACCTTATCCAACTCTAAATTGTATCTCACATGCGCATTAGGCAAGCCTTGCCTTTTTTTTAACCTTTTGGTTTATATAGCATTGGGGGGGATACCAGCAGATTACCCATTCACACAGATTTGGCAAGAGACTTTGAGGCCGACAGTCTGACTCTGCTGGTTTGGTAAGTGTCATACTGGTACTTGTGGCCGTCTGACTCACTGAATTTGGTGACTTGGTAGTTCATAACTACATTCTCTTAGCTATGTAATGGCTCCTTACCTGACTCCAGGGTGGGTGGTGGTTGTGGCCTGCTGTGCGGGCTTTCCCTCCTTCCCCAGGGGCCAAAAGGCTCCCCGTAATGGCTGGCCCTTGAGTCCTCCCCTGGCTGACCACTGTGGATGGTGGGATAGCCCACCAACACCAAAATCTGAACTGCCCAGTCAGGGGCAGGCAAGAGGGTGGAGCTTAGGTGGTGGACCAGAATGTGGATGCCTTCCCTCTGGTCCTCTGCCTGACATTAAAAACCTGCACTCAAATCTCACATAAAGTGGTACCTCTGGTGACAGACTTAATTCGTTCCGGATGTCCGTTCTTAACCTGAAACCGTTCTTAACCTGAGGTACCACTTTAGCTAATGGGGCCTCCCGTTGCCACCATGCGATTTCTGTTCTCATCCTGGGGCAAAGTTCTTAACCCGAGGTACTACTTCTGGGTTAGCGGAGTCTGTAACCTGAAGCATCTGTAACCTGAAGTGTTTGTAACCTGAGGTGTTTGTAACCCGAGGTACCACTGTACCTAAGAATCTCACACACCTAAACTCTCTGGAAACAGAATGCTACCGACACCTTCACTAGCCTTTGAGGAAAGCAACACAATTCTGATAACTCTTTGGGAAGTTTCAGGCATTGTCCTAAAAAGGGCTTTTGTGAAAAACATAAACTCCAAAGTCACTCTCATAAGGGTTATGTAACTGAGCAGAAAAGAGCCCTGGACTCTGACATCACTACAGAGTGTCCCTCTATTCCCCCTCCCAGCAATGTGTAAAATATCACGGCCTCCGGATGTAAGAGCACGTTCTCTCTTGCTATTCCTGATCCAGCAGGAAAACTTGGACAGCTCCTTCCCTTGCGGTTTGCTATGATGTAAATAATATCTTGGCCGGGTCACACGTCCTGCCGCTCTTCTGATGTGGCGTCTCCAAGAAGGGGGGGGAGGAATGTAAACAAAACAGTTTTTGGTTGTTGTGGAGGAAAAATGTCAGCATTGTGGAAAATTAGCGCTGGGATGGTTCTATCCTTATAGGGCTTTAAAAAAAACAATAGCTACAGACTCATAAAGTTTGTGAAAATTTTGTTTTAAATAAAACAACCAGTTGAATTTGAAAATCTACAAACTTGCTAGTGCACATCATTTTCTTCTAATCAAGCCTGCCTGCAACAAGCTACGTTGGGGTACTTCAGTTGACTGCAAATGAAAAGGATAGTCTTCTAAGTTGAAAATAATTTTGGGGGTCTCCTTGTCAATTACAGGCCTATTTATAACTAGCTGTACCCGGCCACGCGTTGCTGTGGCCCATGCGCTAAATTGAAAAGAAAAGAAAGAGAAAGTATACCTTTTAGAGTTGTAGAATATCACAATACTTGTGGGTAGATCATATTTTTTGTTGTTCACATGGGGTCCCGAGGTGGGAGTTCTGTGGGGGTGGGGTGGGGGTAGCGCGGGAAGGCGGTACAGCGCGAAGTTCTGGAGGGTGGGTGTTGTTGGAGACTGAGTGTAACATGGAGGTGGTCAGGGGTCCCGAGGTGGGAGTTTTGTGTGGGGGTGAGTTTTCGGTCTCCTCTTTTCTAGGCTAAACATACCCAGTGCCTTCAACCATTCCTCATAAGGCTTAATTTCCAGAGCCTTAATCAGCTTGGTTGCCCTCCTCTGCACACCTTCCAGCTTGTCAACATTTTATTGAGAGCAGTACTTTTATTGTTTTCATGTGAGTATTTTTTTTAATCATAAGCTGTGTAATAAGTAAGTAAAACAAACTTTTTTTTCCATAGAAACTCTCAAAGCCATTCTTGTTTACATCTTAATGTGGCATCTGTAGTTCAAAGGAATTCATGACTTTCTCGTGAAGCAGTCCTTTTTTAGTTCCTGGAAATGGGGAGAGGCTTGGATTGATTACCTTCAGGTTTCAGAAACAGTTTGATCCCTAATGGCTATATATCAAATAAACAAAAATTCAAAACAGTGGGAATGATTGGTGAAAATAAGCTACAGTATTTTGTTGCAAGGAGGAAAGGTAGAGCAACTGCTTTTAAAACGAGAACATGTTTTGGGGGGAGGGGAACACTTTGACATTTTAAAGTTAGGTTCTAACCAGGGATAGGATTAGGATATGTCTCTACATGGTGCTTCAAGCACACTGTAGTTTAAATGTCTGGGCTTTCTCCACCCTCCCCTAATCCTGATTCCTTAGAATTCAACCCCTCTGAAGGAAACAAGAATTTTGAACAGAGAATTCGCAACACCCTAAGCAATAAATAAATCTACAGTTCCCAGTGTTCCTTTGGGAACAGCCATGAAGCCTTTTCAGCTAACCCAGTTTTAAAAACTAGTTTGAAATGCAGATGGATACTACCGTATGTTGATATTGGTTGAGGGAACAGGAAAATGGAGCTCCCAGTTGCCAATAGTTTTGGGGTTTTTATCTTGGCTAGTAGTTTTATTTTGGGGGGTACATTCAGATGTTGGGATTGTTGTGTTAGTTGTCCTGGTTATAATACTAGTGCCTCTGTTGCCATTTCTGACTTTCCTTTTACACTGCTGATATGGAACTGTGGCTTTTTGCTCGCTATACTGCCTTGGCGCATGGTAAATTTCACCCAGGCCAGTGGGTGTGGTGTGACACAACAGCAGACAGCACTAGGCATGTCACCCTCCCAATCCCTTTGTGCACACGTGCAGTTCGGTTCCCCCATTGTTCCCCCATGAAAATGGCAGGAAGGAGCTGTATACTGGAGTACCACCCTGTGATTTGGGGGTGGGCAGTGGGGTGGTAAACAGATTTCCCCCCTGCATACCTGCCAAGTTGCTGTCAGAGAAATAAGGGACCGGGCGGAAATAGCAGACCGAAAGTAGCGCTGCTGCCATTTTGGAACTGGGCGGAGCAGCATCAAAAGTTGCTTCTGAGCATGCTCCGCCCAGTTCCAAAATGGCCGCCACACCAGAATAAACCGGGGGGGGGGGAATCCGTTTTTTCAGCTAGGAACAACTGGAAAAACGGGGATTTCCCAGGGAAAATGGGAGACTTGACAGCTATGCCCCCCTGAAGCAGTCAGTGTGGACATGAATGCTAAACTTGCACTAGATTACCAGAGCTTCTTGTGTTGTATGAAAGATCACATAAAGCAGGCACCTCCAAGCTATGGCCCTCCAGATGTTTTGGCCTACAACTCCCATGATCCCTAGCTAACAGGACCAGAGGTCAGGGAAGATGGGAATTGTAGTCCAAAACATCTGGAGGGCCGAAGTTTGGGGATGCCTGACATAAAGCATGAAAATTATAATGTAAGGAAACATCATGAAAATGGAATAAAGTGCTAAGTGGCTTCCTCTTCTCCCTCTCCTCCCACACTGCTGTGCCTAAGTGACCTTATCTGGCAGCTTTGCAATCCATGCCACAGACCTGGGCCTGAGCTGCCATGATGTTTTCTCACGATGCCTTGAAACAACAATGCAGTGGAAG
This sequence comes from Zootoca vivipara, assembly GCF_965207765.1. Lineage (NCBI taxonomy): Eukaryota > Metazoa > Chordata > Lepidosauria > Squamata > Lacertidae > Zootoca > Zootoca vivipara. Next base: position 4,203,882 of record NC_142599.1, read on the forward strand.
GAGTGTGGAAAATTCAAATGACAGCTTCCACCCAGCAACCTGGCACAGAAAGCCCAGGGCAGGTCTCTGTGCCATGGCAAACTCTACCAGGGCTCCAGAAGGTGCCAGAAGTATGGAGCTGGTATTTTATTTTTATTTTTATAATTTCTATCCTGCCCTTACTCCCAAAAGAGCCTAGGGTAGCAAACCACCAAGCAGCAAAAACAGCACAATCAAATAAATAAACAAAGGGATCAAAAACATTTGAAAAAAACGTATTTAAAGCATTAAGAATGTAAGAAATGTTTAAAATGTTAAAATTATTAGCATATCCTCACAGCTAATAATTTCAATATTGCCAGGAACACGACCTCATGAGAAAGACTGCCTCTTTCCCTACAGACTCTCTTAGGTGTTGAAATTGACAGAGAGGGCCCCTCGTGGTAGTTCTTCCTTCCTCAGAAGGTGTTTTTTTGGGGGGGGGTGATCTGGAGGAAAGCCTTCTCTGTGGCAGCACCTAAATTGGGAATCTTCTGCCTACCAGAGAGTTGCTCATCTGGTAACTTCATGATACAGCTGATATCTTTGCCACGTAAGATATATATTTCTAGGGCCCAGCCTATTTTTGTGGTTGTATTTTTTGTAAGTTTTGTAAGAAGAAGAAGAAGGAGGAGGAGGAGGAGGAGGATGCTTGGGTGAGAAAGAATGTTTCAAAATCCTATCTATTGATAAGTAATCTATATAAATAAAAATGTAAATGCCCGTTTGTACAAAATAAAAAATCTCTGAAAGTTTTTGATCGATTGCTTTGAAATATTGACAAAACGTTGCATTTGAATACGGGAGTGTTTGCATATAATTAGATTATATAGATGTCACACCTGTGACAGGTAAAAACATGCTTTTTTGGAAAAACAGCGCCATCTGTTGGCTGTCAAAGCAACACACAGATTTTTTACTCCCAGGACGCCTTGGGGTGCGCGGTGGCGTCCTTCCGGCATGAGCACGCAGAGGATACTTGGGAGCAGGTGGCCGGCGGCTCCTTCTGGGAGAATGGGGGCCGGATCCTGTCCCTTCACCGCCGCCGCCTCCCCTCTCACTGCCGCCCTTGGCATTTCCGCTTTCGATAAGGAGCTGCAGCTGGGCCGCCTGCGCCCTTGCCCACCAGGATCTGCTGGGCAGAGCAGCCAGGCCCTCCCAAAAATGTGCATACAATAGGTGGCTCCATCTGGGAGAGCGGGGGCCAGATCCTGTCCATTTGCCGCCACCGCCTCGCCTCGCATCCATTTGCCACCGCCGCCTCGCCTCTCCCCACCACCCTTGGCATGTCCGCCTTCAATAAGGAACTGCAGCTGGGCTGCCTGCCCACTTGCCCACTGGGATCCGCCGGGGAAAGCAGCCAGGTCATCCCCAAAATGTGCATATGGTATGCGAGGGGGAGAGGGGGGGGTCGGGGTAGAGGGTGACATCACGTGGGGGGAAGATGTCGTCACACGGTGGGGGCAACAGAGAGAGGGCTGTCGTTATGTCATGCGCCTGTCTTGGGAAATGGGGGCCCTGACTGAGCCACAGCAACGCGTGGTCGGGTACAACTAGTACTGTACTTAATATAGTTCAAACCAATGTTAGTGTTTTTTATACATTATAACTTTCCTTTTGGGTTGAATCCTTTTTCAATTTATTGTGTTGTTGACTTCCTTCTACCTCATTATGGTTTCAAAATCCCCTCCCCCAATGTTAATAAGGGTTAGGGTTAATTTGTAAGGGAACTCTTAGCATCGAAACCGACACAAAAACGAAGAAGCTGAGTCAGCTGTCGCAGGATCCAGGTTCACCCCCACTGGCCTGCTTTCAGAGCTTCAGGTCTTTGCTGTGGAATGAAACAGTTTTTCTGAAGCAGCCTACAAGATTGAGTTGGACAACCAGTGTTGAAGGGTCAGTGCTTCCTGGCAGAAGGCATGGCTTCCAAGTATTGGGTCCCAGTACCATTATGTGGTGTATACCGGTAAATTAATTCCTGATGGTGATTGGTGTTTCAGAGGAGAGGTCCTCAGTCTCCCATGCCCTTCGGGTTCAAACAAAACGACACTCATCTATTTTCCTGCCTCTTGCATTCCACTCTTTAAATTCTCTTAAGGCAAGGAGAACCTCAAAATTGCGCATTCATCATTTTAAGTCAACTGGAAGCTGTTTGATTAAATAAATTCTTATTAAAAATAAAGAAATAAAAGAAATGATCTGTTCACTTTCTTCCAGCACACAGATGCTTTCAGGAAAATAAATTTCCTGAACGAGCCATTTGGACAGTCTCTGTGGACTTTAAGATCCACATCATTAATTCAATTTTGCTGCTTTCATTAAAATTATCCGCAGTTTTTAAAAATATATTATTATTATTACAACATACAGTACAAGTGCACTTAAAGTAGGAAACCAAGGCCATCTGAAAAGCATTTAGGGAAAGTAATTTTGAGGAGACTCACTAATGGTTTTGAAAGACTTTTGGAAACACAATATAAGGCAGGTCTGCATCAGCAGATGAAAACTGGAATGAGAGGAAAGAGGACAATATTATCCCCAATCCCTCAATACTGTATGTCTGTAGCTGAGCAGCAGGAAGAAGAGGCATTAATTTTTAAGGAAAATCTTACAATGAACAAGAACCTTGTATATAAACATTAATGGGGATGATGCATAAGCAGAATACTTTTATCAGACAGGGGCTGCTAGCTCTTGAATGTTCTCTCCATTGAGTACCCACTACCTGTTTGCTGAAGCCTGGAGGCATAACAAAAACTGAAATAATGGGCTAATGCTGCCAATTTCTTCAAAAGTCCAATACAATACAAACAGCACGCAAAGGCACAATATTCAATCAAGTTTCAATCAAGTATTATTAGTACAAAAAGAAAACAATAAGAGAACCATATACAAACGCTGACACAGAAGCTAAAACCAAACGTCAAGCAGATAGCATATACAAATAAATACCGAAAGGCAAACCAGTCTTTATGGTCTTTGAGGCTATGTAGCGGTCAGCAAAGTGGCAGCAGGTCAAACGAAGTGTCAATAATAGACAGGCTGTCGGCGTTTTTCACCTGTTTCACCCATCTGACAGGCTTCTTCAGTAGTTTCTCCTTCTGCTTTCTGTTATGTTTAATACATTCACTGGTGGTATAAGCCAGGTCTTATTAGTATTTGAACTAAATTACTAATATACATCTAAACAAACAAATATCAAAGGCAGTACTTACAATTCGTATGAAACCACTTATCTTGGCTTAGGCCACAATGCTCAAGTTCTTATTTCGAAAGGTTCTCTCATGCAGCTTTGATACATATATCTGCTTGACGTTTGGTTTTGGCTTCTGTGTCAGCGTTTGTATATGGTTCTCTTATTGTTTTCTTTTTGTACTAATAATACTTGATTGAAGCCCGGAGGCATAGCTTGGTATTTAAAAGATTTGTGGCATGATTCCATAGTCACAAATTTGCAAAAAATTGCATGTGCCAATTAATATGTATATAGGCAAATTTAGAATCTGACTGACAGAATGCAAACCACCTAATTTCCCATTCAAAATTACCCCACAGTAGAATTTATATTCGCTTGCACCCCATACCAGATCATCTCAAACCAATTCCTATTCAGTTCAGTTAATTTCTCAACAGATCATCCTGCTCCAAGACAATTCAATTACGCTTCGGTTACCCCCACTCATTACTCCTAAAATTATCTCTAGATAAAGTCAGTAACTAAAGTCACCTCCACCCCCATTCTGTTCCCCACAAATTTAGTCTACAAAAGAACCTGGCAATAAAAATCACATTTAAGTCTCAGACAGTTTTCCGGGTCATGTAGCCAGCAGGACTAAACCGCTTCTGGCGCAATGGAACACCGTGACGGAAACCAGAGTGCATGGAAACGCTGTTTACCTTCCTGCTGCAGTGATATCTATTTATCAGTGTTACCTCGGTTTACAACCACAATTGTTTCCGGAAGTCTGTACTTAACCTGAAGCGTACTTAACCTGAAGCGAACTTTCCCATTGAAAGTAATGGAAAGTGAATTAATCCGTTCCAGACGGGTCCGTGGAGTACTCAACCTGAAGCGTACTTAACCCAAAGTATGAGTGTAATTGGTTCTGGAAGTCTGTACTTAAAGTGAAGCGTACTTAACCTGAAGCGAACTTTCCCATTGAAAGTAATGGAAAGTGAATTAATCTGTTCCAGATGGGTCCGCAGTGTTTGTAAACCGAGGCGGTTGTAAACCGAGGTATGACTGTACTTGCACTGGCGTGCTTTGAACTAGGTAGGGCTAAGAAAAGAGTCCCTATCTGAAACTCTGGAGAACTGCTGTCAGTCTTCCTAGATGTTGCCCATTGGCCTCTGCCTGCTAGACAGCAGCTCCCACTGAGGACTTTAGAGGCCAGGGAGGCCAGGTGAGCTGCTGGAACCCGCTCAGCTTACAATGCTTGCTGTTTCATTCAAATGGCCAAACTGTGGTTTGTACCTGGCAAACCATGGTTTGATTGCTCTGGACCAAACAGCAAAATATAGTTTTCTCTAAATTTAGGATTAGTAGGAAGGAGCACATTCGCCCAAGACTCATTTACATGGTCCTAAAATTTAGTTTGGTATTGCTTCTGAACAAGCTCATGGTATCTGTGACATGTGGATTGCAGGGGCTGGACTACATGGCACTTGGGATTCCTTCCAACTCTAGAATTCAATGGTTCTATGAAGTGAGAAGGAGTGAAGACTCTCTTAGATGTTAAGCACAAATCAGGACTCCTGGATCAGAAACAGAACAATCCCATTTGGTTACATACTGAAATGAGCCATGCAGCAAGGTTTTTTGAATCCTAGTCAAGCTAAATAGGCAGTCATTACAAGAGCAGGAAAGCACCCAAAATCTCGTTTAGATTCTTGCTCATCTTCATCTAAAAATGAAATTAAGTGAATTTGGCAAAATTGAATATAATAAAGCAGTGAGGGGGCGTCTGCAGAATTCAGCTGCCCTTTTGGCTGTTGCCATTTAAGCCCATTTCTGCTTCTACCACATCCAGTGAACCATCTCCTTCTCCAATCCTCTCATGGCTTGTTTTTGCTACAGTACAGACCACAATTACAAGATGTGCAGAAGATACTTCAGCATAAAAATTAAAATAAGCAGGGCATGTGGATTTATTTTTTTCCACATAAAAACACATTTGTGTGTGTGTCTGCAATTAGTCAAAATGCATTTTCTTTGCATTATTCATTGCCTGTGTTCCAGAAGCAGCCGCAGTATGTCTGTCCACAAGCAGACTGAGGAGATAAGTTCACCTCTTTAAATAAAAAATTTAACGACTAAGCAATGTAATTTGCCTCCCACTGAAGTCAATAGCAAAATTACCATTAGCCATAATGGGGCTAAATTACACTCTAAATATATTTAATGGGTATTAAAGAAACCCATTCTCTATTCCCAGACACTAGGGGAAAGTAACAATATTTTTAAACTTATAATGCAGCATTTATGCATAACAATGTCAACCTTTGGCTCTGTAGGTCAAAACTGCTTTGGAAGTGCTGTGCTGCCTGTTCTCATATTGCCACCCTCCGGACCTCTCATGGACGAGGCAGACAAAGAAGGGCCTCCGATGATGATCGCAGGGTCTGGGTCAGTTCATGTGGGGGGAAGTGGTCCTTGAGGTACTGCGGTCCTGAGCCGTTTAAGGCTTTATGGGTCCAAACCAGCATTTTGAATTGTGCTAGGAAACTAATTGGCAGCCAGTGAAGTCAGGTCAGGATTGGTGTTCTATGCTCAAACCATCTTGCCCTGGTGAGCAGTTTGGCTGCCGAATTCTTCACCAAGTTTAGGATCAGAGTTTTCCTTCTCCTAGATGTGCTATAGTGGTACATCGGTTTTCGAACACCTCCATAGTCGAACGTTTCGGAACTCGAACGCCGAAAACCCAGAAGTAAATGCCTTGGTTTTTTAACGTGCTTCGGAAGTCGAACAGGAAATGTGACTTCCGTTTTGAGGCTTCCACTTTCAATTTTTGGTTTTTTAACGTTTCAGAACTTGAACAGACTTAATTACATTCAAAAACCGAGGTACCACTGTACCTTCACAGGTTGCTGAGCCCCACCTTCCCCTCACTTCCCTCTACGGAAAGTGGGGGAAGGTGCCTTTTGACCATTGGACCCCCCCCTTGGTCTCGTCTGCTCCACCAGCATCTCCAGAACAGGATGCTGGACTAGATGAGCTACTGGCCTGATCCTGCACACTCTTCCTATGTTCTTATGTCAAATATTTTGAGGTAGATCCTTACTCAAGTTTCCTTTTTGTAATATAAAAGATAAGTATGTTCAGACTTTTTCTTTAGAAACAGCAATCACCATAAAGGTTGGTTAAATTATTTCTCCCTGTTGCCACCCCCTCCCCTGTACTTTCAAACCCTTTTAAAATTGTGTTGTGTCCAAATTTCATCCTCAAGCATAGCTGATTTTCCATCAGTTGCCTGGGTAGAACTCCCATGAGGATGTTGGGGTTGTGAGGGCAAAGGAAGCAATAAAAGTCTTTTAATGGGGGGGGGGCAGCAAGAGAAACAATATTGCTTTTTATTTCTGTCTGGTGGTGAGCAGATTGTTTCAGACTAAAGTCTGTATGAGTGGAGATGGTGCACACCTGCCTGCCTCAGTTTTTTCTTTGATTGAAATTTTGTTCTGGCCTGCCCAATTTATGACCCACCAAGCCACTGACAAACTATGGATGGTGTTAGGCTCCCAAGGGCTGAATCAACCAGCTTGTGCTATCCTGACTGGGGGAAATAAAGGCAGATTTTTGTGACTGAGCATACAACAGACACAGCAAAGTGAGTTTGGCTTGATGGATTGCACAAGCTGCCAATTTGTGTTTCAGCTAGTGGTATAGAGGGTAAAGGGACCCCTGACCATTAGGTCCACTCGTGACCGACTGGAGTTGCGGTGCTCATCTCGCGCCATACAGTTTCCGGGTCATGTGGCCAGCATGACTAAGCCGCTTCTGGCAAACCAGAGCAGCACACGGAAACGCCGTTTACCTTCCCGTTGTAGCGGCACCTATTTATCTACTTGCACTTTGACGTGCTTTCAAACTGCTAGGTGGGCAGGAGCAGGGATCGAACAATGGGAGCTCACCCCATCGCGGGGATTCAAACCGCCGACCTTCTGATCGGCAAGCCCTAGGCTCTGTGGTTTAACCCACAGCACCAGAGAGGGTAGCATAGTGGAATAGGTTGGAGCTGTAGCCCCCATCTGCACTGTACATAAAGCAGGATTATACCACTTTAAACAGTCACAGGAATCCTGGGGATTGTGGCATGCAAAGTGTGCTGGGAGTTGTTGAGAGACATCCCACTCTACAATTCTAATCAATCCCTCTTCCTAAGGAACTTTGGAAATTGTGGTTCTATGAGGGGAATAGGGATCTCCTAACAACTCTCACCATCCTTTACAAACTGCACTTCCCAAAATTATTTCCCATGATTGCTTACAGTGGCATGGTGCTACTAAGTGTATACCGTGTTTCTCCTAAAATAAGCCATACCCCGAAAATAAGCCATACCCCTAAAATAAGCCATAGTGATAGGCAGTTTAACCTTGTAGGTTAAACTGTACCATACTTAATAAATAAAAAAAGACATCCCCTGAAAATAAGCCACCATGTGTTTTTTGAGGAAAAATAAATATAAGACAGTGTCTTATTTTTGGAGAAACACAGTAGTGCACCTGGTGCCTTAGAAACCTACTCGTGTGACAGGCCTGGCTCATATGCCATGGTAAGCCAAACTGTGTGTTACTGCAGGGCAGCTACACATCATGGTTAAGGCAGAGAGACCTCACAGTCTCAGCTACCACCATGTTTGTTGCAGGGGGTTGGACTAGATTACCCTTGGGGTACCTTCCAATTCTACTCTTGCCATGGAGGAGCAAAGTGGCCACAAGATTCTCTCTGGCAGTCTGCACAGTCACACTGTTCCAGTAAGCCTTGGTTTATGCTACTGTGCTGTATGAACCAAGCCATATTGCAACTTTTGACCGTGACCCTAATGTTAGCCCTAATGAAACTTGCTTTTTTATTTTAAAGCTATTTGTTTTATTATTATCATCTGCCCTCTTTCCCAGCAGTTTGGGACTGTGGATGTGGTTCTCTCCCACCCCCTGCCCCAGTTTATCTTTGAAACAACCAAGTGAGGTAGGCTTGGCTGAGCTATGTGGGTGGGAGGCCAAGGTCACCCAGGGAGTTCTAGGGCTGAGTGTAAGCGGAAGCTGACATTCTCGGGGTGCTGAATTCTCCACCCAATAAGTTCAAATCCCACACTTGTGGGGTGCTAGCATCATGGTAAGATCAGAGTGAGAATCGTAGGCCTGCTTCATACGCCCCTTAGGGCAGGCAGCTGCCTGTCTCTCTCTTCCGAGGCTTAGTTTCTCTGAGCTAAAGGTCACAATCTGCTTCTGGATTGCAGCCCAAAAAAGGTCTCTCCTTCTTTTGTTTGCAAACTGTGGTTGTTGGCGCTTGTCCAGCGTGATCTCAGTCCCTGCACCTACTCTGTTTCTGTCGCATGTACCAAGGGTTTTTTTTCTGCTGAGTAAAGACATTAGCAACAGAAGGAGGCTGGACTGTTGTCATTGTTTGAGCAGGAAGTACTGCTTCTTGGGTCTAATTCTCTCCCGCTCTGTCAGGGCTTCAGCATTCTGTAATTCATGGCCTGAGGCAAACTACACATCCCGTTAAAGTCATCGGAACAGAGGAAGTTGCCGTATACTGAGTCAGACCATTGTCCACCTCAGTATTGGCTACACTGGCTGGCAGCAGCTCTCCTGTGTGCCATGCAGGGATCTCTCCCAGCCTTCTCTAGAGGTGCCAGAGAAGGAATCTGCATACTCTCCAATATTTTTTCTGATGAAAATAGGGACAACCTAAGGAAAAGTGGGGCATTCTGGGATCAAATCAGAAACTGGCATGGCCTCTGTAAATTTGGGACTGTCCCTGGAATGTAGGGGCAACTTGGAGGGTCTGAATCTGTGACCTGCATTCAAGGCAGATGCCTTACCACTGAGCCACAGCCATTAGAAGAATAGAACTGTAGAGATGGAAGGTTCCCCCCCCAAGGGTCCCCTAGCCCAACCCCCTGCAATGCAGGACCGCTTTTATCAGGGAGGTGGAAGAGTTTTCCCAGGGATGGGGAGCTTTTGGCCCTCCAGATGTTGATGGACTTCAGCTCCCAATATCCCTGACCTTTAGTCATGCTGGCTGGAGCTGATGGGAGTTGAAGTCCAACAGCATCTGAAGGGCTACAAGTTCCTCTGCTCTCCCCTTCATTTATGCCATGGTCCTCACATGGGGCCACTTCCAGACTGTTGCAGTTTTTGGGTGGGATTCAATCACAAACCCACAAATTGGTGGGGATAGAGGGGATCTCAGTGGTAGCTGCTCCCAGACTTTGAAACCCTAGAGAAGCTAGACTGGCTCCCTCCTTGTTGCATAGCTGCCAAGTTATCCCTTTTTTAAAGGGATTTTCCCTTATGCTGAATAGGCTTCCTCGCGAGAAAAGGGAAAACTTGGCAGCTATGTCCTTGTTGTTCTTCTTCCGCTGACAGATGCAGACTTTCTTGTTCTAAAAGGCTTTGGGGAACTGACTGCTTTTAATGAACGGGCTGGTGATGTGGCTGTTTTTATTGTAATTATTAGTATGGTTTTAATAGATTTTATACAGGGTGAGTCCTTTAAAAGAGGCCCCGAGGATACAGAGTACACATGTTCCACGGGGCCTCGTTTAAAGGACTTACCCTGTATATGTATATAGTTTTAATTCCATCAATGTTTAGTTGTTTTTTAAATGATTGCTTTTTCTACGTTTTAGTGGTTTTTATTTTCATCTGTAGGTCGCCCTGAATCCTGTCAGGAAAAAAAGGCAGGGTATAAATAAAAATATATATAATAATAAAATATAAAACATCCACTTAGGTGGGAGTTTTTGTGATAAAGAAAGTGATGGGAACTTGCATTGAAAAGTGTGGGGTAACAATTTCTTAACACTTTGTTGTCTAACTTCGCTGGAAGCAAATCAGGATGAATGCCCAATACACAAACTGTCTGGAAGAGACGCCAGACTGAGCGCGCTCAGGTTTCAGGACCTTTTCAGACACTGAAGGGAATCTGTGTGATGCAGGATCTTTCCCAGCGATGAGCTGACAACAGGAAGCCTTGGGACTGACCAGGCCTAGCAGAAATGTTTTGACCCTCTCCTCCTCTCTTCTGCTGGCTAGCAGAGCCTCTGCTGTGATTCCGTTTCAAGTGGAAACACGGTAGATCCAGCTCAATGCCCTTTGGTCTCTCTTGACTTTAAACTGTAAGCTGCTTGGGGCAGAACTCTTCGTCTTTTTGTGCTTGTACAGCAGAGCACCATGCACGACATTGGCACGTTCTAAAATAACATCTGTAAAATCAATCATTCCTTATTTAAAGAGGGAGGTTTAAAACAACAACAACACCCCGGTAAAATAACCTTCCCATATACATGAATTTTTCATTCTTATGTTCCAATTTTGCTACTCTTTTCCTGTTCCCCCTTTTAATTTTTTTACTTTGTCCTCCCCATCCCTGTTTTTTTTTATTGCGCTAGGAAATTCTTTAATTAAAAGTTTCATTCTCATTCTGGAACAACTTGATATTAATAATGCATATCATATTGAGAGTATGTAATTGCTCATGGTTGTGTATATATTCCTCCTTGAATTTTATATATATTTCCTCCAGAATTTTAGGAATATTACCACTAAAGTCTTGCTCTCTGCTTCAGTGGGTTCGGGTGCAGATGTTATGCTAGCTTTTGGAAAACGCTGACTTGTAACCTTGGGAATGCACATTCCTTCACCTTTCTGAGCCACACATCTCTTCCCTTTTTGCCTTTTCAGTGGCTTTTGATTCAATGCTAATCACACTTAATGCTAACCATGGAAGAGGGACAGGGGCAGGGCCTTAGGGCTGCGTCAATTTGGAGAATAGGCTTGACAGTGATCCCTCCCAAGAAGGACGTAAGGGTGTCGTGACTCTTTCTCTTGAGTTAAGAGTGGGAGGAACTGGGTTGTGTCCAACTAACATTTATTCTGAAGCAGACCTACGGTAAATTATTTATGCCCATTAATGTCAATTTGTCTACTCTTAGTATGAAGTGGCGAATGCGGTGGTCGTGTGGGGTGGTGAGATGGGTGGTTGTGTGAATAGTGGGTTTTATGTTGGTTGGAAGTTTGTATCACGCTGCCTAGTAATTTTCACTGATCTTGAATTAGAGACACATGTTATTATGGTTATTGTGTATTTATATGATTAGATTTACCTTAATGTAAATTATCTGAAATTGTGGTTATTGCATCTCCGTGTATTTTAATTTTTCTTCCCGTAAACCATTTTGAAATTTCTGTGCTGCAAGTAGCCTATAATCGACTTTATGAGGATGACAATCCCTCTGAAAGCCAGTTGCTGAGAATCCCAAGAGCGGGGAGATGCTGTTGTGCTCACTTCCTGCTTTCAGGTGTCTCAGAGGCATCTCATCAGCCACTGGGAGAACATGATCCTGCACTGTGATGGGCCAGTGGCTTGACCCAGCAAGCTCTTCTGATGTTCTTAGTAGTAATAATAATAATAAATATGCTGCTTTGAGATGGGCATTCACAGAGTGGCATTGCAGTGTGTGTGTGTGTGTGTGTGTGTGTGTGTGTGTGTACGCATGTGTGAAAGGACAGACCTCTCCCAGCCCCCACCTGGTTACAATCCAGTGCAAACCACCATTTGCAGAGATCTGATCTTGCATCTGCAGCAGGGTTTGCTGTGGCCCAGAGGTGGGGTGTGGGGTGGGGAGTTTGGGCTCAGAACCCTGCCTCTGATGAAACTTTAAAACACAGGCCCCATGTTCCAAAATGCCATTTTTAAATTGCCCATGCATGTGAGAGAATTTTGGGGTTCAGAGCTGTCACTCCTGGAGGATGGAGAATATGAATATAGCTGCACTGCCACATCTGATGGAGCTAGAGGGGGAAGACCATCTGTGTGTTGTTGATCTAGTTATATATATTTCCTCCCCCCCCCTTCCCCAACCTTTTGTAATTAGCAGCACGTTTGGGCTGAAGATGTTCTGAGCCATGCACAGGCTCTTGAGGATGTTACACCCCCCTGCATCTTGCTAGCCCTAATCTTAGCTGCAGATGGCACAACTCATGCGAACATTCACCCACTCGGGTTTGCAGCTTCTGGAGGAATTGGCAGATCTGAAATCTTTCACACACGTATCCAGCTTGTCATGCTGCTCAGCTTGGGGTACATGCTTGCAGGTGGCACCGTGTCATGCTGGCCTAGGACAATTTTTGCACTGCTAGGCGTTTAATATTTAAGCAGCATGCTGCCATATTGGATAAGCCCTAACCCCCAGCTTTTTCAGAATACTGAGCTAAATTTATTATCGAACAGTTCATTAATTATTTCTGGTTTTTTAATTGTAAAAAAAGGAGGAGGTAAAAAATTACAAATGTTGCATTTACATTGATTGAATTCAAATCCTAATC